>NW_028274813.1:110857715-111159816 GCF_037043125.1 Eumetopias jubatus
ATTCACAGATATGCTACTCAAAGTCAGAAACAAAGACTTGTCATTAGTGGGTGGAAGAAACAGACAGATTAGGGAATGCGCTGGGCTGGTTTTGGTATGTTGATGGGAATTTGGTTTAAGTTTTGAAGGATCCTTCAGCCTTTAGTTGCCAGGTTTTGAAAAAATATATCTTTAACTCTTTAGGAGAAGAAGAAAACTGTTTTTCCTATTGAAGGCCAATGATACCCGGCAAATTATAGCCAGAATTCTGTGTTAAGTTCTAATTGTTTTTCTAAATGAAATAACTTTGTTGTTTTCATTTTGACTTAAAATTGCTGTAAGCTTATTTTTAATATAAAAAAATACAGATGTTTGTAAAGAAGATGAAAACATTTATTTTCTTACCACTCAGAGAGAAACACTGATAAAATTTGGTATCTTTCTCTCTAGGCTCTTTCCTGTACATGTAAACACACACACACACACACACACACACACACACATTATATATAACATATATAATATATAAGAAAGGATTCATACTATACATACATGTTTATAACTTGCTTTTTTCTTAATTTATTTTAGGTATTTCCCAAGTCAATATGTATATAGATCATTATCATTAATAATAGTGACTTTAATACTCCATTAAATGTATTGCGATTTATCAAATTCCTTATATTTTGACATTTATGTTGTGTATTGTCAACTATAGTCATAGTAACGCTGCATAACACACAACCATAAAATCTCAGAAATAAGTGTTTCTTCCTCAAGAGTTTGTAGAATAGTAGGTGTTTGTAGAACAGCCACTGATACTTGATGAGGTGGGTGGGGAGACTCTGCTCCATGAGTCTCTCATCCCTTTCCGGGATCTCGTCTCACATTGATGCCATCTAGTTATGTGTGTTCTCCTGGGGATGACATAAGTGTAGGAATGCAAGCCCAGTTCCATAAAAGCACCATCCACGGATAGAGAGGGGCCTAAAGGGGAGATATATAGGTCAAGTTTGGCTGACTGCAGTCTCAGGTCCCACAGAACAGCTACATGGTATCAGATAACTCACTTCTTCTTGAGTACCCCCTTCTTTAGCTTCCCCCAACTTTACATGTGTGATATATGTTAATTTATGGTCTACATCTTATTTGATATCTTGGTATCATAACAGATAAAATGTTACTAATTACTAATGTTGAGGCATATTTGGCTTCTGACTGGACATTTGATTTAGGTGAGAGTAATGTTCTCAAGCTTGGTCAGGTGGAGTGAGAGGCAGTGTGGTGTCATCAGAAGAGCATTCAATTGGTTGGCAGTTGACTTAGGAAAGTGACTTGAACTTGAACTTGCACAGCCTCAGTTTCTTCTTGTGGGGGAACGGAGTCAGCATCCACTCTGCCTACCTCCTAGGGTTGTGAGCAACAGATGAGAAGGTATACCCTAAACAACGAGGCCCTGCCAATATGTGTTAGCAGAGTGTCTAGTTCATTTGGGGCCCATCAAACAGCTTTTCTCTGAACCTGAGCTTTCTCAGCATTTGAAACTGAGATGGAAGCAAGACCGTATTTCCAGAAGGAAGCTGCAAAATTCCTAATGCACTGATGACTGGGGAAATTCTGCCTACTGATTTTATTGACTCCATTGGCATAGTTTTATTTTATTTTATTTTATTTAAAGATTTTATTTATTTATTTGACAGAGAGAGACAGCAAGGGAGGGAACACAAACAAGGGGAGTGGGAGAGGAAGAAGCAGACTTCCCACTGAGTGGGGAGCCGGATGCGGGCTTGATCCCAGGACCCTGGGATCATGACCTGAGCTGAAAGCAGACCCTGAACGACTGAGCCACCCAGGTGCCCCTATTTTATTTTTTTAAAAGATTATTTATTTATTTGAGAGAGAATGAGAACAAGTGGGGGGAGGGGCAGAGGAAGAGGGAGAAACAGGCTCCCCGCTGAACAGGGAGCCTGAGGCGGGACTCCATCCCAGGACCCTGGGATCATGACCTGAGCCAAAGGCAGACACTTAACCGACTGAGCCACTGGCATAGTTTAATCATGAAGAACATCTACAGACAGTGGTTCTGCTTTTCTAAATTAGCTTTCAGGAGCCCCACATGCTACTGTTTCCACGAGTAACATCAGAAGAATAAATTGGCTTTGGGTCTCTTCCCAAATTGTCTTTCCAAACTATTATTATTCCAAATTTAAATTTGAAGACACCAAGACTCAGAAAAATGTTGTGTTGTGCAGAGCCTGGCTTTTAAATCAGACCTGGCTTGTCCGAAGGTGGAGCTTTTAGCCCCAGCTGCAGTCAGGGGTCAAAGGGAACATCATCACCATCAGATTCCTCCTCTAGCTCCTCCTTCTACTTATCCCTTAAGCACACCCTTTATCATCTGTAAACCTCTTCTCAACCCTGAGGTTTACTGAACTGTGAGTTTATTAGCCCCAAAGTGCAACTGAGGCATAAAGACGGGAGGTGTCCTCTCCTTGGTGCCACAGGGAATTCATGATGGAGGAAGTAAGACCTGAGGTCAACAGTCTTCCTCCATGACAATGAGAAACATTTTCATGTAAAGGAGGTCGTGGTTACAGAGGGTTTGGTCCTTACTGGTAAAATATACATTCTTGTTGAATTCACTTAAGGTTTCCCATCTTCACAGAAACAGACCTTGGACCAGAGTCCTCTGCTCTCCTCCTGACTGTTGCTGACTAGCCCGCGTGGCCTTCAACAAACATTTCAGCCAGTCTGTGTCTTCAGTATGCCATTTCTCCACTCTCTTTTCTTCAGCTGCTCTAGAAGCTAGTGTTTCCCGATTTGCAAGAGAGGGCAGGGCTGAGGAAGGGTGTTTGATGAGTAACCACCTCCACGGCTCCTGCTATCCTCATTAACGTTAATGGCTTTTTCTAGGCCTCATTAGCTCAACAGCTGTAGACGTATTTCTGCCATGATTCAGCTGACCTGGTTCTCATCAGCATGGTATGGAGCCCTGGATGTGGAGCTGGAAGATACGGATTCCGGGCCAAGGTCCGCCCTTAGTGGCGATCGTACCCTCCATCTCTGGACCTCAGATCCTTACCCATAAGCTGAGGAGGTTGAACTAGAAACCCTCTAAGGAATTTTTCAGTGATTCATTTTCCTCCATGGGTAGAGTTACAGCTCACCATCACTGACCATTTTTGGCTCAAAATGACTGTGGTTCAGTGGTAAAAGAGGAACTTACTGCAAATTCATCTCTAAAATGTTTTGAGACCATTACGAGAAAACTGAGCTCAGCATTGCCTCCAGAGCATTTGATGTTACCAGCCATGCTGGGCAGAAGGAGGCCTGGGTAAAGTGGCATTTGGAGTTGGAAGTGCCTGGAAGATCCTAGACTCCTCCCACTTTTGTGGAAGGGGAGACGTAGCCCAGATAACGTGTCCAAGGTCGCCCTACTTTTAAGAACAAAATCGAGCATGAAACTGTTTCTTGCATTATTTTACAATACCTCTCATAGCATGGCAAACCTTTGTTAATATACATTTTAATGTTATTCGTATAAAATTAGTGACCACGTGTGATCAGCAATGCACACCGTTTTCTTTGTGGTCGAACCCAGTTCTACTACAGTTCGGTGACAAGCTTGTTTGGGGGCCTGTGGAAATAATTACATCGTCAAATACCACTTCATGATTAAAAACTTTTCTAACCAGGAATAGCTCCTAATTCACAGTAATTACTTGTGGCAAATATCCTTTTTTTAGAAAACAAATGCAGAACAAATTGAAGTCAGATCATTTTTCTCCTCTCCTGCTAGAATAATTGCGTGCCTAAGAGGAGATTCCAGTTTGGGGACGTTATTCATGGTGTTACATGTCACGTGATACTTCATCTCCAGCATCCTTACTCGTCAAAATATTTTTCTTTCTCACAGAGAGTGAAGGCGGTATCCACCTTCTTTTAAAAACAAATATTCTTTAATCCTCTCTCTTGTCCCCTTGGTGATATGGAGCTCCCAGTGCCCCATTGTTTTTCCTCAGCAGCTGTCATTGCTTCTTCCTTACCAGGTTGGGGTTCCAATTCCAGTTCACAGTGGGGGAGCATGGGCGAGATAAACCCTCTGAGACCCAGGTAAAAAAAAAAAATGGGGATAATTATTTTGCCCCACAGCATAGCTGTTGTGGGAATTATATGAGAAAGTGACATTTTAGGGTGGTGCCTGCTACGTGAATAGCTCTTAATAAGTGTTCATTCTCCCACTTATTTGTTTTTCCATTTTGGTTTACGGTGTGCAGGTACTGCTCTTACCGAAACCTTCACTGGAACCAGTTGTCTGCCTCCCTGATGCCAAGTTTCTCTTCTGGTTTTTGTTTTTTACCACTCTTTCCTCTAACTCTGTAAACATTTTAGAAATAGTTTTTGGAAGTCTCTTTCAGCTGGGCCTTTCATCTGCAGCTCCTGGGTGTGGATTCCTTGGTGCACTGAGTGTTAATGTCAGCTCACGGTAGGATATTTCTCCCATGCCTTGCAATTTTGGAGTGTGAGCTGGTTGAGCAGGAGTCCTTTTTCCTGGACAGGCCCACTTGCCCTGGGTTCAAGAGGAATACCTCTGAGAAGATTGTGAAGTTGCCTTTTTGGGATGCTACAGGTTTCTCCAGCATTTAGTCGTGTTTTAATGTTAACATCTTGGTTTGGGAAGACACCACCAACTGAGTAGCGCCCCACAGTTCATAAAGCTTCCACCTTTATGCTGAGAAAACCCCTGAAGTCCAGCTCCCTTCTAGCTGGAGAGGGCATTGGCTTTGGTCTCTGTAGCGGACTATATTAAAATTACTTTCAAATCTTGTCCCTGCAGTTTGATCAGGGTTTGGTACTGCTGTAAGAATTTGGCATTATGCCAGCAACAACATTCTGACTTTACATTTCCTCCTTATTTCTGATGCCTCAGGATTTCCCTTTCTTAGTCTGAATTTGGCTATGTGGGATTTTCTTTGTGTGTATATATCTATATTTTATTTATCTATGTGGAAAATACTGGAAGATGAATTCTCTGTAATCCAGTGGAGAAGTTCTCTTGCTTTCCTTTGGCACAGAAGTAAGTGGCTTTTGCTAAGGAGTGCAAAGCTAATTTTCAGCCCCACTACTACTTTCTCCAACTAACCTTTTTGTTCCTAAATCCAGTTGCCTTTTCTGAATCTCCGTGTACATAGATTTAAAAAAAAATATTTTGACAGTTGTAATTGTAAGAAATTGTCAACAAGAATATGAGGTCCCATTTAACATGGTATGGAACAATTCTTGTTTGACTTGTGTTTGCCGGCTTCCTAAAGCCCAGCACAGAATCTTGCATGTAGATATTTGTCTAGTTCCAAGGGGGAAAAACTGTTGATATTTATAATAAGATCATGTTAAATGTATACAATTCAAGAACATGGTATGACGTCGCATTTGTTCAGATATTCTTTTGGGTCCTCACAGTATTTTAAAGATTTTTTTAAAAGATTTTACTCATGGGGCGCCTGGGTGGCTCAGTCGATATGCATCTGCCTTCAGCTCAGGTCATGATCCCAGGGTCCTGGGATCGAGCCCCGCATTGGGATCCCTGCTCGGCGGGAAGCTTGCTTCTCCCTCTCCCACTCCCCCTGCTTGTGTTCCCTCTCTCGCTGTCTCTCCCTCTCTGCCAAATAAATAAGTAAAATTAAAAAAAAAAGCTCATACAAAAGATTTTATTTGAGAGAGAGACAGAGCACAAGCAGGGGAAGAAGCAGACTCCTCACTGAGCAGGGAGCCAGATGCCAGGCTTGATCCCAGGACCCTAGGATCATGACCTGAGTCGAAGGTAGACAGTTAACCAACTGAGCCACCCAGGCACCCCTATTTTAAAGATTTTTAGAAGTGATTTCCACATTGACTTCTATGCATTTTATCTTTTTATTGCTATTGTAAGTAGGATCTTTTTTCCCACTATATCTTCAATCTGATAATTGTTTGTAAATATGAAAGTTCTTGAATTCTGTGCAATTTTTCTACTTTATTATCTTCCCTATGTTCTATTATTATTTCAATAGTTTTTAATTCGTTTTCCTTTTGGGTATTCAAGGTGTATAACCTTATCATCTGCAAGTAGTGATAATTTTACATCCTCCTAATTAATATTTTTAGCTCTAGTTTCTTTTTCTTGTCTAATTATATATGCTACTACTTCTTGTCCAAAGTTGAATAAGAGATAAGTCTTTGTATCTTTGTTTTGTTCCCAACTTTACTGAAGATGCTGTTTGTATTTTTGTCTTTTGCATGATGCAAGCTCTTAAACAGGGGTAGATTTATTCACATCATGTTAAGGGAGCATTTTTATATCATTGAATATTTTTATCAAGAATAGATGTTGCATTGTGCTTTTTCCCCATAAACTTGTTCATATGATGAATTACATTAAGGTGTCTCCTAACATTGAACTGTCTGTATTCCTGGCACAAACTCCACCTGATTAGGATGCATTGTTCTTTTTAATGTCCTGGATTCTGTTTGTGTTATGACTTCATTAAATTAACATTTGTGAAGTGGAGCACAGGGTGTCAAATGGTGAGCCATAGTTCTCCAACAGACCACAAGAGAAATCAAAACAGAGACCTTTATTACTCACAGGTCCTAGAGGAAGTACATAGCTTGCCTCAAGGGGCCACCTGGGGAGTTCAAGGTAGCGTGTAGACAGTGAGAGGCAGAACCAGGGCACATGCCTTTGTTAGGGTCCATAGATGGAGTGCTTTGGGGTGCTGTCTAGGTCATGTGCTTGCATGATGGGCTAGAATCAGTTTAAAATCCCTGCAGGCCAGTTTGCCAAAAAAAATGGATGCCAAGGCAACGATACCATGAAGTAGTTCACCTAAACTCTTGACAATTTAGTATTTTATTTAGGATTTTTGCCTGAGTAATCATAAGAATGGCCTGGGACTTTATTTTTGAAATTTTTGTTGCATTCTGTTGTTGCACACTTCAGGAAATTTAGTTCTCATCAGTTTTTATGTTCTAGAATAGTTTAAATTACATTGCGATTTTCTGTTCTTTGAAATTTGGTGGAAATCCTATAGGCAACCAGCTGGATTCTGTGCTGGGCTTCCCGAAAAGAACCAACTTTTTAGGAGATGAGGCTGTTTGTCAATTTTCCTTATTTTTTCCCCCATGAAAATTGGTCTGTTTAGATTTTCTCTTTTTCTGGTATCAGTTTAGGTAAATTCTGTTTTCTTCAAAAACTGCCTATCCATCCAGGTTTTCAAACGTATTTGTTTTGAATTTAGCAAGTAGTCTTTTATGGTTCTTTCAGTTTGCTTAGATTTTGTAGTTATTTCTATATTTTTTACTTTGTATATTTACTTTTTCCTCCTTTTTTTTCCGATTGAGTTAGCTAGCATATCAACTGTCTTACCCCCCAAGAAAGTTTTTAGTTCTACTTGTTCTACTATTTTCTATTTCTAATTCACGAGTACCTGCTTTTATTTTTATTAATTCCGTTCTTCTGCTTCTCTTCAGTTTCTTTTTCCTTTTCTAACTTAACAATACTCAAAATTAGTTATAATTTTGGATTTACAGTTAAGTGTGATCAGAGTGCCCCAATAGTCATTTTGATGTGGTTCCCCAGTCGTCTTTTACTTGGCTGTAGTTCATCTTCTATAGATTTCCTCAGAAAGCTCATGGGAGCAAAATTATTATCTTATGAAGAGATGATCAAGGACTATGCAGCCAAAAAATATAGGGAAGGAAGGCATTTCGAGATGGGGTGTCACAGAGGAGGGATATTGTAGAGGTGGGTCAAGCAGATAGTTGCTGTTAATTATTAGAAACATTATTTTTCTGGATCTTGGTGGTGTGTGTAGAATTTACCC
This sequence comes from Eumetopias jubatus, assembly GCF_037043125.1. Classification (NCBI taxonomy): domain Eukaryota; kingdom Metazoa; phylum Chordata; class Mammalia; order Carnivora; family Otariidae; genus Eumetopias; species Eumetopias jubatus. Next base: position 110,865,557 of record NW_028274813.1, read on the forward strand.
GCTTAAAAATTTTACATTTAGTACCCATTCTTTGTTCATTCTAAATAAATACATTTGTACCTAATTTTGTATTTAAAATGTATGATCTGTCTTTAAAAGGGACCCACAGATTGCATGAACTTCAGGCCTATGACCCTGGATCTACTCCTAGCTGCTGCCCAGCTCGCCCCCATCAGTGAACCCTTCTTGTAGACAATGGGTCTGCCTTCGCCCTCAGGTGTGCCCATCACCCTTTAGAAGTGCATTGTTTTGGGTCTCTGAAATCTGCTGCTCTAGACTCTCCTTCCTTTTCTCTATACTACCTCCTGTGTAGCTCCAGGGAAAATCTGTTTGCTTTTTGTGCCCCTTACAAAAATGTTGTGTTTGTCGCCTGGTTTTACCAGAAATGGAAGATGGTAAGCTTTTTCTTTTTTTTTTTTTTTTAAGATTTTATTTATTCATTTGAGACACAGAGAGAGAGACAGCGAGAGAGGGAACACAAGCAGGGGGAGTGGGAGAGGGAGAAGCAGGCTTCCTGCGGAGCAGGGAGCCCGACGCGGGGCTCAATCCCAGGACCCTGGGATCATGACCTGAGACGAAGGCAGACGCTTAACGACTGAGCCACCCAGGCGCCCCAAGCTTTTTCTTTTCATTCTCATTTTTGGATTATATTCACAAGCAAGAGGGGGAGAATGCTGGCTTATGCAACTATATTCACACCAGAGGTCCAATTCTGTCTTTTAAAACATTTTTTTTCTATTTTAAAAATAAAACACACATATATAATAGAAAATTCAGATCCTGAGAAGTATAAAAAAGAAAATTCAAACCATTACTGTTAAAATCCTTGTGTATTTCTTTCTAATCCTTTTTCCATGCTTACATATTCTTTCCTTTAAAAAATTGGGATCACTCTAAACCTACAGTTTCGTATCCTGATTTTTTTTCACATAAGCATTTTTGCACATCACTAAAGAGAAAAAAGTTGTAATAGCTGTATGAAATAAATTAGTTTACCATTTCCATACTGTTAGACATGAAGTGATTCTGGTTCTTCAAAAAATGATCATTATTATTATAAATGGTACTGTATGGGTTTGCAAACTACAGTCCATGGGCCAAATCTAGCCTGCAGTTACTTATTTTTGTAAATAAAGTTTTATGGGAACACAGCCATGCCTAGTTGGTTACAGTCTATGGCTGTTTTTTCCCTACGGTGGTAGAGTTGAATAGTTGCAGCAGAGCCTGATTGGCTTGCCAGGCCTATAATATTTATAGTATCTGCCCCTTTATAGAAATAGTTTCCCACGCTGCTGTACTACAATGAACATCCTTCCATGTTAGTTTTTGTATGCATGTATGTTTGTTTTCTCAACATAACCCCCTAGAAAAGGAACTCTTTTGGTCAAAGGAATATAAATATCTTTATGGCACTTGCCAAGTCATCCACTACTAGTATATTAAAGTTTGCCTTCCCCCCCCATCCCTGACATCACTGGACACAAACATATTTTTTTAATCTATGCATTTTGTAAGTCTTATTTTTGTTTACCTGTTTTTTTATTTCTAGTGAGGTGGAACGTTTCTTCCTATTTGTGACTTCTATCTCATTTTTGAATTGCCTGTTCATGTCCTTTGCATGTTTTTCCTTTTGGAGTGTTTGCTTTTTCTTCACAATCTGTGAGACATATTTAAATATTACAGATACTGTGCACTTAATGCTTTGGATGTCGACAACTTTGCTTTTTTTTTTTTTTTTTTTTTTGAAACAGTGTACTCTCAGCCGCCCCTGGTCTGAGGGAATCTGGCAGTTCTTATGGTCTCAGGTTCTGTTCTAAAGGGAAGCATAATTGTGTAGGAAAGCAAGCTAGGACCTGGCTTCACCTCCCCAAGCATGAGAGAAAGAAGGCTTCCAGAAAAGAAACCCAGCAATTTAGAAAGCAAATCCCTCTTTCTTTGCTTTTCTCAGGCCCTGAGTTAACCCAGGGTCTTCTTCAAAGTGGAAAATTCCCCATTGTTCTTAAATAAGCCCCTAAATCAATTCCATACTCATGGAACCTGGTAGCAGGAATTGATTTGTGTGTGGCAAGCATTATTCCTGAAGCATGCCATGTTTAAACCCTTTGCCCTCCATGAAATGTCTTTTTTATGTTTTTCAGAAACCGTTAATGAACTGTTGAAAAAGGGTTAATCACTATAATGCGTAAAGTAGCCCCTCTAAAAACCACACCAGCCATCAGACTTTCCAAATAAAAGTCTGTGAATTCAGGTGGGCGTCTTGGCTGGGAGGAGGCAGCAAGAAGATATTTCTGAACCATATGGTCATTCCCCGGTCTTAAAATAAACAAACCTGCGTGGGTTACTCAGGGTAAAAATGGTCTGGGAAGACTTGGTAGGTTGGCATCAAAGCACAGACACTCAGCCAGCTCTCACTTCATCATACTCTGTGTGCTCTGAGAGGTAATGAGATGGTAGCAGTTTTCTAGGGAGAGCTAGAGGGTTTCACATGTAGCTGGGAGACTGCCTCTGGGCTCTTCTGAAGCTTGGCTGACAAATCAGTGCTCCCTGTGCCTCTCCTTCTTATATTCCTTTGATTTTTTAAATAAGTTTTTAATGATTTCTACTGAGTTAAGGACTGGAGCCATCTCAAATGTGCTATTAGCCTGTATTTGTCTAGTACCCCGCAGGTGCAATGAGATTCCTTCCTGTGATCTTTATCAGCTGCGAGGAAAATGGAGCTGATCATTATCCTCAGTTTATAAGCTGCATACACTGAGGCTCCAAGAAGCTGAATGTATTGGGTGTGAGTCGCATGGCTAGTATGCGTCAAAATTAGTAAATAAACGCGGGCTTTAATTTTACTCCAAGAACTCCCTACGTTTCAATGTGAACAAAGGACACAATTGAATTGGCCTGAAATTGCTGCATGAGCTCTCTTTGTCTTGAGGACAGCTTCTTTCATCCAGAGGGCAAAGATTGGTTGAGCTCACACCATCAACTGTTCACTCTGCGAGCTGTTTTACAGACGGTACGTCAAGTCAGCCACAGCTGCCTTGTGAAGGAAGGGCTGTTGCCATCATTATCACTGGGGAAAGGGTGGCTCAGAGTGGCCACCTTGCCCAAGAGCACAGCATGGCTCATCAGAAGTTGCACTGGATGGGACCTCAGCCCTGTACCGCCCCAGCACTGGTCCTGTGCTAACAGCTTAGGACTCATACTGTGTAAGTACCGGCAAGGGCATGGCTGTACCTAGCAGCCTTAACCCACACGTTCCTAGTTCACAACATTGCTTTCAGGTGGCATCTCAGTGATGGCACACCCAGATATAATCCAACTTTAATTTGATTAAAGACTGGGAGGTGGTCAATTTCTAAGGAAATTATGCCCACCAGTATCAGGAGGCTTTCAAAATCACACCCGAACCTTCATAAATGAAAAAATTTAGGGAAAACTATTTTTCGATTTGGACCTACTGTTTTTTATCGGCAAACTGAACTTGTCGGGAGGAGGACATTATTTTTTTTTAATTATAATAAAATAGCTGAATGCCAGCATAGGAAAAAAAAAAAAGTACTGAACTCATTTCTGTCCCCATCTTTTCCTTTTCAATCTCACCTTCCAAGCTGGGAAACCTTGTCACCTAAGAGAGGTCCCTAGCACAAAGCACAGACAGCTCTCCAGCCCAACGGGACACTGATTGTTAATTAAATATTTTAAAAATCTTTCAAGCAACCTAAGTATGTATTATACAGTTTCCTCTTTACTCTTCCATGTTCTGGCCCCCTCCCCTCCCCCACCACACCATGGATCCCAGAAGAAATACTGTCTGGATTCTTGCCCACAGTGAATTCAATATTTTTCTTTTAAGTTCTGTTTTAGCTCAGGAAGAAGAGTGGCTTTATAAACCATTACCAAATCAAAGCCCCATCAGAGGATGACAGAAGCCCCTATACATTGGGATGAATTATTTTCAGCTCTTGATTTTATGCCAGTGCTAGTGAAATTTCACAGCTGGTTATTAAAAAATCCTGGGGTCAGTGTTATGTGCTATTTATGTCACAAGAAGCAGGAGAAATAAAATACCCTAAAGATATGAAAACATTTTGTAAATCGACATATTTTTGGCATATGTTTCTCTTTCAGGGCCTAGGAAGCGATTTATGTGCTCTGATGAAGTGCTGGTAGAAAGACCTCCACTGAATCCCCACTTAATGGTCCACGCACCTTCCAAAGTATTGATACAGCTGACCTGGCTAAGGCCCGTGACGGCTGAGAAGAGGGAGGCCTGGGACATGCAGACAATTTATTGCTTTTCAAAAAGAGGGAGAAGAAATGGTATGAGTGACCTAAGTCACAGTTCCCTCGAAAGGTAGAAACTGCTAACAATTCAAGTTGACAACTGCCAATAGAAACCCAACTTTGCTTTCCTCACTATAAACTTGAATCGTTGGGTTATTTTGGAGAATGCTAAAATGGAGCACCCCCCTCCTACTGCTTGGAGCAGTTCCAGCCCTACTGTGAAGATCTAGAGACAAGGATGGCCCATTAACCAGCCTCTCCCAGAGCAGATGTCTGCCCCAAGAGAGGAATGGACTTTGAACATCCCATTGTGATTAGCTGATGGTCCCCAGTATCCAGTCCCTCCCAAATTACAGCCTAAATGAAACTAAAATACTAAAAAATATAGTGTCTCTTTATTAGAAATACGATATAGGAGAAAGTGAGGCATTTTTTCTTTGCTCAGGGGATCTGATACCCAACAAATCAAGTAGGACATGCCCAAGCTGGTGGTTCAGGAAACCCGCAGACTGCAGAGGTCGTAAAGGATTAAAATGAGGGTTAACATTATTATCATTGTAACAGAAAAGGATTTGGGTTCAGAAACCTCTCATGTGGGTGAGAGAGGAGAAGGTCTAATGCCTTATTTCACAAACACATCTCACTACCCCCAGGGACTCTCCCACAAACCCAATCCATCTCGTCTTTCAGTTTTTTCATGAAACCTCACTTCAGAAAAAGAATGTGCGTCTTGTTTAAGCCTGTGGTAGAGTCACTGGAGAGGTCGACGAGAACTTCAGGCTCTGGAAGTGTGTAGGACAGAGCCTCGTCTGTGTGTCCTCCAGAGGGGTGACTGGGGTTCACACTCATCTCTTCCCTGTGCAGTAAACCACCAGCTCATGTGCTGGCCCGACTTGGAGCAGAGGCTTCTCCCTTGGTGGGGGAATGGATGATAGATAATACCATCCTTTGGTTTCTGAAGTTATAGATCAGTTTGGAACGTCACATGTCAGGTGTGAATCTGGGATATTTGTTGGTTAAGTTGAACTAAGATAACTTAGGGATGTGTAATGATACCTGAACTACAACTTTGGCTTCCTAATGTTACTTCTGGTATATAAAAAATAAGTTTTTCATATTAAAAATTGACTTTGTGTGCAGTAAAAAAAAGTGTTGGAATGAAGTCTCATATTAATTAGGATTAGAGTCAGCTGCCTGAACGGAAGACTCAGAATAACCATGATATAATTCCAAAAGGGTTTTCTTTTTCTTTTTTTTCGTTACAAAGCAGTCTGGATGTAGGCAGTGAGGATCCTAAGTTCCTCTGGCTTTTTGTTCTCATGCAGCTTTCATCCGGGCTGCCTCAGGGTCCAAGGTGGCTACTGGAGCTCCTGTTGACAGAGATACATTCCAGGCAGTGGGATGAAGGAAGAGGAGAAGGGGAAAAAAGTATACTTCTTCTTAGGGAACACTCCCAGAAACTCACCGTACAACTCTCACTGACATCTCACTGGACACCCCCAGCAACAAGAGAGGGTAGACACTGTAGCCATTTAGTGGAGGCACGCCGATGCATGAAATAGAACTTCTCTGTCCTAAGGGAAAAATGACAGGATAAGAATAGATAAGTGACTCTGAGTATCTGCCACAAGCAATACTGGAGAAAGGAAAAGACAGTGCCATGGCCCCCACCCCCTTTCCACTTGGGGTATAGCAGCCCAAAATGAGAGAAAGCACTCCTGAAGCATTTGCTGGAGGCTTTGTGCCCTGAGCAGGATGACGAATTAATTATCTTTCAATAGGATATCTTTCAATGGCTATGTGTACGAAGGCATATATGTCCATGAAATTTGTATATCCATCTAAATAATATATGAAAATACATATTTAAATTCATTTTATAGGGCATGCTACATTGCTTCCTTGTTCAGAGTCCTGTCTACAGAGATCAAGTTGAATCTCTTTGGACTGAAATTTCCTGGGAAAAAGGAATACTCGCCGCCCTGGGTCGCCCTTCAGGCCACTGCAGTCTGTTTCGAGTGTTTTCTTCCTTTTTATCCGCATATGCTTGTCAGTCTTTGACCAGAACCATGGGGCCAGAAAGATTTCTCAGTTGCTGGATAGGCATACTGTGTTTTGATTGCCATTGTCCAAAAAAAAAAAAAAAAAGGTTTCGATGCCCTGAGAAGTAGAATCTAGAATATTGCTTCAGGATCATCAACCGTGTATGCTCCATGGATGGAATGTGTAGTATACGCCAGTGGAAATGTCAAAGTGAGGAATTAAACATATTTGAGTTTAAATTATATTTAAAAGAAAACTCAGGGGGCACCTGGGTGACTCAGTTGTTTAAGCGTCCGACTCTTGATTTTGGCTCAGGTCATGATCTCAGGGTTGTGAGATCGAGCCCTATGTCAGGCTCCCCAATGGGCATGGAGCCTGCTTGAGATTCTTTCTCTCCCTCTCCCTCTGCCCCTCCCCCAGCTCATGCACGCACGCATGCTCTCTCTAAAAATAAATATATAAATAAAATAAAATTTAAAAAAACTCAGTTCTTTACAAGGGAAGAGTGGGTATAGGTTGATTTTATAATGATTTAGGTGTTCAGCCTAACTGGGAATGGCCTGGAGCCAGCATAGATTGGTGATAGAAATCTAATACTCACTCAAATTTAATAATTAAGTAGTTTTTAATAGATAGAAATTCTGCTGGTGGATTATATTACTGAAAACAATATTAAATTTTGTAACACTCTCTAATCAGAAAGAATCCATGGGAATAATCCATATAGTATTGTAATTTATCATGCTTTACGAGGGGAACAACTCATTTTCCTTGAGAAAGCTGATTATTTCTCACCTAATTAAAATGCCAACATTTTAGGGCCCATTGCAAGTTAAGACCCACAAAATTCCTGCTGTGAACAAACGCCTTAAATGTATTTTAGAATATTTTAAATTTTTTCAGCCCAGTTGTCCTTGTATGTTGGTATCTTACTGATAGTGGTGGAGAATCAGTATTTTCTGCTTGGGGACCAGAGAGTTTCTGGTATCTCTGAGATACCAGAGATCTCTCTTTATCTTTTAATCCCGTGACTGCCTCTCTTACTGCTCCTGTTCCTTAGGCTCTCTCTAGAATCATTACTTCCTCTTGCATGACCACTGACCCCCCAACCCCCAGGCCAGGTGTCATCCATGCTTCCTAGACATTGCTGTGGCCACCATGAGCGCTGCCTCTGCCCCTGGTTCCTACTTTCTCCATCGATCCTCTACCCGGCAGCCGGATTAATATCATGACATGACTTTGGTCATTTCGTGACCAAGTTCAAGAACATTCATTAGTATTAAATCAATGACAGATGAAGTACTGTGGGTTGGTACTGACCAAAGGGGTCCTACCTTTTCCACCTTGTTTCTCATTATTTCCAAACACAAACCCTTCACTTTGGTCTGTTCATTCTAATTCCTGATGCCCAGAGTTTCTTGTCCCCTCCTTGAAGCCTTGCTCTCTCCACGGAGCAGTGGTCTCTCCAACACTGAGTTTTCAAAGCACATATTGTCCCTGATGATTTTTTGCCGTGTCACCTAGGATACCATGTACAACATTTCCCATATCTTTATCTACGAAGCAATTTGAGGGCCAGGTGCTATATGTCTTGGGTGACTAGTGCAACTCTTCATATATAATAATAAAATTGTTGGTGGTGATGAGATGGCGTGAAAAATCAAGATCACCAAAGCTGTGGGTTGTTCCTTTTTTCTTTTTCTTTTTCCTGTTTTTTGTTGTTGTTTCGTTTTTATTTTGAGGAGATAGGAAGAGAGAAAGAAAGAAATGAACATGTATTTGGCACTTTCAGTGTACCAAAAAGTTTCTATTTTGATTATTCTGTACAAACTTCGGAGGTAGGTGTTGGTTTCCTTATTTTGCAAAGAAAGAAACCGGGACTCACATTGAAAAACTTCAGTTATTGAAGGTCACGCAGCTAATACCTGGTGGAGCCTGGGTTTGCCCAAAGTGGACTTCTCTGGCTTCCAAGCCTGCGTGCTGTTTATTGTCATCATCAACCCCCACCCTTCCTGTTCTCTCTTCCATGCTCGTCTTTTCCAGTCCTGCCAACGTGAGCTATTGGCTGCCTTCATACCAGGGCCAGGGAATGCCAAGGTCATTATCAGCCGTCTTTGTAGAGGGCATTTCAACACGGCAAGGGAATTTCATGGCTGAGCTGATAGAACAATCCAGTGTCCAATGGCTTAATTCACTAACTCTTGTGAGTCTCTTTTGAATAGCTGGTAGTGGAAGGCAGATTTGAATTTAACGACACAAACAACCCTTTCCATTCTGACACCTTGCACACCCCCAGCATCATTTTTGTGTTGGTGTCATGGAGTCATCTTTGTGGCTTCCCTTCCTGTCTCTGCCGCCTCTGTTTAATTCGTGTTACGTAATTTCTGCCACCAAAGAAGGAACAAATCACACAGAGAACACATCTATTTAACTGTGTTTAGGATCTGCCCAGGAATGTGGAATATGTTTAAATATAAAACTGAGAATGAGGCCTCTGACATTGATTGATTTTAGGAATAAAGTAGAACTAATCCACGATACCGATCTCATAGAGAAATATTTTCATAAAATTCCAGAACATTTGTGGGAACTGGACCTTAATTAGAGCCCTATTGTACAGGGATAAATAGCGTGATCGTTAGAGTTGATATAGTTACTGAAAGGAATGGTGCATAATCAGGGCAAGTCTGTGCGTTTAGTACTGGAGATGTTTAGAGGTGCTTGTATAGAACACGGGTCAGTTCAGAAGGCTTTTAAAAATACATCTCAACACTTTTTATGTGCTATTGAAATTAACTAGGAGCACGGAAGTTCATGAAAATTAGGGTGGGGAGATTAATGAAAATAATAGGATGTGTTGCTTTGTGAATTTCTACGGAGGAAAACAGTTTGAGGTCATCATGGATCACAGACGAACAGGAACACACTATAGCATCCAAAAGCAAGTACAGAGGACTGAACAATTATAAAACCTTTTAAAAATCTTCCAGCTTGAAATTAACTGCGTACAATAATAATGTATCAAGTTTTATGCTTCACAAGTTAGAGAAATGAAGGAATTTTGAAAGAGGGTAGGAAAGGACAAATATAATTAAAGCATTGGAAAGTAAAACGCAAGAAGACCCGAGACAGTTGACGAGAAGAGTAATAGATTGGATCATAATATATGTTATATACATATTGTTGTATTGAATAGTGGCAAGATGTTTTACAGAAGATAATTTCAGGTTCTTGTCCATCTTTAGATAGAAAAAGGGTAGAGAACATTTTACATGAGAGGTGGAGAAGACAAATCATTTTATAAATGAGGTCTTTCCAGGGGCACTTGGGTGGCTCAGATGGTTGAGCGTCTGACTTCAGCTCAGGTCATGATCTCAGAGTCCTCGGATCGAGCCCCGCAAGGAGTCTGCTTCTCCCTCTCCCTCTGCCCCTCCTCCCACTTGTGCTCGCTCTCTCCCTCTCAAATAAATAAATAAAATCTTTTTAAAAAAATAAATGAGGTCTTTCTGACAAACGGCCAAATATCGGAGCCCTCCCTCCCGACACCACACATGCTGTTCCTTCAGGCCTCCTCTGTGCCAGGTGCCATGTCAGAAGCCTGATGTCCTACTCAGGGAACTTGGAGTCAAGTAAATTAACGTGCTGTTCAATGTATATACTATGATAATATATGGATATGCGCAGTATAGATAGTAACATATATAGTATACATTGTAGGATGTATGGTATACATAAATAAATAAACCGATACAGTCTGAATTGAGTGAACATATTCAGTTCAGGAAAGCACACGGTACCAAATACTTCAGGAGATGTGACTAAAACCCCAGCATGCTGGGGCAGAGTCTTCCTATAAGGATGCTTCTCAAGTGTTACTGAAAATCAAGCAACACAAAGCCAAGAATGCGTTTTCTGGTGGGCTCTAGTAGGTTACGGCGTCAGTGTGAGCATACCAGGTTTGTGGAGGACCCTGGCTTCTCTCTTCATGTGACACCCTTTCCCTGGGGAGAAGTCAGAAAGTTGTGGCACTGCCTGCAGAGTCCTAACAGTTCTCACCTGTGGTATTTATGGGAGTCAGGTGACATGGTTTCCCACTCTGAGCAGGTGAATGCAGGTAGCTCTTGGAGTTACAGCAGAGCCCACTGCACCTCAGGACTGGCTCTCACTACAAAGGAAATGAGGGCGCATTCCTGGTGCCTCTTCTTTTCTGCCACCACGTCAGTTACTATAATTCCTGATTTGTTACCATTTTACCGTGGATCGATGTCCATCTAGTTCTCATCTAACTGACTTAAGACCCTCTGTCAGTTAAGATTTGACTGGCTGCAAGTGACAAAGACTAACTAGTTTAACTAAACAGGGCTGAACCGGATTGGGATTCTGTTTTTCTCGCATAGCAAGAAGCCCTGGGATAGGCTGTCCAGGGCTGGTGTGGTTGTTCCGTCATGCCGTGAGGGACCCGGGCTCCTCCTGCCTTTCTGCCCACTCATCCTTTGTCTTCATACCTGGTGCCGTGTGATCCCAAGGCAGCTGTCCTTCAGCACAGCATCTGTGTTCCCGCTGGGAAGAAGAGAAAAGGCAAGAAGGACCTGCCAACGGTACGTTCCCATGTAAAGATCTTTCCCGGAAGTCCCACTTAGCGATGTTCACTTGCGTTTCATTGGCTAGAACTGTATATGGCCACTGCAAGCTGCAAGGGACGATGGGAAAGGTCGATTTTTGGCTGGATACCCTGCTGCACCAGCAAGATCGGTGTACTGTACTGTTAGTGAGGGAGAGGTCAAGAGAGGTCATTGTGTAGGCAACGAGCAGTATCTGCTCAAGACCTCTTGCTTGACTTGACCACCATCACCTTTTACAGAAGCCCTGACTCCCATTTATCTTTCTGGTCCCATGTGCTAAATGTAGCATGCTCTCCTCCCTGCTTCGTCAGTCCCAGCTTACAGTGCAGTAGTGAAGTCCCACCTCAGGGCTGCATCTAGGCATTCTCTGAGTCCCCAGCATCTGAGCCCTGACTCCTGGCTACATCAAGCATCTCTCCCTTTGGCTCCGATAGCAACAATCCTGGGGATGACTAGCTATGGCCCTAAGGAGTCGTGTGGCTTTATCAACTAGAGACTTCTTCAGGCCTGGTCTTGCCCTAAGAAAAACCTGCAGACCCAGGGGAAGGCCGGCCTTTAAAAGGCTGGTGTAAACTTCACACACACCTGGGATATCTTTCCCTGTTCTGAGGCTTGCTGCTTTGGGGACCCTGCCCATGTCACAAAGATGAAGATATAGGAGGTCTCTAACTCGCGGAGTATCACTGAGTTCCATTGGTTCATCTCAAACCCAAACTCAGATGGCGCAAAGCAGTGCGAGCATTTTCAGCAAGAATTCAGCCCCTGATCCAAGTAAAACTTCTTGCAGGCATCCCACGAGTCATGCCCCAGTCACCTGTTATGTGAGAATCCTGCCTCAGCCCTCAGAGTGATCCCTGCAGAGACCAGGCAAGTCGGGTCTGGAAATTGGTAAAGTAGGGAGCCACCCCCACCTGATTTATTCTGTCTGGCTCTCTTAAGCACACAGCTCAACCTCTGTAGCCACCAGGACGCCTGCCCCCAGAGAGAAAAGGAGACTCCACAGAGCTAACTTGAGTCAGAGTCTCATTGACCTTGAGGGATGCTGACCACAGACCTCTCTCTATACCTGAACCCACATACGCAGTGGTCCGCGGGCCAGCTTTGCCCACACGTCCCACGGGCACCTCAAACTCACACGTGATTGGCTCATCTCCCCTAAATCTGCTCCACCCGTGGAGTGCCCTGGGTGAATGGTACAGCCGTTCCCTGATACCCAAGTTGGGAAGTCTGGTCTGGTCCTAATGTGAATTCATCCAGCTGATTCATCCAGGGACTCCCAAAGCCCTGTGGGTTCTGACGTCTTGAGGCCTCCTTCTCCATTCTGTTTTCTACTTCCATTGCCCTCTGCAGGTGGATGCCGCTTCTCTTCACTTTGGAGGTGTCCTGACTGGGGGACACCTCCACCTCCACAGGAGGACCTGGTCCTGTCCCAGGTGGCCTCCTGACTGGTTTTCTTATCTCTCTTTTTTTTTTTTTGTAAAGATTTTATTTATTTATTTGACAGAGAGAGACACAGAAAGAGAGGGAACACAAGCAGGGGGAGTGGGAGAGGGAGAAGGAGGCTTCCTGCTGAGCAGGGAGCCCGATGCAGGGCTCGATCCCAGGACCCTGGGATCATGACCTGAGCTAAAGGCAGACACTTAACAACTGAGCCACCCAGGCGCCCCTGGTTTTCTTATCTCTTGCCTGCTCCAGGCCCCCCACCCTATCCCTTCTAGGGAGATCTTAGGACAGCCTCGTCTCATGCTGTTTCCCTGCATAACACCCTAGAGTGGCTCACCAAAGCTTCCAGGACCACACGAGGATTCGGAAGGTCGGCCCACAGGGAGTTTTAGGATCTGGCTCCCCCAGGGGCTGCAGACTCTGCAAGGCCCCCAGACGTCTCCACCTCCCACTCTCTGCACTTGGAATGCCCCGTCCCCACCTCTCACCTGGCTCACTCTGTCCCCACTCAAGCTCAGGTCACATGTCCCCTTCACTGGGAAGCTTTCCGTGAGCTCCCATTTTGTTTCATTGTCACCCAGACAACGTTTATCAAGCATTTGCTCGGCCCCTGGCTCTATGGATATGTAGGTGAACAAGATTTAGGCAAGCTTATCTGCTCTTGCACACCCCCAGTTTACCTCCTCGTGGGGAAAACCAGATAAAAACCCAGTGAACAGATTACATGGTTGTTCAGATAGAGAAAAATGCCACGAAGCAGATAAAATAGGGCCATGATTCCCAAACTGCTTGCCTGGGTACCCTGAGGGACTGCAGTAAACTCACAGGATACCAGAGGAAATTTTACAGTTTTAGGGAAACACAATGTCTGTCAGAGCCTGTGAAAACTGCTGTATTAAGTTGTTTGGTCCTAACTATTTAATAAATGAAACTATCAGATATTCCTTTAGGTCTAGGTTTACCATGAAAAAATTATCAAATTATCAGCACATTAAGAATGCCATAAGCCAGGACAGTTTGGGAACCACTGAAATAGGTTCCTGTGATAGTATCAGGGTGGGGGTGGGGGGCAACTTTGAGTGCTGGGAGAGAAGCCCTCTCTGAGGAGGAGTTATGGGAGGTGAGGTTTAACATGAGACCTTGTGAAGATCAGTTAGGAAGACTGTTCCAGGCAGTGGGAACAGCATGTGCAAAGGCAGCAGGAGATATCCCAGCATGTTTGAGGAATAGAAAGACAGGTGTTAAAAAAAAAGAAAGAAAGACAGGTGTTGCCAAAATGCTGGGAGGGTGGTTGGAGATAAGGTTAAGGGGGTAGACAAGAGCTAGGACCTAAGGGTTTTATTCCTCAGGAGCATTTCCACTGTGACTCGGGTACACACCACTCTTTTTTTTTTTTAAGATTTTATTTATTTGACAGAGAGAGACACAGCGAGGGAGGGAACACAAGCAGGGGGAGCGGGAGAGGGAGAGGGAGAAGCAGGCTTCCCTCAGAGCAGGGAGCCCGATGCGGGGCTCGATCCCAGGACCCTGGGTTCATGACCTGAGCCGAAGGCAGACGCTTAACGACTGAGCCACCCAGGTGCCCAGGTACACACCACTCTTTACTATCCTCCCCAAGACCCCTTGGCTCAGGCCTCATGACCTGGCCTTTCTATGGAGCTGTTCAGCCATGGGATTGTGAGCCCACCTATTAGGAGGTTGGTCCATACGTGAAAACGAGGCAGAAATCCCCTTGTACTGGGAAGACCTCGAGCCAGCAGAGCTCCATCAGCCTGCCCGGGACCCAGCTCAGGGCTGCTCTGCCTCCCACCCATGCAAGGACCTGCGGCAGCTCCCCGACTGTGGTGCATTTTCAGTGTCTCTCTCCAGTGACCTCTAGCCTCCCCTTCCTCCGAATGCCACCCTCCAGGGTCACGGCCTATTGATTTGCTCCTAGGCCCCAAACTGAGAGTTTTGAGGGGCAGGTGGCACAGTAAAGCCAAGAGAAGCACTGAGTCCGCCAACCCTCCCATCTTTTTTAAACAGAGGAAAATCATACACAAAACAGGAAAATGGAAATTTTTGTGCTGTAATTTCCTAACTCAAGTGACTGTGAAAAACCAGTTCATACTGGCACTCACCATGCAGACAGCCTGTGGAATCCAGTTACTCAGTAAGTTATGATTTTCGGGGGCATAAAGCATGGTCTTGGCTTAGGGAGGGAAGGGAGAGGTAGGAAAGAATGGCGGGAAATGGGGTGGAAAGGGAAGGCCTTCCGAATAGCAGAGCAAATCATACGTTTCAGATTCAGCAAGGCCCCTGGGACATGCCCTTGTTTTATGATGAGCAAGTTGTGAAGAATTTCACCTTTCTTTATCTTGATGACTTGAGGGCAGGGACCCGAAGTCACCAGCATATCTGGAGGGGTAGCTCAGGGCCCAATGCACGAGGGGCTGAATGAATGTATGCGTGCAGGGTCATGGAGGCTGAGACGATTAAAAGTGAGCATGGTCGCTGCTGTTGATTTGTGTGGAAGAATCGATGAAAGATACAAGGACTGTTTAATTAAGTCACATGACCCTGGGAGACCCAATTTTGGAAGCATCAACACTGAAGTCACTTGTCCATCTCGCAAAGTAGGCAAATAATTATAGAAGATGGAGAAGAGAAAAGATTTTTAAAAAATGGAGCCACGGATTCAAGCCCAAGTACAAGGAGTTTGAGAATAACTTACGGTTTGGATTGGGTTTTTAAATAAAGTTTTTTATTCAGACCTGTTGTAGACTTACAGAAAGAGCGCAGTGAGAGTAGAGAGCCCCTGCAATGGCTTAGGCAGTCCCAACTCTGCCTGATGGCAACACCTGGCATCACCCATTGCCGGGGTACATTTGTCAACACTAAGAGGCGAACGTTGGTACGTCACTCTTACCTGAACTCTAGACTTTATTGGGATCACCAACTTTTCCATTACTGTCCTTTTTCTGTTCCAGGGTCCACTCCAGCATCCCGTATCACATTAGGTGCCTATGCCCCTTAGCCTCCTCTGGTCTGTGACATTTTCTCTGTCTTTTCTGTTTCTCATGCCCTTGACAGTTTTGAGGAATTCCGTGAGGTTTGTTGAAGAAGGCCCCTCAAACTGGGTTTGTCTGAGATTTTCTCATGGTTGGACTGGGGTTACGGGTTTTGGGGAAGACAACGACCAAGGTGAAGTCCTTTTCTTGTCACATCCTATCGGGGGCACATGACAGCCACGTGACACCACTGGGGATATTAATCTTGATTAATTTTTTTGACCAAAGTTTTTGCCTTTAGCCCAACATGGTCGCATCCTTCTGGCCAACCTCCCATCCTTCCAGGCTCACATTAAGTGGTATGGAAGTTTTGTATGGAAGCTCCTTTCCGACATCCGCAGAAGCCTCTTCCTTCATCCAACCGAGACTCTGCTCCCATGATTACTCTCTCGTGTTGTTAGCAACAATCTGTCCTTTTTCGGAGGTTGGTTATCTGTTTAGTATCTGTTTCAACATCATGACAGGGAGTGAATGAAACAGACATACACTTAAAAAAGATGTTCTTAAGGGCTCGGGGAAGGAAACCAAAGAGCTGCAATGCAAAAGTCGATCTAGAAGAAGAGAAAGATGAGAGGAAAATGTCAGCCAGAAGTTGACAGCCAAATCAAACAGGGGCAACGTTTGTGATCAAAATAGCAAATGCAAAAATGGAAAAGTGGTGTGCAGAAGCAAAAGTTTAAAAATCAAAACTTTCCAACTTTGAAATGAAATTTTGCAAAAGTAAAGGAAATTTAAGTGGTTCGAGTTTGTATGGGAACAGAAACATAGATGGAAAAATATGTTTCAAATAGGTAAGGCAAATTTTAATGAACAGCCAAATAACACAGTTATCTGATCTTACAAAGGGAAAGTACCGCGATTTGGAAAGGGCAGGAAACTTCTGGCAGCGAAGTGATTAATAATGATCAGCTTGGGCTCAATGATGAGGTCCAAGGAGGACTGTCCAGAGGGCTCGAATTTATGCCTATTATTTTCTTTGTATAAGCAGAATCATTTTGTTCCGAGAGGCAAACAACAAAGACATCTGAAATCTTTCTTAAAAAGAAAATTAAGTTGGTCAAAGCGTTGTTTGTTTTTGAGAAAGAAAAAAAAAGTATGACTATGTTTTCTAAAGGTGACTCATGCCCACAATGTCCTATAGAATGTTTTCTTTCACTCAAAAGAATGTATTGTGCATCTTCTCTGCTCCGTGTCTCGGTGTCAAGAGTTGGTCCCTGCGTAAGGTCTATGATCTAGTTAGCATATACCCATTTTGTTCCTTACCTGCCATTTGCACATTTGCTGGGTTAGGTCTTGGGAGTCAAATCTCTTTTGCAAGCAGGATTTGGGGTTTTGGTTTTTTTCCTTCTGTAGCCCAGAGAATTCACCATGTCACTGAGGACAGTGCGTTACCCATCGGGATGAGTGACCTGTTCGGCGCCTCTCCCCACCCCCCTCTGTTGAGGCCCAGGTTAAATACTTGTACGGATCCCCTCACTCTCACTTCCCCGCGTTCGTGCAAGAGGAGCTGCCCATGCCAGACCAGCCTAGGTTTGTCCAGACTGTGGTCCCATCCGGCACAAGGGCCAACACTGGGCATTCCATCCCATACAAGAATGTCAACACAAGGTTATGAAAAATCTATGAAACCCGCACAAAACAATATAATCCATTAAACCTTCAGGTTACATATAGGAAACAAATGTCCCACTGTATCCCATAATCCCCATTATTTTTTAGCTTTCTCATTTCCACCACTGAGGGTTGCTTGAAGAACAGGTTGTCTTTCCTGGCTGGAACCAACCCAAGACCCCCGCTGCAGCCAGATCTTTCTGCCAGCTTCATGGGGTTTGTGTTCTAGGCGCAGCCATCCTGGGAGGTGTAACCGATTCTGTGATAACTCATGTTGTTGTGACATTGGTTTATCCGCAAATGACAGGTAATGGGAGGAATGATGTCAATATACCATGGAAACTAGATTGATTCATCTGTGATTTTTCCAAGGCAGGAGGAGATGGAATCATGGAGGTAGAGCTATAAACTTCCACAGGACCAAACAAAAACAAAACCAAAAACAAACCAAACCAAAAAACCAAAAACACCAAAACCCTTCAGTAGAGTGCTGCACTGGCAGGAGCTTTTTGAGATCTATTGGAAGCAACGTAAAAATACGTGTCGGTCTCAAACTCCTCCAGAAGTATGCCGTCAGCCTCGTGGGGCTCCCGGACCCCGGGGAGATAGTTGTGCTTCCTCCTGCACCCTTCAATGGCTGCCCTGTGGCTCAGAGCTCTGCTTCCTCATCTTGCCTCAACACCCACAAGCCAGCAACACCACTCTCTGCTCTTTGTACGTTTTCCATATCCCTGGAGGCTGACTCTAGAATGCTAAGCTTTCTGCTGGGGGTATTAAATTACATCCCAGAAACCAATTAATTGCTTTTGCTGACTTCTGGTCACAGAGTTGCATAGGTTTTAAGTGGTCGGTCCTTAGTTTCCCCATCAACTACTATTTTTAGGACACGATATGGCAGGACACAAGGATTTTTGAGAGTGCACATTGAGAACCTATCCTCAGCTGTTTGTTTTCCTTTCAGCCACACTGAGATTTCCCTCTGGTGTATTCTCAGCCGGGGACCCTCACTGCTCCCTCCATTGTCCCAAAGTTTGAAGGGGGGGCGCTGAGTCATGCAGTCCCCAGCAATTACCTCAATGAATTGCCCTGCAGACTTCTGCCTCCCACTAGACCCCAAACCCCATGAAGGAAAGCTCACATCTTTGGTCTCTATAGCCCTCATGCCTAGAAGAAAGCCCAGACTCAGTGCTGGAATGTTAACTTGAGTTGTATATAACAGGTGTCAGAAAGCCAGATGCCCTCCCCAAATACACTCCCCACGGGAGCAGGACCAGAATTATATTGTAAGACTTTAAGAGATAAACCCCAAGATGCTCCAACCAGTGTACTCTAACTCAGGTGAGCTAACTGACCAATGCCCCCATTAGGTCTTTTAATCACTTGCATTGGGCTCTTCTCCTGAAAGAAGGAATGGCAAAGTAATTGCTACCAAAAAATAAAATAAAAAGCGTGGGGTACAAAAATGTCATTTGAAAATAATATTGGGGGAAGAAGAGAGAGAGAAGTACATGACTGAGAAAGACATGTTACATGGGTTGTGAACATTGCTCAGGGAGTGGGAGGACCGCTTAATTATCCAGTGAAATGGGAATTGTCTAGACAAATAATTCAGATAGCTCAGGCCGAAGCTAGCCCTTCAGGAGTTTGTGCCAGAGCCCAACCTCAGTCCTGCCTACTGGAGTCTCAGGGCTTTGTTTTGCCCTGGGTTAAGCCACATCTCTGTTGGCTGCCAACTATTAACAATGAGTGGCTTACCATAAGAAGCTCAGGCCTAAAGGAATTCATCTTCTCCCTCATGTCCAGCGTAGTCATGGATAGATGAACTTGAGTCCAGCTTCCAGCAGTCCTTCAACATGCAACAAACTGCTTTGCCCAAGTTCAGAGGGTCATGGTCACCCTGGCCAGCCCCTCCATGCCCAGCCCTGCTGCCCCCTTGCAAATCCTCTGAAGGCATAAGCCACAGAATTGGAAATCAGAGGGTGTGCATCCAATACCAGCTCCGCAAAGGGCCTGCCAAGGATCTGGGGGAGGCCATTTGGCCTGTCGGCTTCCCAGTTCCTCATCTATGAGGTGAAGGGGCTGGACTAGAACATTGCATTTTTTCTTCTGAATAGAGGTGATATAACACCCTTTCCTTGCAGAATTTGTGGAACACAGAAAAATGGCATGCACATGTAAAGTATTTTCAGATATTAGAAAACAAATTAGGATCCTGCTTTTGCTCCTAACATTATATGAAACACTTCTCTGTTCATTAAAGAAAAACAATGTATATTATTTGTCAGTAGCTTCCTAAACTTTCACAAGCATTTGGTTTCCAAAATGCTTCCAATCTCCAACATTTTAGAATTCTTTGAGCGGTGCTAGATTTAAAAAAAAAAAAAAAGGATACCTTTCTGAGAGAGAGGTAGCATATTTGGGTACCAGGTTGTAGGAACTGTGGGGCATAGTTTAATCATATGAATATTGGGAGGCGGCCCTCCATGGCTCCCTCATGGTCTTACGTGTCTATGCCAAGAATACGAGGCTGTGACTGCTTTTTAACTGAGCCATTCTTCAGCATTGGGTTTTCAGTGAGCAACACTGAGAAATGAGGTCAGAACTACCTCTAGAACAAAGAGCAGGTTTGCTTAGTGCTTGCTTTAGAAGCAGTGCATTCCCCAAGCTCAGTGTCCCTCAGGGGCAGAGCAAAGCCACTGCACATGCAATATCTTTCTGGACCCCTCTGCCTTGTCTCCCTGTGGGCTTGGGCCTGAGGCTAACTGATGGAAGTGCTCATGTCTACACTGCTTGCTGGGCTGGGAGTCATGATGTCTTTTGTCTCTGACACAGGAGGCACATATCTTTCGCCGGCAAGAGTTAACTCATTAGCTTGAAAGTGGGATAGAGTCAACCCCCAGACCAAACAATTATTCCATGTTAGTTAAATGAGGACAATTGAGCGGCAAGGACACTTGGACTCTAAGAAGTTAAGCAATATGCTTTACATGGCTGATGGGTGGCCGAGCTAGAAGTCAATTCCATAGGTATCATACGATTGCATGGCTGCTACAAGAACAGCCTGGGTCTGTTGGAATCCAAACCCCATACATTATATCGGCTGCTTTCACCACTCAGACACCATACCATATCCTCTATTCCATAGAAACCACTTGGTATGAAATTAACTGAGAACTTCAAATGGATCCTTCATTAAGAAAAGTAGTTGGTCTCAGTTCGATGGCAAGTCTGAAGCTACTTTCCCCAGAAAGCTTACCATCTGGTACCTATTTGGAGGACTCATCTACCAAGTTGCAGAACTGGTTTATTTAGATTAAATGAAAGCATTTAAATCTGATTGTTGTGGTGTTTTATTGGCTTTAAAAAGCATTTTTTTCTCCAGCAGGCTGCAGTGCGCAAATATTACAGATATTCTTAAAAATGAACACAGTAGGAATCATTCTAAGACCTGTTTTGGCAGAAGTAATTAGCTTCCCATGCTGGTGAGAAGAGAAGGTAAGGTAATAACCCTAGGACCATGTGTCCCTGCTATCCTGGGGCAAGAAACTTTTTTTTAAGACTTTCTTTTTTTAGAGGCGCCTGGGTGGCTCAGTTGGTTAAGGGTCTGCCTTCAGCTTAGGTCATGATCCTGGGATCCTGGGATTGAGCCCCACATCAGGCCCCCTGCCCAGCGGGGAGTGTGCTTCTCCCTCTCCCTCTGCTCCTCCCCGCTACTCATACTTTCCCTCTCTCTCTCTCTCAAAAATAAAAAAAAAAAAAGACTTTATTTTTTAGAGCAGATTTAGATTCACAGCAATATTGAGAAGGTACAGAGATTTCTCATATACCCCCCACCACCCATGCATGGCTTCCCCCACTATCAGCATCCCCCACCTGGTACATTTGTTACAACTAATAAAGCTGCATTGACACATCATTATCACCCAAAGTCCATAGCTGACATTAGGGTTCGCTATAAGAGACTTTCTATTGTATAAGATGGAATATTGCCCATTGACAGAAAATGCGTGTGTTGATGGAATACCCGAGGAGCTTGCTGAAAGTACTCTCAGCCCTCAGTAACTAGTAGACATCATGATTAGGTACTTGGCAAATGCTCTCCATACATTTGTTCATCCTAGGTCTTTATTCCATAAGAACTGATTGTGTGGCTGCTCCAAGGACAGACACTGGGAACATAGCAATGATCATGTCAGAGGTCCCTGCCCTCATGGAACTTGTGCTCTAGAGGCAGACAGGGTGTCAGTGATGATCACTGCTCTGAAGAAAAGCTGAACAGGAAGAAGTGGCTAGAGAGAGATGGTGAGGGTTGTGCTCTGTGAGATGTGGTCAGAGGAGGCCTTAGCACAGAGATGCTATCTCAGGAAGTGGTGGGGAGCGAGCAGCAGGAAGGTGTGGGTGATACTTCCTGGTTACAAATAGACATGGGAATGATGTGAAAAAGAATCAGGTTTCCTTGCAGCCCAACCTTCTGTTCTATTTTGGACCATGGTCTCTCTCTGGGCCCAACTCACCTCCAGTCTGGGGCGGATCCTCATGGAGAGAGGCAGCAAGCACAGTCTTTGCGTTATGAATGGACGACTAGAGTGCTCATCATTTACCACAGCTGTCCATCAAAGAAGCAGAAATTTTTATTTCTATTTGAATGGAATAAACATCTATCTTCCCACATGCCAGGCTCTGATACCGGAGGGGGAGTGTGATTGTGTCTGGTGGTGTGATGTAGTCACATTTTGTTCTAAGGAGCATAGGGAGGAGTATGAGTGGGGATGAGGAGAAATACAAGATGGCGGCTATGTCCAGTACAGCCAGTCAGATGAAGAGGGGGCCAAATTCTGGGAAACAGCGGGGGACACGGAGGAAGAGAGAGTCGTGCTGGTTGTGGGTGGTTTATGGAACTGGCCGCCGGGTTGGGCCACAACGGGCATTTTCAGGGGCATTTGATATTGGGCCGAGGCCAGCCTCTTTCTCTCAGCTTTTGGCTTAGAGGCCTGAAGGAAGAGTAGATTCTCTCACCTTCTTAACAGAAGATGGGAGGGTGAGGAGACTTTTAGATGGCCCAGGTCTTCTCACTGAGTTAAACCACACTCATTTTATTGTCATTTTCCCTTCCTCTCAGAGGGAGAGGGAGAGAGAGATTTACTTTCATTGCAAATATTCAAGCATTTGTTGGGTTCACTTTCACAAAAGAATTAAAACGTGGGAAAACCAAATCCCAACCCCACACCCTGCTACACTCTCCCCACCCCACCCCGCCACTGCTTTCAGGCCTTTGCTTAATTTTGTAACATTAATTCTTTGATCCTTCCAGCCATAAATCATTTAAGTGACTTTGATTAAATAACCGCTTAACTTCCAAAATTCTTGTATAATGACTGCATTTCTTGTTATAATCTATACAATAATAATGAGGTTTTACAAAGCAGGTTCAGATGCCAACGCACCTGGACTCCTCCCGGCGCACTGTGATTTAAGGCAACTTATTTCACCTCTTGGGGCTTAGCCTTACGCATTGATAAGAAAGGCTTGGTATTTAATATACATCCCCCATGGAGACAGTGTAGGGATTTTTATTCACTTAGTGTTTATAAAGGATCTTTATTGGAGACCCAAGGGAGGGGGATGCCCATGAACATTTTAATATGCAATAGGAAATCTGTTTGGACCATCCAGCCAATGTTATATAATGACCTGGTTTTGTGGCCCCACGTTCCCTACCGAGACCTTCTTCTGGCTTCTCTGGGGATGGAATTTTGCTCTTTTCCCCAGCGGCTGAGAGACCAGGGGCGTGGCTGGACAGGCCGAACACACGGTGGATTCTCTGCCCAGCATGTTCCTCCTTTGGTGTGGAAGTCCAGATTCTGTCTGCGGAGGACAAACCACGACTGCTGATGTCTCTCGTTTTGAGGCTTAACGTGTATCTGTGAAATGCAAGACCCCCACCCAGATCGGCAAACCTTCTAGCAAATTCCTCTTCATTTTACTCACCCTCTGGCTTTACTAGTAATATCGGTTGACTCCTGCTGACATTCATGTGTTGCTTGTGACAAAGGGTGAACCGTTTCGATCAGGCAGTGTTTTCGTACAACCCCTGTGCTTACAGTAACTATTAAAGATGACAGTAAAACATATATGACGGACATTGTTCAGATATTACCCGCTGCTTCTGAAATGATTATTTCTCTACCAGAGCAAGAGACCAGTGAAATGCAGGCGTAAGGACAGGCAGCCACCAAAAATGTGGGTTTTTAAGTTTAAGCTAATATCTAACGTGGGGTAAGGACTACTGGTAAATATTGATTTATCTTCCCTCTTCTTCCCCTGGGGGCTTAATCTCACAGCTCAGAACATTAAACAGTTGTTTATTATTCCACCGGCATTATAAAAACAATACTAGAATTCTTTTCCTTCTTTCTTTGTTTTGTTTTGTTTAAGAAATAAAAAGCATCCAATATCCCAGCAGGATAGAGCAATGCCAGTGTGTGGAGTGACACAGCCCTGTGGGAATAGGTCTGGCTGAGCCTCCATTCTTTGCAGGGACCTGCTCTTTTGCCTGGCCTGGGCCCGGATTCTTACCTGCAACAATACTGGAAAGAGTTCTTTTTAACTCTAGGCTTTAAAGAGAGCGAAGAGGATTGGTGGGAAATCATTGACAACCTGCCAAGTAGCCACAAGAGCCATCTAGAGCCGTGTCGTCTGATAAGAATGAAATGATAGACATCTTCCCTATCTGCACTGTGTGCTGACCAAGAACCACTTGGGGCTACTGAGCTCTTGAAATGTGGCTTGTGCGACCGAGGAAGTGAATTTTGAATTTTATTGCATTTTTGATAATTTACTTCTAAATAGCCACGTGTGGCTAGCGGCTACCACTAGCACAAATTTATAGTTTCCCAAGAGTTAGCTTAAGAATGCATATATCCCCACGACAAAAGTAGAACTTAAATCAAGAGTCGTTCTGATATTACCTTGAACTTCTCTGTCACCAGGTCCTGGGGCAGCCTGGCCCCTCCCTTTATGGTTGAACTTTGTCCCTTCTCTTCTGCATTTCGCCTTACCTACTCTCTTTTTTTTATAACAATTTTATTGATATAAGTCACATACCATACAATTCACATATTAAAGGTGTACAATTCAATAGTTTGTACTATAGTCACAAGGTTGTGCAACCATCATCACCACTATCAATTTGCTAACATTTTCACTACCCCAAATAGAAAGCCTGTACCCATTCACAGTCACCCCCCACTTCTCCCAGAACCCTCGCCCCCAACCGCTGGCAACCTCTGATCTGTTTTCTATCTCCACAGATTTGCTTACTCTGGACATTTCATATAAGTGGAATCATGCAACATGGGGTCTTTTGTGACTGGCTCCTTTCACCCGGCACGATGTTGTCAGGGTCCATCCACATGGTGGTGGATGTCAGTACGTCATCCATTTTCAGTGTGGAATCACATTCCGTTGTATGGATGTGCCAGTTTCTTTATCCACTCACCAGTTGCTGGTCATGGAGTTGTGTTCACTTTTTCGCTACTACGAGTACAGATGCCGTGCACACTTGTGTGTGAGTTTTTGTGTGAATGTATGTTTTCATTTCCCTGAGATAGGCACCCAGGAGTGGAGTTGCTGGGTCACGGGCTCACTCTACCTTTAACCTTTCATGGACCTGCCGGACTGTTTTCCAGAGCAGCCGCACCATTTCACACTCCCCTCGGCAGTGTGTGAGGGTTCTAATTTCTCCATGTCCTTGCCAGCACTTTTTACCGTCTGTCTGTCTGACTACAGTCATCCCAGCAGGTGTGAGGTGGTATCTTACTGGAGCTCTGAGCGGTGTTTCCTAGAGTCCTTTGCTCTTTGCCCCTCCCCCCATTCACATTCCATGTGGGCCCCTCCCACAGGTAGATTTGCCCCAGAGTTGCGGTTTTGCAAGAAAAGAGCAAGTTCCATTTTAGTCGTTTCTTCTGAAATAACAGAGGTTACTTCTGTGACACAGTTACAAACTGAAACCAGCGGTGATAGCGTGTAACCATTTGGCGCCCAGTTAGACATTAGAGACATTTATACTCTTCCTGGGTCACATTCCTAGGCAGAGCTTCGCCCCCTAGAAACAGTCTGTATGAGTAAAAATGATTTGAGCCAGTCCTAGAGGGAGTGCTTTTAAAAAATTTTCTGTTACGAAAGTATTTCCCCAAGAGTCCTTTCCCAAGCAGGCACAGAATATTCTGAATCAAAATGTTAACACAGGGTGGAAACAGAAAGACAAAAGTCCAGGTGTGGGAGGCCCTGACACACGGGCCACGATTTGCCTGCAGGAGCGGCGCCACTCTCAAGCTCCCTGCGTTCACAGCTTCACGCATCCATTTCTTTAATAAATATTCGGTGCCTCAACGTGCTGGACACAGCTCTGGGGATAGAACCGTGCACAAAATGGACCTGGTCTTCGTTTGCTTAGATGAGGCAGATGGTAGTCAGATCAGCCAGTGTTAAGAAGGAAGAGCACAGGCGGGGCGATGGGTCCAGAGGAGGGCAGGTGTTGTAATGAGCACTGGGTGTTATACGTAATTAATGAATCATTGAACACTGCATCAAAAATTAATGATGTACTCTATGGTGGCTAACTGAACATAATAAAAAAAAAGAAGGAAGATCACAGTCACACTACAGATAGGACCATGTGTTGCTAGCTTTCGTGGTCTTTTCCTGTGCTCACCCCAGAGAGCCCTGCAGTGGGAGATACACCATCCCAGCATGACCGACCTACGTATACTTTCTTCTTTTTATTGTTAGATAGCCATTACTTTATTTCTTTATTCCTCTCTCTCTCTCTCTCTCTCTCTCTCTCTCTTAAACATTCTTTTTGACCTAGGTATCATTTTTATAACCAACTTGTTTCTAGCATCTTTGGAGATTAAGGGTTTGGTGAAATACATTTCTGCTCACAACGTTCCCTATCTTCTTTGTCTGTTAAATTTCTAGTTATCCTTTAGGGCACTGCTCAAATACAACCTTTTCTGTGAAAGATGGCCATCCTTATGGCCTCTGGAATGAATATTCCATTTCTCCCCTAAACTCCTAAACACCGTGTACTTGCCTTATAACCTTTCCTGTTTTGTAGAAGGAAGGTTCTTTACCTGTTGACTTTCCTCACCAGTCCATGAACATCTCAGAGTAAGGATTTGTGTCTGAGGCTTATTTATATTTTTAGCTCCGATCACAGAAGTTCACATCTAGCTGGTGATCAGTAAATGCTGAGTGAATAAATGAATGAATAAACGAACACATAGAAGAGTCAAACAAAACAAAACAAAACAAAAAAACCATGAGCCCAGATTCTTTCTTCTAGCTAGGAGTAACTTGCCATTGAAACAGCAGTGAGCTGTCAACTCTTGTGATCCTTGCTTATTATTTTATACTGATCCTTTCACTTAATGGGGAAAAATAGAAATGCATTTTCTTGTTGGAAAACTTATTTGAAAAACAACCAAAGCTAGGTAGGGGAAGATGATAGGAAGTCAGTTATTAAAGACCTTGATGGCTAAGGCCATGCTAATATTTTATCCTGGGAAACAGAATAAACCTCTTACCCCACGGACATCCTGGCAATATTATTTCTAGGGTATTTAGAAATGAGGCACCAAGTCTTGTACATCATGGGTAAGCCCAGATATGCAAAAAATAAAGAATGGGCTGGACACAGGACAGATCCAGGGGCCCCGAAGCCACATAAACAAGCCAGAGTACAAGAACCTTTTGACTCTTGGTATAAAAGCAAGGCCATGCAAACCAGAGGGACAGGCAGGAACGTGGGCTAAGGACAAGATGCAGGATAAGCAACAGTCACACAAGAAAATAACATAAGCCGTGGTTGTAAGAAGCTCAAAACCCAGTATTTCAGGAACAAGGAAAGCAATCAGAGATCAGAGCAAAAAGTTTGATCCAAAATTGAAGCCAAGACAAGGGAATGATAATCATGACATGAGGTGATGGGGAAGCAGCATTGGGCAGGACACAGAATCGAGAATCCTGCGGTAGACCAGCAGTGCTGGAGGCTTTCCAAGGTGGTGGGTCGAAGCCAAGGACTTCCTGTCCTCTGTGTCCCTGGAGGACGTGCCTTCCTTGCAACGCTTTCAGCCCCCATTTTACTGTTTCTTACACATAGCAGAATTGCGATTTTTATTAAGGAAGGCTATCATTGAAGTTTATAGACTGTCATAGCCTTGTCTACCTTGCTCCTTACCTTAAATGTTTGAGATAGGAAAGTATTTTTAAAACCATTTATGTGACAATGGACTTATACCCAGAATATATAAAGAACCCATAACTAATAATAATAAAACTAACAAACTGTTAAAATGAGCAAAAGGCTTAAACTGAAACTTAGCAAAAGAAGATAGATAAATGGCCACTAATTATATGAAGATGCTCAACATCATTAGTAATCAGGAACACACAAGTTAAAACCTCCACGCAATACCATGAATACCACTTCACTGATGATACCAAGTGTTGGTGAGGAAGAGAGACAGAAGCTTTTATACATTGCTGGTGGGTGTGTAAAATGACACAACCACTTTGGAGAATTGATTCAACAAATCTGTTCCTAGGTATTCACTGAAGAGAAATCAAAAGACGTGCACACACATACACACAGGCAGGACTTGAACAAGAGTGTTAATAACAGCTCTATTCATAACAGCCCCAAACAGAAAACAAAATACCCATCCATAGGTGAGAGAATAAACAAATCAGAGAATATTCACACAACAGACACGTGCAACAAAAAGGAACAAACTACTGATCCAACAACATGGCTGAATCTCCAAAACATTATTTTGATCAAAAGAGGCCAGACACAGAAGAGTTGATCTACAGGATTCGGTTTCTATGAAGTTCTAGCACAGGCGGAACTAAACTATGATAGCACAAATCAGGAAGTAGATGCTTTGGTTTACAGAAATTGACTTGAAAGGGGCAGGAGGGAACTTTCTGGCATAATGGAAGTGTTCTGTACTTTGACTTAGGTGGAGGATACATGAGTGTAAATATCTGTAATGTTTGTAAATGCCAAAACTCGGGGAACTGTACACTTAAGGGTTGCGCATTTTGTGATGTATAAATTACACCTTGTTACAAAAGAAGAAAATCAGGTTTGGAGAAGTGAAGATACTTGCTTAAAGTCGGGCAGCAAATAAATGGCAGAGCCCGTCCTTGAACCCAGGCCAGCTGATGTCAGAGTTAGAGCCCCCTTGGCTACATCACCTTCTCTGAGCATACATGGAAGGTGAAGAATAGTTGAGCACATCTGCGAGGGAGCAGAAAGAAGACTCCTTTGTACCAGGGGAAGGAAGGGCAGTAGTCATCGAGGTCACATTTCTGTCCTGGGCACGAGGCTCATAATGGCCTGTGATGGAAAGAGCCTGTTCCCTCTGGCCACCTGCGGAGTAATTAGGAAGGCTTGACAGATGCTGGGGCAGAGATAAGCATCACCATCCAGCTCCGAGATCCTGCCGGTAGAGAAGGTATTAAGGTTATTCTTTTGTGGGTATCTACCTTGGTTAGTAAATAATCAACCTGTTTTATTTGTAAGACCTTTCAAAAAACTCTTCATGAATTAATGCATTTCCATTACAAGAAAATGGACGCTACAAACAAAAGGAGAAAAATTCAACACTTCCTAGGTCTTTTTATAGGGTGGTAATCTCAGATATTTTTTATTGCTTGCTAATAAACAGAAAGGGTTTTTTTTTCTTCATCAAAAACTTTATTTATATAAAAAACAAGTTTTAATGTGGAATCAGTTCTCCTTCCTGACATTTAAAACTTGTCCAAAAGAAAAGGAATATTTTTTCTTTAAACTTTTTTATTGTTATGTTAATCACCATACATTACATCATTAGTTTTTGATGTAGTGTTCCATGATTCATTGTTTGTGCATAACACCCAGTGTTCCACGCAGAACGTGCCCTCTTTAATACCCATCACCAGGCTAACCCATCCCCCCACCCCCTCCCCTCTAGAACCCTCAGTTTGTTTTTCAGAGTCCATCATCTCCATGGTTCGTCTCCCCCTCCGATTTCCCCCTCTTCATTCTTCCCTTCCTGCTATCTTCTTTTTTTTTTTCTTTCTTAACATATATTGCATTATTCGTTTCAGAGGTACAGATCTGTGATTCAACAGTCTTGCACAATTCACAGCACTCACCATAGCACATACCCTCCCCAGTGTCTATCACCCAGTCACCCCATCCCTCCCACCCCACCCCCACTCCAGCAACCCTCAGTTTGTTTCCTGAGATTAAGAATTCCTCATATCAGTGAGGTCATATGATACCTGTCTTTCTCTGATTGACTTATTTCACTCAGCATAACACCCTCCAGTTCCATCCACATCGTTGCAAGTGGCAAGATCTCATTCCTTTTGATGGCTGCATAATATTCCATTGTATATATATGCCACCTCTTCTTTATCCATTCATCTGTCGATGGACATCTTGGCTCTTTCCACAGTTTGGCTATTGTGGACATTGCTGCTATAAACATCAGGGTGCACGTACCCCTTCGGATCCCTACATTTGTATCTTTGGGGTAAATACCCAGTAGTGCAATTGCTGGATCGTAGGGTAGCTCTATTTTCAACTTTTTGAGGAACCTCCATACTGTTTTCCAGAGTGGTTGCACCAGCTTGCATTCCCACCAACAGTGTAGGAGGGTTCCCCTCAGAAAGGGTTTATTTTAACAACGGTGGGATCATTCTATATGTGCCATTTTATGATGTGCTTTTTAAAGACCATCCCTCTGTTAGAAGATATACATGGATACCCTTTCTCTTGAGTGCCTAACATCCCATGGACGGGTATATCCAAGTGTGTTTCACCAAACCTTTCTGTTACTTATGTTGTTTCCAGGTGTTTTGCTGGAAACATGTTGTACATTGCATGTTTGCTCGTCTTTCTAGGGACTTCCTCAGGGAAAGTTCCTAGAAGTAGGAATTCTGGCTCAAAACTGAGGTTTGGACATCTCATTCATATTGTCATTTTTTTCTTTTC
The DNA here is from genome assembly GCF_037043125.1 of Eumetopias jubatus. Classification (NCBI taxonomy): domain Eukaryota; kingdom Metazoa; phylum Chordata; class Mammalia; order Carnivora; family Otariidae; genus Eumetopias; species Eumetopias jubatus. The sequence goes on from NW_028274813.1 coordinate 110,895,652, forward strand.
AGAATGGTTTTGCCAATTCACATTCTCCCCAGCAGTGCATTCGTGTGTTGTCCTGGGTCACTTGGATGCACACTGCAACTTCAGGTCCCATCTTACCTACTACCTCTTTTCATGGAAACATGATCTGGCAGGGTTACAAATTAACCCTTGATGTTGTGAGGCTCCATCTCCTTAGCAATGCCTGAATCCCCTTTTGGATTCTGCTGGTTTGAAAATGAAAAAATATTTCTTTTAAAACGTTAATTTGAGAACATGATTGATGTTCGAATGTAGTCAAAAGATTGGATGAGCTGGAAAGAGAAGTGATCCGGGGTCCAAATAGTTTGGTTTCACGGCCGGCTGTCTCATCACCTATCACTGTGTGCGATCCTGGGCAAGTTTCTTGCTTGCTCTACCCGGGCCTCCATGGCCTCATGTCTAAGACGAGGGACTAAGGAGGACCCGATCCCTATGTTGTCTTCACTTATGACATTCTATAAATCTTCCGCTGTGGAAAGCATTCCTTTCAAAGGCTGGGCTTGTAAATTGCAAGTGTCAGACCTTTGAAATGCAGCTTGTGTGGGAAAGGAAAAAACCCAGCAGCTACTTTGCTGCTGGATCAGAATTCAGTGTTCTTTGTGAAGTAATAAATTGTGTCTTGGCTCCCGGATTATTCCAGGTTGCCTCGGGTTTTGTGGAAGTGGCTTTTTTCAGGAATTGTTCCCAGTGCCGGAAAGTGGGTGTTAATTTGTGCCTTGGCTGTTTTTCAGGGCACACTCTGGCAGAGACCTGGCAGGTTTTTTTTTTTTTTTTCAGAGGATCAGCAGAAGCAGGGACCTGGTTGTTGCTCTCCTTGCACAATGACACGCACCCTCCGCTAATAACCGGAATTAGACCTATAGTCAGAGGCCTCGGTTTTATAATGGACCGCTTACCCTGGGCCTTGGCAGGGGTTTTGGACCAAGTTGGAAACACTCTGGTCAACATACCATAGGAAACAGGGCAGCCAAAAGCATAGAAACTGCTTAATATTCCTTAATAAATTATAATAATATAATGAGATCCACTGAAATGGGGTCCAGGTGGGGTCCTGGAAGAGGAGACAAAGCTAAAAAAAGTGAGGAGGGAACAAAATGGAATAACATTGGTATTTGATTCTCTGTAGTTTGCAGCCTCTTTAGCTCTGCCTTATTCACGCCACACGGTATCTCTGGGGTATCATCAGCATTGTTGCCCCCAGTCTGCCCAGCAAGCGAATACGAGAGTGAAGTGTTGGTGGTGAGTGGCCCAGTCGCATCTACAACAACCACAGAGAGTGGCTTGAATGGCCCTAAATCTCTGCTTTCTTGGCAGATTTTTGCAGTCTCTCACCTCCTTCCTCTTCTCTCTCACCCGTCTATGGCAACCATTGAAAAACAGCTCTTCTTTCTTACCCCGTGAGTCTGAAGTCACAAATTAAAGTCATTTGTCAACTTGCAGTATAATGTGCTTGGAAACCACCCCCAGTCTAGTATCCCCCAGACTTCCGTGATTTGCTCATTCAGCCTTCATAATTTATGCCGTGTTCGTGTATCACGTGTACTATTATTTATCTCATATTTGTCTTCAGATAAATGCCTATTTCATTTTCCTATTCCAAGCACTACAATATCTGCGAAACCATTCATTTGATGTACCAGATAATAGTTTTCCAATATACCTTAAAATAATTCACTATTATTTTTTAAATGTTCCTTTTAATTTTAGAGCTATTAAATCTTTGAGATTGGTCATTTGTATACTAGTAATATATCTTGCCTGTACCCCCTTTGGTGTACTTACCATCCTCTGAGAAACTAATTCACATTACATAAAAGTTAAGACTCAGTTCCTTGGTTGAATTAGCCGCATTTTAAATGCTCAGTAGCCACTGTGGCTAGTGGCTACCATGTCAGACCATACAGATGGAGAAAATTGTGCTGGATGGTTCTGTCTACAGTTTGCCACGGGCATGTTGACTGCTTTCATTGTCTCAAGCTAAGCTACTATATGGTAAGGTTACCGAAAGAACTGTGAAGAGTGATTCATTTAGGAGGTGCTAACAAAAATGTCAACTAATAGTTTATTCCAATGGCCATTGTCCAAGCAAGCGGCAAGACAGGTAGACGCATGCAAGCTCAAGTAACAGATCCACTTCAGTATGCTCTAAACCACCTCTCTCCTACAGACCTTGCTGGCCCTCCCTCCCTGCCACCCCGCTGTCCCCTCGCCACCCTCCCAGTCCGGCTCCCTCCTCTCTGTGCCTGGCTGTGTGTTTTTCTGCTTTCCTGCTCCTTCCATCTCTTGCTCCACCTCCGTGAGTCCTAGCCTCGCTTGCACTCCTGGCCTCTGTCCTTTTTCTACCTTATTCCCTAGCTTCCTTTCACTTTCCCAACTGGAAACTTCCCTCATTCAAAACCCAAGCGTATTTGGATTTTGTTTTGCAAATTATTCATCAACTGCAATAATGTCAGGCTAAAGGACGTTGTCGGTTGTAACGTGAATAAGCGATACCTCCTAGCGGTCTCCGTGGAGCTGTGGCCAGCAGCACACTGGACCTCTCTGCTTGGAAGTCCACTGGCAACATTGTCAAAATGCCTAAAACTGACCCATTGCCCATGCAAACCCCCGGCTGCCCCTCACCAACGTAACCACACCCAGCTACTTGCTCTAGCCTACTCCTCATCCAAAGCCACCTTTAAAAGAACAAGAGAATTTTTTTAATCACACTTCTCTGCAGACCCATAGAAGAGGAACCCAAAGCTACCATTGGTTACCTTCGTTGAGCAGGCTAAAAGCTGGGAATTGCTTAAAAAGCTTGATGCAACTTCTCTTAAAATAAAAAAACAACCCTGCCTAGTGCTTGGAAAGCTTGAGAGGATCCCCAGAGAGAGGGAAATGCTGCATAGACATATGTATGCTTTGTCTGTTGGCCTTCAGTGTTGAGGAGAACAGACCAGACCCCTTTCTCCTTATTTTAATTATCCGGAGATCCCAGAGAGGAGAGCAAAGAAGAAGTTGGACCCAAGAGCTCTGAGAAGTGCAGGATGCCCTGGGGAACATATATGTGTTGCTTGATTGCACAAAATGGACCCTTCCTTAGGAGGACAAAGTTGAGACTTTCTCTTATTCCTTGCAGGGAAATGTGTTTTCCTTTTTCTTCCCCCTCATTCTAAATGCATTCAATTAGGCTTTGGAAAATTTAGTTCCTCTTGCTAATTTATACAAGAAGTTATGATACCTTGGGATCCTTCATCTGTCAGCTTTAAACCTTAAATATGGGATTGATTATTCCCAGGAAGGTGATGTGTTGATCTGCTCTCTTTCTCAGACAAAGGGAGGCATTTGTCCAAAACGCGGAGTCCCTACCTGGGTGGGAGTCGTGGAACCATCCTTTTGGCTACATTCTGCACTGCTCCACTCTCTGAAAAAGAGAAACAGATCCAAGTTTAACAAACCTTAATCTTACTAAAATTTGAAGTCTGCGTTGTCCTCTGGCTAATAATAACCATAACAACTATTTGTTGAATGCTTGGAATTCAGCAGTGTGTTAGGTGCTGTGGATGCAACCTCATTAATCCTCATCACAACCCTGGTGCTGTGGACCACTTTTGCCCATATTTTAGTTTGAGGAATTTTGAGTCTGAGAGAGGTAAACAACTTGCCAGAGGTCATGCAGCCAATAGGTGGCAGAGCTCAGATTCAAAGCCAGGTGAGTCCAATGCCAGAGCTCTGTGGTCTTTGGACCCTGTAGTTCTTTGTTCGTTTTGTCATCAAATATTTATTGAGGGTTACTGTGGACCAGGCACTATTCTAGGCTCAGGGGATTCTACAGTGAACAATAAAGAAGAGAGCCCTGATCTACAGAGCTTATATCCTAGAGAGGAAAGACAGGAAAAGTGTAAGTTAAAAAAAAAATCTAGATCATTTCAGATGTTGGTAAACACTTTAAGAACAATAGATGGAGTAAAGAGATAGTGAATGTGGGGCTATTTATGCTGGAAGTTCTTAGAAGGATTTTCTGAAAAGATGACCTTTGAACTCAGACCTGAATGACATGAAGGATCCAGAATGCAGGTGTTGAGGGCAGTGGAAACAGGAAGTGCAAAGGCCCTGGGGTGAGAGTGAGGGTCAGTGTTTCAGGAACTACAAAGGTCAACATTGCTATCTAGTCAGTGGAAGTGAGTGAGAAACATGTAGACAGGCTTTGTGTTTTGTTCCAAGTACAATAGCACACCACAGAAGGATTCTAAGCAGAAGGAGAACAGGATCTGAATTAAGTTTTTAGAAGATTATTCTAGTTTCTGTGTGGGGAAGAGTGGGTACAGGAGCAAGACAGGAAGTGGGGTAAACGGTTGGAAGAACATTAACTTCGAGGGGCTGGAGGTTTTTGAGGGAGGAGGACAGTGCCTTGCAAACAGCAAAGGGGGTGGTTGCAAGACAATATTTATTCTACCTCTGTCCCAGCCCTGAGGAACTCATGATGTGAGGAGGAGCCGCAGGGGCCAACCAGGTCCAGTGTTTGGGCTGAAGGGCAGGGAACATTCAGAACAGACAATGAAGCTATAGGGAGCTTGCTTCACGTGCAGTGGTGGCAAATCACAGTAATAACAGTTTTATGGTGAGTGTGCCATGTGTCTAGCAGTATTTTAAATGCCTTTTGTGGAATATCAATGATCCTGAGGTGTAGGTACCATTATTACTCAGGAAACTGAGACAAGGAAGAGTTGAGACACTTGCAGCTATTAAGTGATATGGCCGGCACGACAGATTCTTAATTCGGGAGATCAGAGCAGCGAGGTTTGGGGTTTGTCAAGGAAGGTTGGGGAGCGACCTCACTAAGGGAGGGGTGCACTGGTCTGGAGATGGGACCCAGATGACATAGGTGATCTGAGAGGTAGTGTGAAGATACACAAGTCTGCTCCGCGATGCCATTCGCCCTGACTGACACCAGAAGAAGGTTCTGGATCAGCCCACACTGGAAGCCTACAGCCCCTGGCAGCGGCTCTTTCCCACGGCTTCCTGTGGGTAGAGGGGAGCCACAGGCTGAGCCAGGGCCTCCTCCCTGGGATTGCTTTCTTAGGCAGCTTGTGGGGGGAGAGCAGTGTCATCTAAACAAGACGGTGTCTTGACCTCTTTAATCCTACTGCTCTTGGGCAGGGGGGAAGGCTCATACTTCCACATTCCTGGGATGTTTTACTGTGACTCTCATTTGGAAGTAATAATCACTGACTACGGTTAATTAAGCACTTACTACCAATCAGGTTATATGATGAGCCCTTGACATATAGTATTCCTTCCATAAACACACCTATCATGATATAGCTGCTCTTCTCGCTCCCCCTTCTCAGATGGGCTAACTGAGCTCTAGAGGGGTTATATGACTTGCCCAAGGCTATAGTGAATGGTGGATCTGAGATCTGAGCCCTGGTGACCTGGTACGTGAGGTCAATCCTTAATCACTCTGCTGTAGGTGAGGAACATACGTGTGCCGGGATGGGGCAAGTATTTCCCAAGAAGACTTTGTAAACCCCAAAAGAATGAGTGACTGCAGCAACAGAGGTGGAGGAGAGATGCTGGGGACGAACAGCTGAGGTCTTCCATGACCACACTGATCTTGAAATGTCGGTAGACCAACTGTCAGGATCAGAGAGCACCCTGAAGGTGATGGACCTGGGGGAAACGCAGGATGGAAAGGGGAAGTTGATGTGAATAGAGAGAAAGAAATCATTGCTCTACTTACTTGTCCTCTATTAAATCTAACAGTGTCACCATTCAGATAATACGTTCCCCCCTGTTAATTCCACTCAATGAACACCTAAAAAGCTACCTACTTTCCCATTCTCCACACCCCCCTAAACAAGGAAAGTGGTGGGATTATGGATAATTTTTGGTAAGGTATTTTAGTTTCCCATGATTTTTAAAAGAAAACAAATATGCAGAGTATTTTTAAAAAGGAAATCATTTAAATAAATGAAATAAGATTCTTTAGGCATCATATTTAATTGAATTCATATCATCATTCTTAAAAATATATTTTCTTTGACATTCATCTGTTCCTATCCAAAAACTTGGGTGGGTAATCTGATCTCAGTTTTCTTAGGCTCGGTGATCTTGGCACAGTCACTTTTTAATCATATGTGTGTGTTTCTCCAACCTGAAAATACCTAGACTTGCAGGACCAGTGGAAGGGCCACGAATGTGTCTGCCAAGTAGCCATGAGTAAGGAGAAGGGCCTTGTCCGTTGCTCTTGGTCCTTCATTTGTATTCCCAAAGAATTCATTAGCCTGTAAATCAGTTTGTTTTCTTTTGATTCACCTGGTGGATCAGATTTTTTCACTAAATGCTCCTTTGAGCTCCTTGGAGAAAAAGGTCATTAACAGTAGACCTTTGTCGACTTATTTTGCAAAAGTGTATTGCATACATATTGTGTTCCAGCCTACAGACCTCAAAAAACAGACAAAATAAGATCCTTGTTCTGAAGGGATTATTCCTTGTTTGAAGGAATTATTCCAGAAATCGGTAAGGGGCAGCTGGAGCCACCTGTGTGGAGAGCAAGTCTGTATCTCTTTGTGTGACAAAGACACACAAAGTGTGTCTTGAGTTGGCACCTAAAGTCTTGAACACGTTGGTGCCTTGAGTTGGCGCCTAAAGTCTTGAACACGTTCACATAACTTTCAGATCCTCATCACTGACACGGTGTTAAAATAATGTAGTCCTACACTTGACATGGCTTGGGCTTTGCCAATCATTGAGGCCTGCCTACTCTTGAGGATGGAGTGATGGCACCCGGAGAGACCACCCAAGTGGAAAATGGCAGAGCCAGGCCTTGGACCTTAAATTCCTATTTGAGTGCATTTTTTCCCATCTAAAATAAAATTCTTTGTGTTAGATGTACATTTTGTCTACGGCTTTACACCTCCCCAAATTTATTAGTATTATTGTTTATTTATTATTATTTATTATTGACAGCCAGTATTTATCTAGATTAGCCAACAAGTTGTACTGTAAGGTCTTGGTGGAAGTGAAGGTATAACTGTCCTCTGGGCTGCCTCTCTCGTCCAAGGCACGTAGAGGCCACCTGTAAAAGATTGTTCTCTTGGAAGGTATGGGGTTAGGAGTCAGGGTGAAGGAAATCCAGGACATAGGCTTTAATAAAAGGAATGTGTAGTTTCAGGCTGAGTGTTTGGGAAAGCAAAAAATGTTGCTTATTGATTGAAAGATATATTCAGAATTTCATGCTTAACCATAACCAGTTCTGGGTATAGTGGTTGTCACATAGCATGCACACAATAAACATTGGTTGAAGAATGAATGAATGAATGAATGAATGAATGTGGGAAAGAGAAATACAAGCAAAGAAAACAAGCAAACCCAGAATCTTCATTGACTTTCTGTGCATCCCCTGGAATGTGTGATTTAACACTTTCGTGTCTTTAAGTGGGACTGAAAATTTTCAGTGGCAGAGTTTATGGATGTGTATTTTCAAATGCTATTCAGTGAGGGAAGAGGCATGGTGGGAGTAAATCTGGAGGTGAAAAGAAGGATCTAGAAAGCTCCAAAGTTGGAGGCTTCTAGCCAGAAACTTAATCAGACTCCAGTCTGGAACCTGAAGTAAGGGCAGCCAGCGTTCTAGAAGCCTCCCTTGCACTATGCCTTCACACATGGATGTACCACCATGATGGCCATGCTTTGTTATCCGGCATGTGATGGGAACAGAGAAGTCAACACTTTAAGGGGAATCAGCACTGGCTCACGTTGCTTCATTTTTGGAGAGGACTAAAAAGATGTCATGATGATTGTATCCATTTCCTATGACTGCACAAATTGCCGCAAACGTGGCTTAAAACAACAGAAATTTATTCTTTGACTGTTCTGAAGACCAGACATCCAAAATCAAGGTGTCAGCAGGGCTGCACCCCCTCCAAAGGCTTTGGGGGAGAGGCAGTCCTTGCCTCTTGCAGCTTCTGGTGGCCCCGGATGTTCCTTGGGTTGTGGCTACATCACTGCAATCTCTGCCTCCATGTGCACCTGGCCTCTCCTCTTCTCTCCATATCTCCCCTCTCTATCCCTTGTAAGGACACTTGTCCTTGTATTTAGGGCCCACACATATAACCCCAAATGATCTCATCTTGAGATTCTTTTTTTTTAAGATTTTATTTATTTATTTGACAGGGAGAGAGTGAGCACAAGCAGGGGGAGCGGCAGGCAGAGGGAGAGGGAGAAGCAGGCTCCCCGCCGAGCAGGGAGCCCGATGCGGGGCTCGATCCCAGCACCCTGGGATCATGACCTGAGCCGAAGGCAGACGCTTAACCGACTGAGCCACCCAGGCGCCCCTTGAGCGTCTTTATACCTGATTTGATGAAGGGTGGAGAGTCATGGGAAACTGGAACAGGACAAAGGGGCCTGAGAGTGAGAAACTGGGGGAAACTTAGCAAGGCCTGTTGTTCAGACTGCTGTGGCTGTTCCTTCATCTTGGGGATAAAGGTGCCCCTTTCCTCTGGGTATAGGGAGGGCACCTCTCATATGAGGGTCTTATAACCTGTTTCAGGAGAAGATCAGACAGTCTTTCCTATACCTACCATGTCTCCAGTTCCTTTAACTTAAAATCTTCAACTTACCAGGTCGCCATATTTTGCGGTAGCACGTCCTGAACCCCATCACTCACATTCACAGGTTCTGGGGATTCCTAATCCCTGTAGATGTATCGTTTGGGTGACCATCATTCAGCCCATTACAATGACATGGGTGTATTGTGAAGGTGGTCTGACAAGGAGAGAGGGATGGCAAGGGTAGGGCAGGAATGCTGGGCTCACTGGCTGCCCAGGCCTTAGTCTAGGACTGAGGAAGTGAGCACCTGGGTCAGGGTGGAGGCCGTGGGAGTGAAGAGAAGGAGGTGGATTCAGGAGACATCTGATCAAAAAATTCGCCGGGATTTGGCCACTAACTGGTGTGATGAATGAGAGAAAGAGACATTTTAAATGTGACTCTAAAACATGCTTCCTGGAGCTGTGTGCTGTAGAATACTGGATCTTGGAATATCGATGGATATTATGAGGGGGGGTGGGTATGGTCCTACAGACAGACAACATTTGGGAAGCACTGCATCAGACAGGGTCAAACAGGCTTCTCTTCTGCAGGATTTCTCTAAGCCTTCAGCATGCTCATGCATTTTGTGCGTCTCTAAAGGCAGGTTTCTGGGGGACAGCCTCTCCCAAACTTACTCGACTGTGGACCTCTTCTGCCTAGATTATCCTGAAGGACCCATGATCCACACACCTCTGGAGAATATTGCTCTTAGATTCCCCACCCTCTGAGACAGGGATGAGGGAGAAAAGAAAATGTAAGTGAGGGCCAGGAGGATGGAGTGAAGAAAACTTGAGTCAGGTGATCTGTCAGAGGCCATGTTTGTTTTCCCAGACCCCTGCCAGCAACAAGGATAGCCACGGGACTGGCAGCAGTTGGAAGAAGCCACCGGAAGCCTTACACATAACCTCTTTGACTTGAATCATCTGTGGGACTGTCCTGTGGTTTGAGTTCTTTCACTGGTAGCTTCTTCTAGACAGGAGAAGATTTCACTTCTGAGGCCGTGTGGCATTTAAGTTTCAACCATCATGCCAGCTCAGATCCAGGGGATTGCAATTCTTATGGGGCCAGAAGGACGCTGGGAAGAGTGGTATGAATGATGAGCTCAGGAGGGGGTGGGGATGAGCTGCGGGCCCTTCTTCCCTTACATCTGGGAGAACCACCTTTCCCGCCTGCCTTGCTCTCCCTCTCCATGGATGGAAAGGGGCCACCCAAGAGCATAGCCGAACCCCCACCATTGCAGAACCCCCACCACTGGACCCTCCAATCTTTAGCATTCCCTGCCTCAGGTAGAGAACGGTTGGCACCAATGACAGAAATCTAGACATCGATTTTGTAATGAATAGTAAAAAGAGTGACTATCTACGGAGCTCTCAGTATGCATCACACACCACATTGTTTTACATGTAATATCTCATTTAATTCTCAGGCTAGCCCTAAGGGATTGGTACCATTAATCATCAGATTTTTATAGATGGGGACTACGAGGCGCATGGAGATTGAGTGATTTGCCCAAGGACACACAGCTAGGGTGTGGTGCAACCAGAATTTGACTTCAAGCCGTCTAATGTTAAAATGGAGATTCATAACCACCAGATTTTGAATTTAATTATAGATGTTTTGGACTTCAAATGTTGATGAGACTTGGACATGGAAGTATGCAGAAGACAGTGGAGGATACAGAACCAGATGAGGTCAGGCCTGGGTTCAGAGCCATCGGGAGAGATGGTGGCTGCACGGTGCCCGTGGATAAGTTTACTCAGACGAGGTCGAGACTCAGTTGAACAGATTTACAATGCAGAAAGAACTTCATGCAAAGATTTTATGTGTTAGTGGGATGTTTTCCCAAACAATGAGTTAGAAATAACTGACTACTATTATCACAGTCCATGGATAGAACATTCCAACTCTGAGGAAATGGGACCCAGACACAGAAGTCTTATGTCCTAAATCATGCTGGAAAGTCAGAAGCAGTGGGGATTTTTTGAGAAGCAGAGTAATCTCTCTGGCCCCATAAGTGCAGGAGAACACCATGGTCCTCGGTGGGCACTGGTGAGGAGATCTGATACTCTGCAACTGTGCCTTAGCATCCTTAACTACAGACTCAGTACCCTCCCCATCCCCTCAAGACCTGGAGACCCCGGAGCAGGGGTCTGCACGAGTTACTAGCACCAGGCACACTGCAGATACCCCGGAAATAGAGCTGAATTGATTGAGGCAAGGAAATGAGACCCAACCCCGTTCAGCCACATTCTGCTCCTGGATTCATTATCAAATTGTGAAGTGTTTTCACTGACCCATCACCACGTCACTGCAGATGTCTGAATTTTCCCTCACATACTGGGGACAAAGCCACGATAAATTGCTACCCACTTGTGCTGAGTTTCATTTGGTTCTGATTCATTGCTCACTTAGGGACCTTCTAAAATCACAGTTTATGGACTCTACATCCTGGTGGTTCCCAGAGATAAATGAGCCTGGATTCCAGGGAATGCAAATGTCTTCAAACTTGCAGCCAGCTTCCCGGCTCCCTGCAAAGGTCTCTTAAGCCCCTAAGTATTTCCTCTCTTAAATCACACATCACTGGCACAGGCAGAATATTTTCAAGTTACTTCTTTCTCGTTAGGAGACCGTCCCTGAAAGGCCTACCGAGTACAGAAATGCTGTGGTTCTTGGCAGTTTTATGGCGCTGTTCTTAGGTCTAGTTAGAGATTCTTTTTTAAAAAAGCTGGGTTTGGTGGGTTGTGGGTTTTTTTTTTCCCCCCTGAAAGAGACTATTTCAGCGGGGCTGCACTTGAACATGACCTTGAGTCTCTCTTGGCATGTTTACAGGCTGGGTGAAGAGCTGTGTGTGTGTGTGTGTGTGTGTGTGTGTGTGTGTGTGTGTGTGTGAAAGGGAGCTTTGGGTCCCACTTGTGCAAATGTGATGACTTTTATATTGGACACATTTCCAGTTAGCCGATGTGAATCCCCAGAGCCCGCGATGGGTTCTTGCAGACAAGGGGTACCTAAGTCTTCTGCCGAATGTTGCTCTGGATGTGAAAGGTATTTTTGCTTCAGCCTCAAATAGATTCTCTTACAGTGTCTATCAGATGTGGCAGAGAATGAGGCACGCTTTTCTGTGCCATGAAAAAGAGGCACGGTGTCCCATCAAGTTAGCCCTTATGGAAAATGGCCATTTCTTGACATATGCAAACACTTCTTGGGAATATAAAAAAAAGCAGGTGGTTCAGGGTGGTAAACAATTTTTCTCAAACGGAGGGCAGCAAAAGTGAATCATGTGACAATTGTGGGAAGCCTTTGGAACTTCCTGAAGCTTTGTTTTTCATAATCAGTGTTTACCTTTAAGCCCCTTCAAATGTGCAGCCAAAAATTTGAGTATTTGAAAGTGTGCTATGGACACACACAAAAAGGTTATAAACCACTGATCTAGTCCCAAGAACATCAGTTAGGCTCTGGTACACACACACGCACACACACTTCAGTACACATTTATGATTCTTCTTTTAGATTTTCTTCAAATTTTGCTGCTTTTCTTCATTGAGATTATTCAGATTTTGTTGATTTCCACCCGTGTTTGTGTTTATACTATAATATTTTGCCTGATATCTCCTACGCGTGAGCCTAGGATAATTGCTTTCAGTAAGACTGAAGAACTCCAACATCCCTTGCTGTCAGGCAAATAACCAACTTTGCAAAGTGGAAACCACCCAAGTTGAAAGTGGAGGACCACTAACCTGGAAACACCCCTCATCCTTCCACCTTGTCAAGGTCAGTGATAAGGATTAGAGGCAAGTGCCCTGGCCCCTATGTTGTGGGTATTTTTGTGGTACATGGGGCCCCTTAACGCTGAGAGTGGTGGCCCTGAAGGACATGGGGAGCTGCCATGGAGGGCGTTGTCAGGAACTTCCCATTTCGGGTTCCCCACAGTGTCACCTGTGAGCTCCTGGCTCTGAGGGAGCATGTTGGAAAGTACACAGACTAAGACAGGACCTAGACTGGGTCCACTTCTAGTGCAGCCTGGGGAGAGGTGCCTATTCTGTGAGCCTCAGCCTTCTCATTGTGGAAAATGGAATTAAAATTCCTTCCTCCGTGGTTATTAAAATTAAATAAGATAATGTCTGTCCAGAGCCAGCTAGAGCAGCCACTTGATAAAAGTTCATTTCCTTGCGTCTCTTTACCCCACAATATGAGCAATAACTCTCTCACTGGGCCTCAGCTTCTGCTTCTGGAATATCTGCACATCAGCTGATGGGAATGATGAGACCTGCTTCTTTAGCGTATTCATCAGATTTCTTGGCTGGTCTTAGATGAAGCAGGGGCAGGGAGTGAATCTGGATCGAAAGCAGATATTCAGCATCCTAGATAGCAGGGAGTAAGTCTGGGCTATCCAGAGTCACCTTACTAGAAACATATATCACACTTTACATAATACAGGTAACAGTGCTGAACTCTCCCCTTCAGAAGATGCTGACTACTATGGCAGACTGTTCCGTTTGTTGCCAAACCAATGACTCATTTTGCCTGGGCCCACAGCTGGGTCATATTTCCCCACCTTCTTGCAGCTGAATGTGGCCAATGGAAGGTGGCCAGGCCTGGCGATCCTCCACTTTCTCCCCTCCCCGTCTGCCAGACAGATGTCAGTGTCCAGGGCGACCCTGGACACCACGTACCGAAGCGGGCAGGCCCTCTGACAGCCTGGGTCCCTAAGTAACCGTGTGGAGTGGAGCACCACCTGCTCCGCCATCTGGACTTGACCTAAACAAGAAAAAAACTCTCTGTGTATGAAGCCATTAGAACTTCCGGGTTAATCTGTTAAACAGCTATAACACTACTCAACTAATAATCTTGATGACACAAGAGGTAAATTTTTAAATCCTTTATGATGGAACGTTGACATTCTTCTGAACATGACAGCACCATTTTATATTTTGTTACTGGGGGGAAAACAAATTTCATAATTGCTTAAAAACTGACTACATGGTCTATCCGTTCAAAATAGACTGTATATTGACCATAAGAAATATGGAACAAGGTTCTCTGTCAGCACGGAGTCTATTTGTTTTTTTGCCTAAGAGTTTCAGCTGAAAGCCAAGGTTAGTGATTAACTACATTTATTCCGTTTTAAATTAGATTAACCACTCCTGATGCCAGGTGCTGGGCTGGGAAGGGGGACCTCAGTAAAAACAGAAAAAATAAAGATAATTATGTTTTTCTAAATTATTAGAAGTTCAGAAATTAGAAAACTAAAATTTTGGAGGTGCCTGGGTGACTCAGTCGGTTAAATGTCTGCCTTCGGCTCAGGTCATGATCCCGGGGTCCTGGGATCCAGCCCCACATCGGGCTCCCTGCTCAGCGGGGAGCCTGCTTCTCCCTCTCCCTCTCCCCCTGCCTGTGTTCCCTCTCTCGCTGTCTCTCTCTGTCAAATAAATAAATAAAATCTAAAAAAAAAAAAAAAGAAAACTAAAATTTTTCTAAAGCATCCTACGTAATCTATGTTTTCTTAAACAAAGTATACTGAAAATAGTTTTACTTTTCCCAGTCTTCAGCTTCATCAATCATAAAACGAGGGGATACATAATCCACAGGATTTGAGGATTAAATGGGGATCAGGTCCACCTCCCAGCCTAATACCTGGCACAATAACTATTAAATAATATACCCAGTAACTATTGAAACCTTGACCTCTTTCTGAATGATTTGGTTTATTGGATTTTGCTTTGGAATTATGCTTAGGAACATGAATTTTCGCCCTCGGAGACTTGTAAAGTATCCTTGGCCGCTCACCCCGACATCAGTTGGAGCTACAGGGCCGAGCTTTGAGTTGTGGTATCTACTTTTACAATTTGTATTGACTTCTTCTTGCCACATTTTACTGACTACACCTTCAAGTTATCTTTGAATGGTTTTCTCCCCTGCTATGGGGAGAAGAAAATAAAACACCCCTGGTAGAAATTATTGCTAAAGAATGAACAAGTTCTGTCTGCAAGCTGGGGAATGCTCGGGCGGAGCCGATTACTAGCCATCGGAATGGCTGTTTCAGTGGCTTGGGGGCCCATTAGAACCAATGCCAAGATCACTGCTGGTTCCAGCAAGCTGAGGTTAACAGAAGTTAACTGCTCCTCCTTCCCACGCAGCTCCTATGCTAGGAGGAGGGAGAGAGGAAAGAGAGGGAAAAGATAAAGAAAAGGGGGTGGGGGACTGAAGGAGGAAAGGAGGCCCAGGGTGAGAAAACTTGGGTGGCTCTTCACGGAGGCGGCCAGGGGATTCATGTGCACATCCGGCTCCTAGAGCACCTGCTCGGCTTTTCATTCTCGCCCACCCTATGTCAGACCGCCTGCTTGCCTGCACTCCTGCCCCTGATAGAGCTGTTTGTCCTTCACCAGGTATTTCCCAGGGCATCGTGTGAACCTGGCATCAGGCTGTTTGGTCTTTGTAATACTTTGGTTACCACCGATGTTAATTCGTTGTTCACATTCCATTTTCATAGTGCCTTTGTGTATCTTCATTTGTGAGCTGACTCTTCATGGGCTTTCCCATTTGTTATCGTCACCATTGATTCCAAAGGAAAATAATTTTGCTTTTCTTACTATATTTATTTTTCTGCTGCTCATTAAATTTTCTTAAGCATAACTAAATTTTTAAGAACAAGAATGTGATAAGTCACCCTTTCTGTTTACCCAAAATAGAATTATATTAAGGATGCCATATCATGGCCTACTTTTTCTTTTTTAATTCAAGTTAGTTAGCACATAGTATATTATTAGTTTCAGGGGTAGAATTTAGTGATTCATCAGTTGCATAAAACACCCAGTGCCCATTACAATAAATGTCCTCCTGGATGCCCATCACCCAGTTACCCCATCCCCCACCCACCGCCCCTCCAGCAACCCTCAGTTTTTGTCCTAGGGTTAAGAGTCTTTTATGGTTTACCTCCCTTTCTGTTTTCATCTTACTTTATTTTTCCTTCTCTTCCCCTAAGTTCATTTGTTTTGTTTCTTAAATTCCACATACGAGTGAAATCATATGGTGTTTGTCTTTCTTTGACTTATTTCATTTAGCATAATACCCTCTAGCTCCATCAATGTCGTTGCAAATGGAAGATTTCATTCTTTTTGATGGCTGAGTAATGGCCTACTTTTTATTTTTTTATTTTTTTAAAGATTTTATTTATTTATTTGAGAGAGAGAGAAAGAGCATGAGGAGGAGCAGAGGCAGAGGGACAAGCAGACTCCATGCTGAGCATGGTGCCTGACACAGGACTTGATCTCACGACCCTGAGATCCCGACCTGAGCCGAAACCAAGAGTCAGACCCTTAACTGACCGAGCCACCCAGGCACCCTGGCCTACTTTTTTAAAACACAGCTTTATTAAGAAATAATTCACATATACCATTCACCCATTAAAAGTGTACAATGCCATATTTTTAGTATATTCAGAGTTGTGCAACCAATGCCACGATCTAATTTTCAGAGATTTTCATCCCCCTAAAAAGAAGTCCTGTACCCGTTCACATGCCCTCCCCGTTCGTCATCACACGTCTTGGGCCCAGTAAACTGCCAGTCTACTTTCTGTCTCTATAAATTTGCCTCTCCAGACATTTCATTTACATGGATAATAAGTGGTCCTTTGTGACTGTCTTCTTTCACTTCGCATAATATTTTCAAGGGCCATCGTGTCTCTTTATTGCCGAATTATACTCCGTTGTATGGGTATACCACGTTTTATTTATCCTTTCGTCCTGTGATGGACACTTGAGTTGTTTCCACTTTTGGGCTATTATGAATATTGCTGCCATGAGCATCCATGTTCCAGTTTTTATGTGGGCCTATGTTTTCATTTCTCTTAGATATATACATAGGACCAGAATCTCTGGGTATTGTGGTAACTACATTTAACTTTATGTTGCAGATGCCCGACTGTGGTCCACAGTGATGCACCATTTTACATTATCACCAGTAGTGCGTGAGGGTTCCAATTTCTGCATATTCTCACCAACATTTTTTATTACCTATATTTTTGACAAGTGGGTATGAAGTGGTTTAATGTGGTTTTGATTTTCATTTCCCTAATGACTAATGATGTTGAGCGTCTTTTCATGTGCTTATTGGCCATTTGTGTATCTTCTTTGGAGAAATGTCTATCCAAGTCCCTTTGCCTATTTTAATTAGATTATCTTCTTATTATTACATTGTAAGAATTTTTTATATATTCTGGATATAAGTCCCTTATCAGACATATGATTTGTGAATATTTTCTCCCATTTTATGGGTTGTCTTTTCATTTTCTTGATATCACTAGCAGCATAGAAGTCTTCCATTTTTTTAAAGATTTTATTTATTTGAGAGAGAGAGAGAGAGAGAGAGTATGAGCAAGGAGAGGGGTGGTGGGAGAGGGGAAGGGGAGCTGCTCCTCTCAACAGGGAGCCTGATGAGGGTCTTGATCCCAGGATTCTGGGATCACGACCTGAGCCGAAGACAGATGCTTAACCAACTGAGCCACCCAGCGCCCCAGAAGTCTTCAATTTTGATGAAGTCCCATTTTTCCCCCTTTGACACTGGTGCTTTTGGTGTCATAAATAATAAACCATCATGACCCAAGGTCATGAAGTTACTCTGATGTTTTCTTCTAAGGGTTTTATAGTTTTAGCTCCCACATTTGAGTCAGTAACCCAACACAAATTGATTTTCTTATAGCTCTGGAAGTCAGAAGTCTGAAATGGGTTTCACTAGGCTAAAATCAAAGTGTCGACAAGGCTGCATTCCTTGTGGAGTCCGTAGGGAAGAATCCCTGCCTTCTTACATCTTCCGTGTTCTAGAGGCTACCCGCCTCTTTTGGCTCACGGCTCCCTTTCATCTTCAAAGCCAGCAATGGCACGCTGAGGTCTCACATTGAATCACTCCCACTTCCTCCTCGGTCTCACTCTTCCACATTTCAGGACCCTTGGGGTTATGCTGGGCCCACCTGGGTATCCTAAGATAATCTCCCTCTTTCAAAATAATCTGATTAGTCACCTTAATTCCATCTGCTCTCTTAATTCCCCTTTGCCACCTAATGTAACATTTTCATTATCCCGCCTGCCACAATCTGTAATCCATTCTGAATTAATTTTTGTGCGTGGTGTTGGGTGAGGGTCCACCTTCATTCTTTTGCATGTGGATATCCAGTCATCCCAGCACCATTTGCTGAAAAGACTGTCCTTCCATTTATGTGTTAAAACAATATAACACCAAAGGTGCCCATATCCACCAATATGTGACATGGTCATTTTGAACGACCGGATGAGATTTCACTTTTTGAAGATACCATAGTGTATTTACATTGCTTCCAGCCTTTCACTATTAAATAGTCTTTATCTGATATATGGGTTTTTTAAATACATGATGGGCATAAACCCTTTTCCATTATCTGTGTTGTAAATTATCATTGAAATTATTCACTTCTTTGCACCATCCTGGTTTAAGCTCTTCTCCCTTTTCATCTGGCCCACAGCCTTTCTCTCCTACCTGGTCTCCCAGTTTCCAGTCTTGCCCCTCTCCAGCCCTTTTTCCATTACAGAGTGGCCTTTCAAAATGCAAATCTAATCATGTACCGGCTGCCTCTGTCCTTCAAACAGATTTTTCAATAGGAAACAGCCCCCTCTTGGCCTTGAGCCTAATGCTATGTATGGGGTGCCCCCACTTGCTCACTCTCTCCATCCACACGCATCTTCTTCCTCTCGGGTCCTCAGGAAAGCCATTTGCTGCTAATGCAAGTGCTTTTATCGTGGGTTTGATTTTCTTCAAAAAATGGAATAGGACTTTTTGAGACTTTTCCCACCTTTTCCATTTTTCCCACTTTTCCCCAATGAGGACAGGCCTCTAGCTCCCTATACACCTTTCTTCTTCAGCCCTTTCCACATTGCAATTTCAGATTTACTTTTGGGGTCTCATTAATGTTGGTCTCCTGCACCTGCTAGTAAGGTCTGTGAGGATAGGAATGGACTCTGCTTTTGCTGATAACTACACCTCCAGGTTCCAGCACCTGACAGGTACTGATATCTTAGCAAATAAACAAGATCAATACATTTTCTAATATGTATTTGACTCTTAATTTCACTCATGCTATTTTTAATGTATAGAATCCTAAAAATTTGTGTAAATCCTTCCCTTTATGATTTCTGCCTTTATTAGAGCCTTGCTTAAAAGTCCTTCCTGGCTCCAAGAATATAGAAATGTTGGCCTGTTTTCTTGTATTGATTTCATACTTCCATTGTTTGCATTAAAATCCTGAATCTACCTGCCACTTATTTTTGGCATATGCTGTAAAGCAGGGAAATAACTCTATTTACTTGCCAAGTGGTTAGCAGTATTCTCAGCCTTTGTCACCCTTTCCTTGCTGGCTTGAAGTGACTCATTGGCTGCGCATTAAATCCTTTCCATATTCAGTTGTGGAAATAATCCGTCTTTCCTATCTTGCTAGTATTTGCCACTGTTTTAACTATTATAGCTCTAGACTATGCTTTAATATCCAATAGTCACATTTGCTAAGAAAACGTGTTTTTATAAAATAATATTTTTAAGTTCTACAACTTGAATTAAGGGTTGCTAGACAGAGAACTGCAGCTTGGAGGAGGTCTCGAACTTGAGCGGGACTCCGTGGGGCTTGTTACGGCACAGATCCATGGGCCCCCAGCTGCCACCGATTCAGTAAGTATTTGCATTTCCTTTTTTTTTTACGATTTTATTTATTTATTTAAGAAAGAGGGAGACAGAGAGAGCACAAGCAGGGGGAACGGCAGGCAGAGAGAGAAGCAGGCTCCCCACTTAGTGAGGAGCCCGACGTGGGGCTCGATCCCAGGACCCTGAGCCAAAGGCAGACGCTTCACCGACTGAGCCACCCAGGCACCCCAGTGTTTGCATTTCTGACAAGTTCCCTGGTGATGTTGATCCGGGCACCACGATGTGAGAACCTCTGCCATGGAGTGAAGATGTGAAATAAAGACTATGGTCAGCCCAAGAATGGCCCTGATGCCCAACGTGCTCTCAGACGTCGGGTGAGCCTGCCCTGTGCGCTTTGTGTGAGTACCTCCCTGACAGTCTCTGGCCCTGCCCCTGGCTCTACTTCAAAGCCGACCCAGGGCACATAGCCCTCCTTTCAGTGACCCAGAGAGGTGCTCAGCCTAAGCACACAGCCGCCCTGTTGGTGACAGGTGTCGCACGGCCAGGCTTTGGCCCCTTTCAGGCAGACACCGGAGAAAGGGAATGATGTGCTGACTCCCTTTGTTTTAGGCTCTCGTGACTTTCCGTCTGTTCAAGGGCAGTGGGACCAAGAACGCATTTTCATCTTCGCTTTGTTCATTTCCCGATCCCTTGGCTATTTAATGGCTCCACACAAAGGGAGAGTTAATTACTAACACCTGCTTCTGCTCCCAGTCCCATCGGCAACTTCTTGACAGAGGCTTTTCCCACCTATTCCCCACAATGGAAGCATATTTAAGGAAATAAACATAGTTTTAACAGCTTAACCATACAGTATATACCTCTGTGGAGAGGGCTACCTCTCACTTCTTCCTTCATAAAGGGACAGACATTTTTTGAGGGAAATAAAATAGCCGTAGAGGTGCTACCTGCTATGGGTTTACTCTATTGTTGTTGTTATTAAGACAGAAGTGCGTGATTACATTTTACATGAAATGTGTGGCTTTAGAAAAACATTTGTTTCCCAGTTTTTTGATACTCCCGTGTCCTCCACTCACTTATATTCTCCCTATCTAGGTCCCCCAAAAGTTAGGTTGGAAATTATTTGTGTTTCCCTGAGGGGTGTGCCTTCTGAGAATTTCTCCTTTTCATTTTCCCCTTTGGGATTTCGAAGACGCACCATCAGAAGACCTCCTGTCACAAGCTGACGAGAGTTTCCCGTTGGACCCTCCCCTGTATCCATTCCCTGTTCAGCAGACACCGAATAAGGCTGACCGTGTGCAGAGTCTTGGGAACACAAAAAGACAATCTCCTGTCATCAAGGCCTTGCTCTCTGTTGAGGAAGGCAGACATGTTAGGTAACAGTTACAGTACAGTAAGACTAATATAGTGCTGAAGGTCATCAGAAGATGCCTGAGGACAGAGGCCAGGGGCACTGCCCTCAGCTTGGCAGGGAGCCTAGCGAGGCGCAACTCCCAGAAAAGATGACATGTGAGCAGATCATTGGGAGGAGGGGGATTTGTGCATTTATTTATTTTTATCACTAATTGTTATTATTACTGTTACTTCACTTTTATTTACTTTTGGAATAGGAGCTGATACACAACTTTCACAATTCAGTAAGTATGAAAAGGTTATAGAAGGGCTATCCAATAAAAGACAGGATGTGATTTAAAATCTTCCTTGTAGGGGCGCCTGGGTGGCTCAGTCGGTTAAGCATCTACCTTCGGCTCAGGTCATGATCCCAGAGTCCTGGGATCGAGCCCCACATTGGGCTCCCTGCTCAGCAGAGAGTCTCCTTCTCCCTCTGCCCCTCACCCTGCTCATGCTCTCTCTCTCTCTCTCAGATAAATAAGTAAAATCTTTAAAATATAAAAAATTTAAAAAATTAGATCTTCCTAGTAGCCACATCTTTTAGAAGTAAAACAAAACAAGGAAAATTAATTTTAATCCTATATTTTATTTAACCCAATATATATAAAATTATCATTTCATCATCTAATCAGCATAAAAACTATTAATGAGATGCTTTACATTCCTTGTTTTTGTACCAAGTCTTTGAACGGGTATAAAGTGTACCTTACATATAACACATCACAATTTGGAACAGCCCCATTTCAAGTGCTCAATGCTCACAGGTGGGACTAAGTGACTACATAGTAATCAGTTGCCCTCCCATTTCTGCCCTGAAGCTGCTGACTTCCACTCCCTGCAGGCAGCCGATTTTTGCTAGTCTCTAGTGTGTTCTTCCACAGATAGTTGATAGGATAGGAGCAATCGTAAACATACATGTACAAATAGTGGATGGCAATCACATCGTTGTGCATCCTACTTTTCTCGCTTAATAATAGATCTTGGAGATGTTTCGTATCATTACACAGGAAGCAAGCTCATTTTTTTCTTTCTTTTGTTTATTCATTTTACTGCTGTAGAGTATCCCAGCTTGCACACTCATGTTCATAGCAACATTATTCATCTAGTCTTTACTGCTGAACATGTAGGTGGTTTCCAGTATTTGGTGCTTATAAACAATGCAAGCTGAGTTTTCAAAGAGGCAAAGAATGATGGAGCTAACCCAGTGAAGATGGAGAATGACATTCTCCATGAGGCAGGAAGGCCCAGAGCACAAGGACACATGACATGGAGGATGCAGGGAAGAATAAATAAATTATTGAATTAATAAAGGTGGGAGGAGAAACAAATCTTCCATCCTGGTGATTTCTGATTCATAGATAATGTAGAAGGCATGAAGGAAACAGAAAATCACCACTTAAAACAGTACAATAATAATTGTTACAGGCAAGAGCTACTGATGAATACTTAAATTGGTGGGCAAAACTTTGAGAACTGGGATATTTGCATAGCCTCAAAGTATCTCTCCCCAAAAATGTATTAATTATTATGATGGTTTTAACATCTGTCCAAACGTGCTTTGATATGCCCCCCTCCAGGAAGTGGAGCTTAATTCCACTGGACTTACTGACTCACTTCTAATGAATAGGGTATAGAAAAGGAAAAATAACTTGACAGTGAGCAAACCTGGCAGACACCACCTTAACCAAGCGATCAAGGTTAACGTCACCAGCATGTCATGTTCATAGAGGGTACCCCTGACAATGTGATGGGAAAGATACTTCACCTCTACGGTATCCTTCCCCAAAACCTGTAACTTCAGTCTAATCATGAGAAAACACCAGGTAAAAACCAAACTGAGGGACATCCCACAAAATTCCTGACCAGTACTCTTCAAAAGTGTCAAGGTCATGAGAAACAAAGGGTGGAACACTGTCACCGACCAGAAGAGGCTAAGGAGTCACATGGCCTCAATGCACTATGGGATCGTGGCCTGGGTCCTGGAACAGAAAAAGGACATTTGGGGGAAAACTGGGAAAATGTGAGTAAAGTCCTTATGTTAGTTAATTCTGGGCCAGTGTTAATGCCCTAGTCTGCAGAAATGTGCAGATAATCGCTAAGATGTTATCATTACAAGGAGCTGTACCATCTTTGCAACTACTCTGTAAATACAAAATTATTTCAAAATAAAAAGTTAAACAAGAAAGAATCAGAGGAGTGACTTGATTAGATTCACATTTTAGAAGAATGCCAGTCGTTGCAGTGGGGAAGAAGACTAGAAGGGGAAAGACCAGAGGAAGAGCTTACAAGGTCAGGCTATAAAAAGTCAAGAACGGATGCTGGAGGCCTGGAGGGGAGCAAGGGCAGGAGTCTGAGGCCATGGGCAGGTTGCAGAGATCTCTAGAAGAACTCAGTCAGACCAGGTGATGGTTTAGACAAGCAAGTGAGGCAGTAGGGGGACTCAAGATAACACTCAGTTTTCAACCTCTGAGAATGAGATGGGTGATGATGTCATTCACTGGGATGGAGATAACAGGAAGAACACAGGTCAGGGAAACAGTTCAGTCTTGGAGTTGACTGTTGAGTTTGGGGTACATCTGAGAGATCCAAGTATGCATTAGGCAACTGGATACATGGGCTGACGGGTCAGGGGGGAGAGCTGGCTGTAGACGGCTGTGGAGAGCCACTGGCATATAAAGAGTGGTTGGGACCAGTGAGAGAGTGATATGACCCAGGGAGAGGGGACAGAGAAGAGAGGGCGTAGAACACAACCATTTAGGGGAATAGGCCCAGGAGGTAGCAAGGGGACTGGAGCATGTCCAGAGAAAGTGGTGACAGCGCATGTAGTCATTGGGAGCTAGGTCCTAGAAGCAGGCTGCCAGGGTCAGAATATTGGCTCTGCCACCTACCTGCTGTATGACACAGAACAAGCTCTTTAATCTAATAAGGCTGTTGTCAGGGTTATGTGACACACTATATGGAAAGTTCCTAGAATAATGCTGGGCTCTTGGTGTTCAAAGAATGTTGGCTAATTGGAGGCAAAGGAAAATAAGAGTGTGGTGGTCTGGAAGTTAAGGGAAGAGAGTGGTTCCGAAAGGAACACATGGATTTCATACCCCTGAAGATGGCTATTGTCAAAAAAGTGGAACATAACAAGCATTAGAAAGGATATGGAGAAATTGGAACCTTCACGCATTGCTAGTGGAAATACAACATGATACGGCCACTGTGGGAAACAGTTGGGTGTTCCTCAAAAAGTCAAACATAGAATTACCATATGATACAGCAATTCCCCTCCTTGGTATATGCCCCAAAGAACGGAAGGCAGGGACTCAACCAGGGGCTTGCACACTCATGTTCATGGCAGCATTATTCACAAGAGCCAAAAGGTGGAAACACTCCATGTGTCCCATCAACAAACGAATGGATAAACAAAATGTGGTATATACATACGACAGAATATTACTCAGCCTTAAAAAGAATGAAGTACTGATACGTGGTACAACACGGATGAACCTTGAAAATGTTATGCTAAGTGGAATAAGTCAGACACAAAAGGACAGATATTGTATGATTGCAATTTGATGAGGAACCTAGAGGAGGCAAATTCATAGAGATAGAAAGTCGGGTAGAGATTACCAGGGGTTGTGGGGAGGGGAGAATCAGGGAGTTATTGCTTAATGAATGCAGAGTTTCTGCTTGAGATGATGAAAAAGTTCTGAAAAAGGGTGGTGGTGATGGTTGCACAACACTGTGGATGTACTTAATGCCACTGAGTTGTACACGTAAAAATGTTGAAACTGGTAACATTTTATGGCGTGCATATTTTACCGTAATATTAAAAAATCGAAGACGTGGGTGCCTGGGTGGCTCAGATGGTTAAGCGTCTGCCTTCGGCTCAGGTCATGATCCCAGGGTCCTGGGATCAAGTCCCGCATCGGGCTCCCTGTTCCTTGGGAGCCTGCTTCTCCCTCAGCCTCTCTCTCTCTCTCTGTCTCTCATGAATAAATAAATAAAATCTTAAAAAAAAAAAAATCGAGGACGTGATTAATGCCGCAGAGAAGTCAAATAAGATAAGCCCTACGAATTAGTCTCTGCATTTTATGACACCAGGGTCATCGGAGACATTTCCAGAGCCCTTGTCAGAGAGCAGAGGTCAAAAGTCAGATTGCAGTGCGTTGAAGGACGATTGGGAAGTTGCCTATACCAGAGACTGGCCAACTACGGCCAAATCTGGCCTGTTTCCTGTTTCTGTAAATAAAGTGTTTTGGAATGCAGCCCCACCCGTTAGTGTATATTTTGTCTCCGATTGCTTGTGTGTGACAACAACAGGGTTGAATAGTTGCCACAGAAACCATATGGTTTGCAAGGCCAAAAATACTTTCTGGCCCTTTTCAGAAAGTTTCCCAAACGCTGGACCAGACAAGAACCCCTGGTCTTTCCGGAAGTTGGCTTTCTTAGACGATGCCTGCATTTCTGGGGATGTTGTTGAGCAGATGACAGTGCCCCTCCAGCCAGCTAGCAGGGCAGACCCAAGGCTAACCAGTAATAATAATAATGAACAAGAAGGAGGTAGAAGAGGAAGAGAAGAAACTCCGTCCTCTCACTGGAGATATTATCTCCAACTTGCTGTCTCTTCTAGCCTTGGAAGAAGGGATTCTAAGGGATTCTAAGCCCCTTCACCTAGCCCCTCCCCCAAAAAACAACCCACTAGTAAATTGTCATGTGACTGGTGATAAAAAACATTTTGAGATGGTTACAAACTACAGTTGGTTTAAAGTTTCCTCATTAAGGCAAGAAAAATGCCCACAACCTGAGACTTTTCAAGGACTGATTAACTTCCTTTCTGGGACAGAGTGTCGATATTAATTTCAGATCAGAAGGAAAGCTGATGTCTTCGGCACTTACTGTGTGTCAGGAACCATGCCACGTTTTGTGCCTTGGTGACCTCACTGATGGTCATCAAAACCGTCAGATGGCCCTTCCCCATTTCACAGGTGGGGCAGCCGGGGCTCACTGGAGTTAAATACTCTCCCACAGACCCACAGGGAATTAGTGGCAGACCTGGGCTTTGAACCGTCTCCCTGGTTCCGGGGCCCGGGCTGTTCCACTGCATCATGCAGGCATCCCCTCCTTGGCCTCAGAATGCTTTCTTGAGCCCATCCTAAGCAAAATCTAATACTTGGTGGGTTCTCCACCTATTTTAGACAATGGGTCATGCTATTTCATAATAAGGTGGCCACTTAGGGTGCATCTCAAGTAGACTGTAGGCTTTTGCAGGACCCACTTCCCGGCCCACTCCCGTGTTCCCTATGTCCCTAAGCCCCACGTTGATGGTCAACTGATTCTACCCAGAGGTATTTCTTGAAAACCATCCTGCTTTTCAGTGCACTGTGCTAGCGCCATCTAGCACCTGGGCTTCACTTACTCCCACTTATCATTTATTTTTACATCATCTGCAAGAATTCCTCAAGCTCTTGCTTAGGCACAGTGACCCAGGGAGGCAGCAAGAGGGGGGATAGAGCGGCTTCTTCGGTCCCCATCCATGCATGCCCACATGATCAGTGCATAAACACACAGCACCCTGGTGATTTCTTTCCCCTTCAAGGCTGCCCTTGATAACGCAGTCTTTGACTGCCCAGAGTTCTACAGCCTTCAAGTCAGAACTGAAAGGGAACCCAGAGGTCATCTACCCGGCCCTTGACCATAGCAGCAAGAAAACCAACTGAAGCCCAGAATGGATTGGCAGCGTCCCCGGGCAGACAGCTTGTCAGCGGCAGATCCTGGCCTAGGAAGGCCCCAGGTCTCCCAGCTCTGAGCCTGGAGCTCATCCTGCTGCAGTTCACTGCCTCCTGATGAAGCAGGGGTCTTCCCCCTGCATGCGGAGCGCTTACCTTGGAGCCCTTTTCATGAATGAGACCAGATGCAGAACTCCACATTGATTTCTGTCCCTCCCCTTTCTGCTTTCTGTTCAAGGCAGCCCCCCAGCTCCCAGCTGGCTCCTGTCCCCTCCCCCAGCCGGGAGAAGTTATTACATGAAGAGATCAGCTTACCAGTTTTCTTCAGAGCAGAGGCTGAGCTCGGAGCTCCGGGTAGTACCGTGAGGGAGAGCAGAGGGAACCAGCGCGGTGCCTAGCGGAACTCCAGGGCTGGAATCCCGAGACACAAGTGCATCTGCTAGCTGTTAGCACTTGGCAGACGGAGTTCTCCTCTAGGGTAGTTCTAACTTTGGGTAATAATGTTTGTCAGCTACCTGATATTAACATTGCTCCACGTTCAAACAGCAGTGTTAGCAAGACCTGGGGGAGAGGTAAGCCAAATAAAATATCTTGTCAGAAGTTGTATTTTTGTCAGCACTATATTTCCTTTTCTATCTACCAAGAGGGATCAGGGAACGGGTTTTTTTATGGTGTGCAAAGAGTAATGCTTTATATTGCGTTTTTAGGCTTGCTTTGCCTTTTCTTACAGAAAGACTTCTTTTCTTGAAGAATCCCGTCATTTCTAAAAGCTCATTCTGAGGTTGTCTGTACAGTTGCCACACTGGGGAGTTGGCATGGCCTTGGTGACAGATGCCTGGAGCGTGCACATTTCTCCTTCTGCTGTTGCAGAAAAATAAATGTGCACGTCAGATTCCGATAGGGACTGTTACCTTTTGAGAATTTTTCTCCAGTGTTGCAGAGAGGATACGCATGCTAGAGGAAATGCTTTTCTTTACTGCTTTTGCATCACATTTTCCTCCCTTTTGCTTTGATGTACTTGGAAAAATCTGTGTTTAACTTTGGATCATAGGTTTGCAGCGGGATAGTGATACATGACAGGGCTAGAATATGCCCAGAGCTACTAAGGCAGGGAGGCATGTTTAAGGCCCTCGGGGGTGATTTATTCTTAGGGGTTTAGCTCATATGTTTGCTGGATACATTTCTGAACATCACAGATGCTCCGGGAGCCAGTTCCTGATGCAGGCAAAGAGACTGGAAGGGGGGACCATGTGGTCTGGAGAGGAAGCACTTAAGGTGTATCCACCCTCACCTGCAAGTAAGGCTGCAACAAATTTTCCTCACCCGCTCCTTTTACTCTTTATTCTGATGAAAGATCTCAAAGACTGAGGCCCGAGTAATGAATGGAAGAACAGTCTCTTTCTGGAATCCATCTTCCTCTTGAAAAGCCAAGTGAAAAGACTATCTCCTAAAAAGGCCAGGGACCACATCACAGCTTTGCCTTTTGTTAGCATTGTCAGGACGGAGCAGGCTCTGAAAGCTTCATGTAATGACTTTCCCTTCTCCGTGAGTGGAAGCAAGAGCACGCCCCCAAAGCCCGGCTGCAGGGCTAGCCGTGGGTTCAAAATAGACATATGGCTCTGAGGTGTGCAGCAACGGGTCATTTGCTTCAGGCTTTGAGCCTATTAGTTACCCGTGTCCTCTGCTCTGCAGATATTCTCTGGGCCTGGGGTGGAGGCGTGGGGGTGGGGGGGAGGTTGTCCGAGGGCTTGAATGGGAGGTGGAGGAACTGAATGGGTTTGTGATGCTGGAAAGCTGAAAGCAGACCATTGCCCTCTAGTTGTAGCCAGGGTTTGCAACTTCCCTGTTGATTTTTTACTGTGTAGAGTAAATGACAAATGGGCCAGCCTAACTCAGCCTGGAGCACTTAAGCATGTGAAAGGAGAGCTCATATGGAAAATATTTCTATCACCGCTGCCTGCGCATATGGTATAGGGAGACCCCCGTGCAGAGCAAATCACAGCGCTCCAGCAGCCCCTCAGTGGCGGGCCAATTACTCTTATTAACAGCAAGGCTAAGGGCAGGCTTCAGTTACCTGCGCACAGCTGGCTCCCGGGGAAGGCCACTCTGGAATGTGTGTGCCTCAAGCCTTGTGTCACATGCAGAGCGGCGGGCGGCCCTGTTTCTCTTTACAATCGGCGAAGCAGATGAAAAACGAAAGGGGATTACACTGGCTCACCCAAATCTTGATGCTGTTCGGCCAGCCCTCAGCACTCGGGAGAGAAAGATACGACTTCTGTCTTTCGAGTTCAAGTGTGAGTGCTTAGTAGCCAGCAAACCCAGTGAGAGGTGACGAGATGCCTGCTCTCCTGCTCCTTTGTTCTGCTCTGCCACGCTAAATACAGACCCTGGGGTGCCTGGTCCTCTTCTCTGGTTCCCGGCTTCGGAGCGCGCGTGTGCACGTGCGCGCACCCGTGCGCCCGTCACTTGCGGAGCCTTGGCTGCATAACTACTGGGCCGCTAGGAAATCGTACAATTAGGATTCCTTTCCCCTTGCTGGAAATGAAATGATGAGGAAGGACCATGAGTATGCCAGTAGCTCCCCTCCCTCCTTGAAAAGAATGCTGTTTATATAGAGCTTTGAAGAATGTGGCATTTATTTATAAGAGTCTCTTTTTTTTTATAGCCCTGTTACTTACAAGACTCACCCATAAACATGTGGCGTCGTCCCCGAGTCACCAAGGTTTTCTTTTTCGCTGCCAGCCGGTGTTCTTGCAGGTTTTAATTATCTTCCCTTTGGATGTTCATAAAAACACACGAGGAAGAGGAAAAAAGGGGAAGAGAGGGTTGTGCACCTAGTATTGCTTATAGCTGCCTGTGGCTCAGCGTGGGGCTGGAAGCCAGGCGGCGAGCTCTGGGGAGAAGCTGAGAGTCCGTTTTCTAGGGTGTGAAGTCCTTGCAGATAAGCAGGGGCTAGCAGGTGGTGGGAGGAGGGGTTGTTATTCCAAGCAAGCCTTATTTGGCGTCCTGTTGCTGGCACTGTTGGCCCCGGTAACGGTGAACCACGGACAAACAACCTGGTATGGTGTGGGTGCATGGGTTTGAGAACAAACACAGGGAAGGACTGTTCCTTCCTTGATTTTCCAGTTGCAGGAGCATTAGGTTCTCATGACCTCGTAAGAACATTAAGGTCACCAGAAAGCCTTTGGCTTTGTCAAAATTAGGAGAGAAGCAGTGTTCACTTGGAGAGATTGTGTGCATCCCCCGAAGAATGTAAAGGACTGTAAAGTCAGGCTGGACTTCTGGTGCGTTCGCCAGAGTGCAAAACATGCCGGGATCCAGTTTGTTTGCTGGACGCCACAGGATGGTATGTGGGAGTGGAAGGGTGCGTTTTCTTCCCTGAATTTGGACCTAACCTCCTCAGAAAAGGTCAATGAGATACTGTTATGTGTGAGGAGGCAGAGGGAGAGGAAATCCAAACAGTTCTAGAAGTGGGTCAAAAAGACGTTTATGTTAATTTTGATGAAACAATTTGGCAAAACCTATCAACATTCAAAATTAAAATTAAATCAATGTAAAGGGTACAGATTGTGGTCACAATCTTGTGACTGTACTAAAAAAAGCACTGAACTGTACCTTTTTAAAGAGCAGATTTTATGGTATGTGAGTTATATCTCAATTTTTGTTGCGCCAAGCACCGGGGGTTGTAGGGAAGTGTGGACTTGCTGTATCATACACCTGAAACTAATATTGCACTGTTAACCGACTGGAATTTATATAAAAACTTTTTTAAAAGATTAATTTTTTGACATTAAAGATAAATAAGAAATAGTTCTTTGACCCAACTTCTCCATTTCTAATGCTTTATCATATAAATCTACTCCAAATGTGCAAAACGCTCTTTGAACCATTTTTCAGAATTAGGTTGTTGCAAAAACCTCAAAGAGGCAGAGGAGCAGTGAAATCTGCCTAACGACATGAAGAGAAATGCCACAAACTGCACACACTAGGCAGGTGTTCAAAAAGAATGATGTGGTTTTGGTCGTACTGGTAGGAAATGACCACCAGGATATGTTGTGAGGTGAAAAGAGCACGTTGCAGAACAACATGTATAAAATACTCCTCTTCGCGTAAAATGGATGAACATATTTGTTCATCCCCTCTCTGGAAGGATACACAGGAAAGGGGAGGCGATGGGGTGGCTGGGAGTGGAGGGCAGCTGAGAGATTCCCATTGTACCATACACCTGTGTACCTTTCGAACTGTATACAGTAAACCTGTCTTAGCTGGTAAAATAATAATAATAATAATATAATAAAATGCACGATCTAATAAAAAATCGCTTAGTAGTGCATATCATCTGGCATGTTACCCCTCTGGTTTTATTTTTACCAGGAGGGATAGTAGTAGTAGCTACTTTAAGAGGTGGTTGGAAGGATCGAATGTGATAGTGTGTGTAGAGCTCTTAGCTCGGTGTGTTAGTGTAGTAAACAGCGCTTACTGGCGATCACCATGGTTACTATTGCACATGCTGCCAGGGTGTACCAGCTAGACGCTCAGGAAAGGAAGGTGAAAAAGAGAAGGTCTTTTGTCTTTGACGAGCTTCCCCTCGAATAAGGGCACAGAGTGCAAACAGTTAATGATCACGCAATATGAAATCCTCTGTAACTGCAAGAGCGGAGACAGAAGGGCAAAGGAGCAGTGAAATCTGCCTAACGAAGTGAAGAGAAATGCCACAAACAGTGTCATATTTGAACTGAGACTCGAAGGGTTGTGTATCCGGGCTCTTCAAGACAATCCCCAGGTTCAGTGATGCACAGTGATTCAGTAACTCGGCGCATAGTTGCCCTCACAGCTGTGATTTATTATAGCGAAAGGCTACAGAGCAAGGTGCTTGGGTGAAGTCTGGGGGCAGCCAGGCGCGACATTCCAGGAGTCCTCTCCGAATGGAGTCATGCAGGGCACACTTGATTCCCCTAGCGATGAGTTGTGGCAACACGTGTGAAATGTTGTCAACCAGGATGTTGTTAGAGACTCAGCCCCTACGGTTTTTGTGGGAGGCTGTCCACATAGGCACCCTCTGCCTGCCGTGTCCCAACAGTACAGATTTCCAGAAGGCAAGCAGGGTGTTCAGCATAAACATATTGTTAGTACAGTGTGGGCACAGGGAGCCACTTTCACCAGTCCTGGGAATGGTGGGAACCCTCCCCAAATCCATTCCCAGACACCAGTCAGTGGCTAACCTTGTTAGGCAGGTCTTTTTAAAGGCGAGCACTCAGGTCTGATGTGTTAACTCTCTTCTTCACAGATGGGTAGGCATTTTAAGTGGGAAAAGAGGGAGGGAGGACATTCCAGGCAGAGGGAAAACATCTACAGAGCCCCAGAAATTAGAAAGAACATGACATGTTCTGGAAACAATGCTTGGTTCAGATTACAGAAGCATATGTTGTGAGGGGATGTGGCAGGAGAAGGCTTGTCCCTGGATCCCTAGGGTTGGAGTTTTTCTCTGTGCTTTTGAAAGTTCCAGAAATTACATATCTAAAGTCTTAAGATTAATTTTATCTTTTATGACATGCCATTTAGATTACTATTGTGCGACATTTTCATGGTCATACGTTATTGAAATTGTTTAAGGATTAAAATAAATTAAATAATCATTGTAGAGTTGCTTTGTAAGTAGTGGTAGCCTTAAGCTAGCCATGATTTTAGTCTATTTAGTTTTTTTTGTACTAATAGATTTTAGTCTATTTAGTTTATTTGTGGCAAATAGAAATGAAGGATCCATGCAATGCCCTTAGTGACTGATTCTTTGTGCACAATTCTCAGTGGCTCGACCTTTTTTTTGCTTTCTGATGTCCAAAGTGAACTACCAGCTATGTGGAGCTAACTCAATAATGCAAGAACGGAGTTTGAGCCTTGGGTCTACCATGTCTGGCTGTATGACTTCCCACATTTTGAATTGTTTTTCTTCTAAATTAGGAAAGCTATGGTTGTTATAGAAACAAATTCAAGAAATGCAAAGAATAAAAAGTTAAAGGTTCCTCTTTACCCTCACTCCCTTCCCAATCCTTCCTCCCTCCCCAGATGAAACCATCGTTAACAACTTGGCATTTGTTCTTCTGGAACCATATCTACACATTTCTAAGCACAAGGGTGTGTGCATATGTGCATGTGTGTCTATGAGTGTATGTGCGCATATGGCTACATACATGTGTGTATATGACCATATGCGCATGTGCATATATGCCTACACACACGTGTGTGTATATGACTACATACAGATGCGCGTGTATGACTACATGCGCATGTGAGTATATGCCTACATGTATCTGCCTCTGTGTGTATAGGCCTATAACTTGCAAATAATGACAGTTCTGCTGCTTCTTTTCTGATACCTGGTACTTCCTGTTTCTACTTCTTGTCCTCTTGCAATTGCTAGGACTTCCAGTATCCAGTGTTAAATCAGAGCAATGAAAGTGAACATTCTCATCTTCCAGATGTAAATGGGAAAGTTTCTACTTTGTCATCACTAAGTGTGATGCCTGCCAGATGTTTTAGGTAGATCAAATTTATCCAGTGACAATTCCCTAAGTTTTTATCATCAGTGTTGTTCAATTTGAGCAAACGTTGTCTGTCTTCACAAAGTGCTAATGTGGTATTCTCCTTTAATCTACTTAAAAAGTGAATTATACTGACTGATGAATCATTGAACATTATATAAAAAACCAGTGTTTTTACCTTGAGTAATTGAATTTAAAAAATAAATTTAAAAAAGTGAATTATATTAGTACATTTCTTAATGTTGGACTCTCTTTGCATTCTTGGAACTATCTTAGTCATGGTGATTTATTCATTAAATTCACTATTAGATTTGATTTGTGAATATTTTATTTTGAATTTGGGGTTTTTTAAATGCGTACTATTGCTCATGGCTCTCCTTTATTGTGCGAGACAAGGGTTTTGCTAGTTTTGTAAAATAAATTCAAAAGTTTCTCATCTTTTAGTGTGCTTTGAAACAGTTTAAATAACAGAGGAATTAGCCTTTTCTTGAAGGTCTCTTGAACTCTGTCATATAGTCAGCCCTTTTATGAAGAGGTGGTTTTTGAGTACTTGTTTTGCTTTCTCTTCTATTTCTAAAAAAAGTGTAATATTTAATATATATAGGAAAATATATATACTATATAAGCAAGTTATGAAACAAAATAATAAAACAAACACCTGTGGACTTACCACCCAACTAAAGACATAAAATATGCCCAGTACTCTATGCTAGCGCCCAGGTCTGTCCTCCTCTCTTCTCTCTCAGGTAGAAGATGGTTGTCATTTCCTTGCTTTTTTTTAAAAATAATTTTATCATATATATATATATATATACACATATATATATATTTCTCTAAGAATATATTATTTTGTTTTGAGTTATATAAACATGGTATCTTGTTTTCCTTTATTCAACTTGATTTTTTATTCAACACAAGGATGCATATAGCATTCATTCATTTTTACTGCTACACAGCATTCTGTGTGATAAACTATCTTTTCTCCTGTTGATAGGTATTTGAGTTCTTTCTAGGTTGGCTTGTTTTCTGTTATAAACAATGCTGCTGTGAGTCATTTGGAGCACGTCTATTCCCACGTATATGAAAGATTCAACCTAGGAGTTGAATTAGTGGGTCATAGAGTATGTGTTTGTTTAATTCCCCAACATAATGTTAAATTGATTTCTAAAGTGGCTATCAGGTTTCACTTCCACTAGCCCTGTTTAAGTGTTCTCAATTATCTTATCTCCTTGTCAATATTTGGCATCATCAGACAGATTAATTTTTGTCGGTATAACATGTTATTAGTGTTGTTAGTTGACGTTTCTTTAATTAACAACGATTGCTATAGTGTGATATTTACATGTGTACAAACTATCCATGTTCCTTCTCCCCGAGATACCTGTTCATGTCTATTTCCTGGTTTTAGATGTGGTTCTTCACTTTTTCACTGCTGACTTGTAGTTCTTTGTATATTTTGAATATGAATCCTTTGTTTGTTATTCCATGTAATTTTTTCCAGTTTGTGCCTTGAATTTAAAATTTTATAGTATCTATTGATAAACAGAAGTCCTCAGTTTTAGTGTGTTTGAATTTAAGTTACTTTATGTTAACACTTTGAATGTCTTACTTAAGAAATTATCCATCCCAAGCTTATAGAGATACTATATGTTCATTTATAAAATTATTGAAGTTTTGCCTTTCACATTTATGTCTCTGATACACTTAGAATTGGGGTTTTTTGTATGAAGAATATGTGAATAATATGAATAATGGACCTAACTTCATTTCTTCCGCATACTGGTAATCAATTGTTGCAGGACCATTTATTGAAATCTCTACTTACTCTTTGGGAGAGTTGTTAGCTGTTAGCTGTTTTTAGACATTTGCTCTTCTTTGTGAAATTTAAACTTACCAATTTCCCTTGAAAAAATCCTTTAGGAATTTTTATCAGAATTGTATAGAATCTATAAATCAATATGAGAGCACTAACATTCCAATATTGAGCCATTCTATCCATGAATATACTATAAGCTTTACATTTATTTAGGTTTTCTTTGAAGTTTTTCAGTGAAATTGTACAATTTTCTACATAAAGGTCTTGCGTGTCTTTAATTTTAGGTGTATTCCTAGCTATCTTGTTATCATCTGCTATTGTAAATTATGTTTGTTTTTTATTAAATTTTATTTTATTTTATTTAAATTCAATTAATTAACATACTGTATTATTAGTTTCAGAGGTAAAGTTCAGTGATTCACGAGTTGTATATAACACCCAGTGTTCATTACATCACATGCCCTCCTTTGTGTCCATCACCCAGTTACCCCATCCCTTCCACCCAGCTCTCCTCCAGCAACCCTCAGTTTGTTTCTTATAGTTAAGGGTCTCTTACGGTTTGCCTCCCTCTCTGCTTTTGTCTTATTTTATTTTTCCTTCCCTTCCCCTATGATTCTCTGTTTTGTTTCTTAAATTCCACATAGGAGTGAAATCATATGGTATTTGTCTTTCTCTGACTGACTTATTTCACTTAACATAGTACCCTCTAATTCCATCCACATCATTGCAGATAGCAAGATTTCATTTTTTGATGGCTGAGTAATATTCCATGTATATATATATACCACATCTTCTTTATCCATTCATCTCTCAATGGACATCTAAGCTCTTTCCATAGTTTGGCTATTGTGGACATTGCTGCTGTAAACATTAGGGAGCAGGTGCCCCTTCGGATCACTACACTTGTCTCTTTTGGGTAAATACCCAGTAGTGCAATTGCCGGATGGTAGGGTAGCTCTATTTTTAACTTTTTGAGGAACCTCCAATCTGTTTTCCAGAGTTTGTTTATATTTTTAAATTAATTTTTTGCTTTGCTAATGCTTAGAAACACAAATGATCTTATGTCCAAAAGATTTGCTAAACTCACATTAATTTAAATCAATTATCTATAGGAACGTTTATGATTTCTAAGTACATAATTATATATCGACTGTGAATAATGACCCTTTTGAGTTTTTCCTTTTTCCAATTCTTATATCTTTTAAAAAAAAACAAACAATTCTTATTACTCTGGTGAGGACCTTCGGAGGCACTGTTATTTTGTTCCTTATTTAAAGGGAATGCTTCTACCACTTTGCCATTAAAAATGAAGCTAGCTTAAATTGATTTTAAATTTTTTTAAAAAAAGTTGCTTTCTACCAAAAAAAAATGAAGTTAGCTGGAAAAAAATGAAGTTAGTTGCAAGTGTTTGGTGATAAACTTTATCACATTGGTAAACCATTTTCTATTTATGGTCTGCTAAGCGATTTATTTCTTAATCATGAATAGTTATTGAATTTTATATAATGCATTATCTCTGTCTGTTGAGAGGAACATACTGTTTTCCTTCTATACTCTGTCAGTGTGATAAATTTCAGAGATAGATTATATAATGTTAAACCATCCTTGCATTCCAGAGATAGATCCAACTTGGTTTTGATATATTTCTGTTTTTATTAAATAGATTAATATTAAATCTCTGATTATCTTTCCACTGTCTGTAGCACCTCGAGGTGTGTCTAGAGCTGCTACAGACATCCTTTGTTCTCTCCCCATTCCATTTTATTGACCATTCTCACCAGCAGTCTGTCAGTTTTATTAGTCTTTATGAAAAGCCAACTTTTGGCTTTGTCAATCCTCTGCACTGAAGCTCTCGGCTTTCTATCCCATTCAGTTCTGCTCTTCTTTTTCCTTCTACTTTCTTTGGATGGATTCATCTGGTCTTCTTTTTTTTTTTTTTCTTTAACTTTATCAGCTTTGTAAATTTATGTATATAGCCCATTGATTTTCAGCCTTTAATCTGTTCAAATATGAACATTAAAGATGGTAACTTTTTCTTAAAATACCACTTCTGTCGCATCCCTTAAGTTTTGATATATAGTATTATTATTATTATTATTATTATTTGGCTTTAAGTAGTTTTAAAAATTGTCATTATGATATTTTCTCTGACCCATGCTTTATTTAATTATATTTTCAGAAGTATGGCCCAAGTTCATTTCTAACTTGATTGTACTGCAGTCAGAAAATGTGGTATCTGTGAGGTTGACTTTTTGAAATTTATTGGAAACTTACATTATGGCCTAGTATATGGACAGTCTTTGTCAACATTCCAAGTGAGCTTGAGAAAAATGTTCATGCCTAATAACTGGGTATAGGGACTTTTTATATAGCTATTGAATCAAGACCATGGATTGAGTTGTCTGAGTCTTATATCTTTGCCTGACATTTGCCTGCTTCATCTATCGGTATTTGAGACAGACATGTTGAATCTCCCACCAGCTGCTCTCTTGGCCTCTGGGGGAGATGGGGCATGACTCACCTCACTGTTCTTTAGGCAGTCCTGTCCTCAACATTAATGACCACTCCAACCTGATGGCAACTCCTGCTCATTGTACCTGTGGTTTCGGAGTTTAGAATTTTTCCATCTCTGCAATAGTCTATTTTGGTGATTTCTTCTGCAGTGGTTTCTTGCCAACATAAACTTTCTAATGCCCACAAATTCCTCAAAAAATTTATCTGCTGATTGTATGCTTTCTTGTTTTATAGTTGTTGTAACATGTGGATCTTTTCTGCCTTTTGAATGGCATTTTGGAAAAGGGAAAAACAAATGTCTCTGCTCTGGCTGCTGTCTTTACCCTTTGTAAGACATATTTTTATCCTTTCTTCTTTCCGTCCTTTTCCTTTTCTCCTAAGATAAGGCAAATAACCTTTCTAGACTTCTATTTCCTCATCTATAAAATGGGGATGATAATAATAATATTCATCTCGATGGCATATGAGGAATATTAATAAGATAACATCAACAAAATGCTTTGCAGAACTGTTAAGATCTGTACAAATGCAAAGGATAACTTTAGCAACTTTCTTTAACTTTCCTTTCCTTTTGTGTGGCTAATGTTATTAAGCAGCTCGGCTACATTAGAGAAAAGTGATTAATTGTGCTTGGCAGGTCATGAAAGGCTGAAACAAAATTTTATTTGACACTTTTTGAGAAAATTTGCTTGCAAGAAATTATTGGGTGCTTTAATAGAAAGTCACAAAATAAATGGAAAAATCTATTTAGTCTCAAAACGAATGCTCTAGTGGGTGTTTTCTTTTCCTCTTGCACTGTGTTGTTGGCATGCATACTCAATTAGGCACTTGTCCTTTAAAAATATTTTTTTTACTTAAAAAAATCCATATTTCCTGATTCAGCATATTCATAAATTTATTTACTTTAGCTTAGAAAGTTAATATGAACTGACAGAAAGAATGCTAAAATTCAACCCAGCCATATTTAAGGGACAGAATGAGGCATTGATGTAAAAGACCAAGTACTTTGTATTAGAATGCACTAAAATCTGCCCATCTACCATTTTTTAGATTTCTACTTTGCACCAAAGCAAAATACACAACTCTCAAATAAATTGAAACTGTATATTGAGTGCTATTTTGTGTATAAGGTTTGTGCTAAGTGCTGTGGTGTGAAGAGATGAGACCTGCCACCCTGCATCCTCTAAAGGTAGCCACCAACAAGTAGGTTAGTTAAAGCTAAGATATAAATTACTCTAATAAACACATCACACCTTATTGTGAGGATCAGGAACAGCCATCTGAAGAAAATAACATTCAAGATGGGATTGAAAAATGTTTAGGACTTCCATGGACAGATAGTGGAGGAAGCCATCTCAAGTCTCAGACACAGTATGAGTAAAAAAAGGTTTTCAGTTGGGAAAGATAAGGGCATACTTAGACCATGGCAAATGATTTTGTTTTTCTTTTGGCTAGAACATCAAGTATGTGCGGTGAAGATAATGCAGCTCAGGGATATATTGTACACAAGACAATTTTAGCCATAGAAAAAGGCTTGAGGTTTTCTTTGTCGCCAAATATACCAATTTTTGTAAATGTCCCATGGAAGCTTGTAAAGATATACTTACATTTTTATTATAGATGTATATAATATGCACGCATTCTTCCATGTAATTGTATCATTCCTTCCTTCAGTGTGGGTATGTTCTTGTATTTCTTAGGCTCTATTAGAAGTCACTAAAGCTAAATGATTTCTTAAATATGTTCCAACTTTAAAAATTCTCTGAATCTAAGAGTGACCACTAAACTACAGATGCATATCACAAACCCCTGAACAGGGTTGATGTCTTTAGCAGAAGACGAGAAGACCCACGCATGGGCTTGGAGACACATAGGCCTGAGCTTGAATCTCTGGTCCTGCTTGTACTCACTTGGGCAGGCTGACTTCCCTAAGCATCATTTTTTCATCTTTTTAAAAAAATATTTTACTTATTTATTTGACAGAGAGAGAGGGAGAGAACAAGCAGTGGGGGGGGGGGCAGAGGGAAAGGGAGAAGCAGACTCCCCGCTGAGCAGGGAGCCTGATGTGGGGCTCGATCCCAGGACCCTGGGATCATGACCTGAGCCGAAGGCAGACACTTAACTGACTGAGCCACCCAGGTGCCCTCGTGTTTTCATCTTCAAAATGTTGAGGAGTGTGGCAACATTATAGAGTTTTGGTAAAGATCGAGGAGGTAATTTTCGGAAAGTTCTTGGTGTATGGCAGATGCTCAATGCATGGTAGCTGTCCTTGTCATAAAAACATCTGATCTCTCAAGCGTAGTGGAGCAGGGTTTTTCAGTCAGGGCAGAGGAATGGTGTGAGGCCACGAGGAGGTATTTGTCACACTCAAGCAGAACATAAAGGGATAAAATGAGAGGGCGCGAAAATGGAGTTGGGGGAGAGTGCGTGAGAACAAAGAGAAGCAGGTGGTCCTACAGAGGGGAGGTGACAGTCAAGGACCCAAAATGTGGCCCCAGATTCTTTAACCAAATCTTAAGGAGTCAAGGGCCTGAGGGGAAGAGAAAGGAGAAGAAAAGATCTAGGGTGCTTGACAATGGGAAGACAGGGATGGGCAGTTGCAAAAGGAGAGGAGCAAACACAGAATACCTTAACGTTGGAACAAGTTGGCCACACCTTCCCAGCTGGTGAAGGAGGGGGCCAGGAGGTCACTGTGGTTTTCTCAGCAGAAGGGTGGATCTGGGGCTCGAATGAAAAACAATCTGTCTTCCCGAGAGCCAAAAAGTGGTGTTAAATACCAAATTCCAGTCTCTTGAATCACTATTTGGGAAGGAACCTTAGAGATAATGTAGTCCAACCCACTAATTTCACATAGAGGGAAAATGAATCTTTTAGAGGTTATGTGGCTTGCTCAAGACCACACAGTTGCTCAGCCCAGAGGTGGAGGGCAAATGGTCTAGAAGCAACAGAAGCATGCTGGGCCTTGTTGTTGCATCTGGGAGCTTGGGCGAGTGAAGGCTTGGGGGTAACTTGAAAGACAGTGGTTGTGGCTTTCTGTCTTTATGGCAGCAACAGTTAAACCAGATACGTTGAATGTGTTCAAAGCTATTTGTAAGAGACCTCGGCTGTATACAGTTTGTTCCCCAAGTATGCTGACCCCGAGTGATGGTTAGATTTGTACATCAACCATATGAGTCTGTTGGAAGGTGGTGGGGACAATAGAGGAAGACGGGGAACCCCAGGCCTCCACTGCATTCATCAACACTTCATTCATTCAGAACCTACTGTGTGCCAGGCACTGTTCTAAGGGGTTCGCGTGTATCAGTGAGTGAGCCAATCAGATGAAGATCTTGACCTCACACTCTAGCATTCTTGCCCCCGGAAATGGAGCAGAAAAACAGGGCCTAGATGTGGGGTTGCGTCGGTTTCATCACACCTCCCCCTTGCTGCCCACTTCAATCCCACCTCTTCCAGGACACCCTCGCACACCATCTCTGGTCCTGGAACCCCGTCTGCTTTGGCACATTCTATAACATCAAGCCTTGGACCTGGTTTGATCTCGTTTGTTCTCGTACAAGTTTCCGCCATGAACATCTGGTCTCCCAGTGTGCCTGTAAGCACTCCGAGGGGGGGAAACCATTCCTACATCCAGTTTTGTCCTGTGGAGCTCAGCACTGAACACCAGGTATGTGTGTTTGGCACACATTTATTGAGGCTTCGTGTCAGACTGGAGCAGTAAACCTGCATCAAGACTGAGGAGGACACCCTTCAGAGACGAGAGGTGCAGCAGAGTCTTGCCGGGGGACCCACTAGTGAAACCACTCCAGGAATCTTCCCTGTGAGGCTCAGGCAGGTGGTGAAGACCCAATGAGGACCCTGGAGGCAGCTTCTTTGGAACCATGTCCTCTAAATGCTCTGGAAAACCCGTTCAAAGGGAATCGAAATCTCAAATGCCACTGAAAACATCTAAGAACTCTGAGTAAGCACTTGGGATTGTTGGATGAAGGGAGCCCTCTAATCATGAAGCATGTTGATGATTAATAGAATTCTAAGCCAAGGCTTAAAGCCGGATACACACCATAATGGTTAAGCCAAATAACGCTTAATTATTTTGCCTTTTATACCTGAGAAAGAAAGCACACTGAAGTAGAAAGACACACACACACAAAAGTCCACATATTTTTATTGGGTTAAAATAAGTACTTACATGGCCTCTGATTTTCATGTTTCATAGTATAGCTGTCAGTAACCTCAATAGAGACGGCTTTGTCCAGCCGCAAAGAAGGATATATCCTTCCTATCCAGCCACGGGCCCCTTCTTCCCAGTCATTGCTCCTGTCTCCTGTAAATGGATCCATTTGGAGGGTAAACTCTTCATCCCATGTGCCAAATGTGTATTGGAGCCCTGTACTTTTCCCCAGAGGTGTAGCTTGACTTGTACATTCAAGCAGCCCTGACTTGTTAGTGATGGGGCCGGCGGGCAGCCCTCTCCGTCACTTGTGTTGGTTTACGTGCCAGTCAGCCGATTCTAAAGTGAGTTTTCTTTATTTTACTTTTCTATATAGATGGAAAATGGGGATTTGCAGCATCACAAAGTTGATTAGAACGGAAACTTCTGTGTCTCAACTTACAGAACGGGATTAATGTACTTTCAACAATTCTATGACATTTCTGCCCATTTTCCCCTCTCTTTGGGAATTTGTAGAGGTGAGATGCCCTGCTGTCCCTAGGGCTTTGTATCCGAAACTGAAGATGCAAAGATTGGTCCCCTTTCAGGAGCCCACGGGGTAGGGGTGGGGGGCAAAGGTGCACAGAGAGAGGACCTTAAATGTGGTGTGAACACTTCTATAGTGTAATGTGTGTGGATCAAGCACCATAGGAACCCAGATGAAGACATGGCTAATTATGCTGAAGAGAGTCAGGGAATGCTTCACAGAGGAGAGGACATTTAGGTTGGGGCATACAGAATAACGAAGAATTTATCAGTTGAGGAAGATGAGGGGAGGGGTGCTGAACTTTCCAGGCAGAGGGAACAGTATGTGCAAAGACAGGAAATCTGTACAAGTTATCTAAAGCTCTTGGGGCTCAGATGTGTTTTATAATGTGGTCATTTGTTTTGATATTAGAAGGATAATATGATACACATATTGTATATTACATAACACGCCCAGTAGGGTTCTCATCAAATACATACATGTATCCAGAGCAAAAAGTTTGAATATTCATACTAAGTGGGATTAATTAAAGACTATTATTAATAGTATCACATCATTTAAGTCATGTTTTGTTACCAAATAAATTTGAATATCGAACTTACCAAAAAGAAAAAAAAGACTTAGGTTTTTTTTGTTTTGTTTAAGATTTTATTTATTTATTTGAGAGAGAGAGAGAGAGAGAGAGAGCAC
This sequence comes from Eumetopias jubatus, assembly GCF_037043125.1. NCBI lineage: Eukaryota > Metazoa > Chordata > Mammalia > Carnivora > Otariidae > Eumetopias > Eumetopias jubatus. The sequence goes on from NW_028274813.1 coordinate 110,938,259, forward strand.
AAGCAGGGCAAGCGGCAGGCATGGGGAGAAGTAGGTTCCTTGGCGAACAGGGAGCCCGACCTGGGGCTCCATCCCAGGACCCCGGGATCATGACCTGCCTGTGGAAGGCAGACGCTTAGCTGACTGAGCGACCCAGGTGCCCCAAAGTCTTAGGTTTTTAAGCCTTTCGGATTTTAGAGTGTTGAATCAAAGGGTTGTGGCTATAATTCCAGCAAATTCCTAGTGCTAATCCTCACTGGGCTGAGCCAGGTCATGTGCTCGTTCCTGAGCCAATCACTGTAGCCAAGCGGATACAGATGTGATTGGCCAGACCAGCTCCTGGGCTCCCACCCACCCCTGGAACTGAGTGATTTGTTTCAGCCTGCCTGAATCACACAGTGATATCAGATTGGTTGTTTCTAGAAAAAGGAGGACTCAGCGGGTAAAAATCACAGATGTCCATTATATGTGCATGGCAACATGTGCCCACATTATATGGCCTAGGTCACACAGTCCTAACCGCAGAACCAGGATTTGGACCCCCTTCTGATTCCAGAGCCCATGTTAGACTAGGCTGCTTGCCAGCGAATAAAGTTTAGCCCGGTGCAACCCACTGCTCAATTATATGATGCAGACAATTAGAGCCTAGCAAAGTATATAATATGGCGCTAATTACGTGGAGTACAGAGAGCCCGTTAGTTGAAATGACTTAGAGAGGTAAGAGATGTTAATAGGCCAGAGCTTCAGGGCAGCAGCAGACTCTGAGCTGAGCCTTGAAGGGTGCGTTGGAAGTGACGGGACAGACCTTATGTCTCTGCCTTCAGCTCCAGGGACTCTCTTGTAACTTTAACTGCCAACCAACATTGAATTTGAGGACAGAATAGGCAGATTTTCCTGAGCCCTAAATGAACCTCTGAGACCACAGGACATAAATCACGGGGAATGGTAACAAGAGGAAAACCATCGCCCTATAATTTATTGACAGGGGAAGAAAAGCAAAGGACTCATTAAGGTTTAGGCACTCTAAGCCGGCCTCTGAGGTGCTTAGAACCCAAGCATGACGATGACAGACGGAAGTAACTCCGTGGCCACATAAAGAACTCCATCCTCTTTTTTCCCAGGGGGTTCCTAGAATTAAAACAGACCAAAGACGTGAGCAGGCTCCTCAAGTGCATCTGGCCCCGTGCCCCGTGCTGTTAGTTATGGGAAATCTGAGGTCCAGGGAGAGGAATAACTTGATAAGACCACAGCCAGTACTTACCGGTCACAAGCAAAGCATTTCATTTAGTTTTGTGTTAGAATTTTTTTGCTGAAATTCAATAGCACAGTCAAGGATCCTTAAGGCACTGTTATTCCGTAACAGTGCCTGGTTTGAATGTTGTGTGTGTTTCCTCTTTATGGGATTTAACCAAATAAAAATGCAAACGAGTTTTGAAATAGCTACGAGTAAAAATACCTACTTTTTAAACGTTGAGAGGCCTGGGACGCCTGGGTGGCTCAGTTGTTAAGCGTCTGCCTTCGGCTCAGGTCATGATCCCAGGGTCCTGGGATCGAGCCCCGCATTGGGCTCCCTGCTCAGTGGGAAGTTTGCTTCTCCCTCTCCCACTCCCCCTGCTTGTGTTCCCTCTCTCGCTGTCAGATAGATAAATAAAATCTTTAAAAAAAATTTTTTTTGTAAATGTTGAGAGGCTTGTCATCAGAGATGTCCACAGATTTCCTTAACTCGGGATCGGTCAACAGATTGCGACATCAGTATTTACTGAGCATCTACTTTGTGCTCAGGTGTTCGGCATTCTCATTTAATCCCCAGCAAAATCCTCTGTGAATAGGGATCATTATCCCATTTTTGGATGAGAAAGCTGGGCTAGACGGGTTAGTAACATGCGGAACATAACTTGCTGAGGGCTACAATGGGGATTTCTCTTTGTTCCCCAGGACACTGAGTTTCTATAATACAGACCTGATCTCTCAGACCATTTTGCCCCATAATTCCTTCTTATCCTGCAGCCAAAGTTTGTGGGTTCTAATTGACTCGCTTTGCCTCCAGAAGGCCCCACTGTTTCCTCTCTTGGTTTATAAATGGTCCTCTTCCCTCGAGGGCCCCCGCTTTGTCCTCGCTTCCTCCATCACCACGCCCTTCCTGCCTCCTCGGGCATCAGGCGAAGACGCGTGAGAACTGTCCCACAGCTGACTGTTTTCTCCTCCAGGGCCCCTCCTCTTTTCCAAGCCTGAGGGCTTCTACAGAACAGAGTGGGCGTCTCTGAAAAATTCTTTATCAGGGAGCACTGTGATTTTTTTTTTCTCCCTAAAAACGTAAACTTAGGTAGGTGTGGCATATTTTATGTCAAGGAATCTTAGCACCAGAGGGGACCAATGGGCCACCCCTCTCATGTGAGAGATTAGAAATCTGTGGGCAGATAGAGTTATTGGCTCAGTCTCGCACAGCAATGCTGGAAGTGGGTTCTATCACATGGACCTCCCCGGGAGCAGTAAGTGGGTGGCCATTGACACTGATTGTGCAAGACTGCCCTTGGCTGTATTGGAGGTCCTTGTAAGAGGCAACACATGACAATCATCATTAAGTTGACTGCATTTCACTAGATCCCACTGTGTCCCTGCCTTGGTTTGGGTCCCCCAGACCCAGACCCTGAGCCAAACACCCGAGTGCAAGTGGTCCATTTGACAGATGGTCTGAGGAACCCCAGGAGGGGAGAGGGGAGGTGGGACAGGGAGGGGAGGCACCCAGTCCAGGTGTGTTATCGAACCAGTGATAACACACTGATATCGATACAATGACCTCTGCAAGTCAGCGTAGCACATAACTCAGAATTAGCCAACCGAGGAACGAGGAAGCTGGTGCACTTGCCCTCCTTGGCATCATCAGCTGAGGGCCCCACCAGCAGCCCTACCTCTCCAGTTCTTCCAGCTCCTTCTGGCAAGAACAAAGCATCCAGGAAGTCACAGGTGTTCCCAGCACACCACCTTTGGAGCAGCAAACTGAGTGTGGAAAGGAGGCAGACGGGCACAGGCAGACTCTGCAGCAGTCCCCAAGAAGACTCTCCATCAGCAGTCAGAAAGCAAGAAAGCCGGGACACATGGTGCGTGCATGCGTGCGTGCGTGCGTGCATGTGTGCGTGAGTCGGACTTAGAGTGATTTTGATGCTTCATCTTGCTTGCTTCTCAGTCTTGGCAGTTTGGAAGGTCAGAACCAGTTTATAGCCTCCCTCTAGCTATTGGACAAGACCTTCCAGGAATGCAATCTTCGTACCACCAACCTTACGCTTTTATTTCTCTTCTCTTACCTAGTCTGCTTCTGCCTCAGCTTTTTGGTATATTTATTCTTACCCTATTTGCATATGCCTTTAAAAGTCCCCCCTTGAATTTCTGTGCTGGTATAAGTTGGGTACAAATAAATACAAAAACAGGTTACTCAGTTAAAAAAAGACAAACCTAGGACTGGTCATAAGCACCTGCCAGGCTGCTTTACCTACATAAGAGTTTTTTTGTCCGAGCTTCTTGGTCTCCACACGAAGGTCCCGACTACGTGGGAAGCCACAGAATTCTTGTTCCTGCGTCAGGTTTGTCATGAGTCACCAGAGAACTGGAAACAAACGAAACCACAGGTGTTCTTCAAAGTGGCCCCAAAAAAAGGATGTTGATGTTCATCCTCCTCACGATGCTATAAAATTAGAGATTCCTGCATCACGTGGGTGATGTGACAAGAGGTCCCCAAAGGCCAAATTGGAGCCCATGATTCAAAGTTTTGCTGAGTCAGGATGTGGGACCCTGTTCCTACCATGGAAAATAGTATGAATAAAATAAAATAAATGAAGGCAGGTATAGCAGAAGCAGCCTCCAGAACTTTTAATAGGTGTAACTCTACCTCTTTTTTTTAGACTAATATTTAAAATAGTTCTTCCTATGCCTGATTTTTGTTGATTCATGTTTCCACTGCTTGTCTGTACAATGTATGACAAATTTTCTTCAATGAGCATTTATTTTAACTGAGGAGAAGATAAAAAAGCGTTTCCTTTCATCGGAATATTCTTTAATCATGACATTTCCCCCCCCAAATGTCTTGTTTTCTAAAAATAGATGTTTTACTGGAAGCATCCAAGGTAAAATGTGGTCTGCCACTCAGAAATCTAAGATTTTGGTTGTTTTCTTTGCTGGTCAGAAGCCCTGAAGAAATGAAGATTCTGTCTGATATTCATGGTTGTGAGTGAGACCCATACTAAGTATTTCTTTGCCATTTGGTTTCCTGTTTCAAGGAAAATGTTAAGCCAGATGTCACAGTAAAAAGGAGGAAGGGAGGGAGGAAGGGAAGGAAGGAAGGAAGGAAGGAAGGAAGGAAGGAAGGAGGGAAGGAAGGAAGGGAGGGAGGAAGGAAGGGAGGAAGGAAGGAAGGGAGGAGGGAAGGAAGGAAGGGAGGAAGGAAGGGAGGGAGGAAGGAAGGAAGGAAGGAAGGGAGGAAGGAAGGGAGGAAGGAAGGGAGGAAGGAAGGAAGGAAGGAGGGAAGGAAGGAAGGGAGGAAGGAAGGGGGGAAGGAGGGAAGGAAGGGAGGAAGGAAGGGAGGAAGGAGGGAAGGAAGGGAGGAAGGAAGGAAGGGAGGAAGGAAGGAAGGAGGGAAGGAAGGAAGGAGGGAAGGAAGGAAGGAAGGAAGGAAGGAGGGAAGGAAGGGAGGAAGGAATCCTAGGCTCTCTTTGTTACAGTATTCAACAACGTTAACTGCACATCTCTAGAAAGTTATTTATTTATGACTCCTTCATTCTAAAAAGAATTTAAAATAACCTTAAAAAGTTTAGTGAATGTAATGTACAAGATAACAAGTAAGGGAAGAAAATGGAACAATGGGAAAGCATGGGATGAGAAAAGTAGGAGGAGTAAGGCTGGCGTCTAAAATCCATGTCATCAAGTCCTCCTGAGTCTGGGTTAGAAATTTTACTTTGAGCTTCACAGCAGCCAAAGCAAGGAAGGAAACACAATCAAATATATGACTCATAGGTTAAAAAAAAAAAAAAAACAGCTAATTCATTTGGGACGGGGTACTGAGTGAAGTATTTGGATAGAATATATACAAAGAGGAGAAAAGATATTAACCCTTGAACTCAGAAGGTCAGTGCCTCTCTTCATGCAGACAGACAATAATGCCCACGCAAAATGGGTGAAGGGGACTATGTACAAACTTCCAGGTATAAAATAAATAAGTCACGGGGATGAAAAATACAGTGTGGGAGATATAGTCAATAATACTGCAGTAACTTTTTATAGTGACAGATGGTGACTACACTTATGGTGAGCATTTTGTAATTTTATACTTTTCATAATTTCCAAGTTTGTGATTGTTGAATCACTATGTTGTACGCCTGAAACTAATATAATATTATGTGTCAACTATAATTCAACTAAACAAGAAAGAGAGAGAGAGAGAAAAGAAAGAGAGAAGAAAGAGAGAAGGAAAGAAAAATTCAGTGACAATTTTACCAAACGGTGCCCTGCCTTGAATAAAACAAGAGCATTTGGTAACTTTAATAACATAAAAAATAAGTTATTTTTTCTAGGTACAATACACATTCTCTTAAGTACACCACAATGGTTTTGCACTGTAATATTCTGTATAATAGCTACTTTATGGGTAATATTAATTCTCTGAATATGACTTAACACACAAGTGATTTGTTTCAACGTTCCTGGTAATGGTTTTTATGTCCGAGAGAATGAAGGTTATTGCTATTTTTATTGAGAGTAACAGCAGCTAACATCAGTGGAGTACTCCCATGCCCAGCACGACCCTCACCAGTGTAACCACTGCACACACACCCCCATGCGTGAGACACAGCTGCTTATATTCGTAAAACTAGAATTGATGGTTTACAAAAGGCCTTCCCATGTGTCTTCTTACTCAGCTAGTCACAATAACTCTGTGAGATATTGGTCAGAAAGACATTATTTTTCCATGAGGAAAGTAGGGTCAATTAGCTAGTAATGGGCAGGCCTGGACTATAAATTCAGATTTTTCAGATGTACCTTCTCCATGACTTCATGATCTAGGGGACAAAGCCATGGCAATAGGAATATGGATATTGGCCTCTGGGATGTCAGGCTGAATTCACGTGAGGTATTTACTCGCCGGCCCACCACTGACTGGCTGTGTGGTGTTGGGCAAGTCTCTTTTCCCTCGGAGCTTCAGGGTTGTCCACTGGAAAATCAGGAGGCTGATGACTTCTCTGGGAAGATTCATTCCAGCTGTGACAGCCTGTTCATCGCTGGGTTTCTGTGGCTCCAGGCGGTTTCCCAGACTACACTCCAGAGTGTTCCTAGTCATTTTCGCATTAGCAGTTGCTCTGTGGTAGCTTGGCTGCACCTCTGTGGGTCATTTATCCTTCCCTGTTGTCTCGCCTGCTTGGGGCCAGGCCTTGTGGGCTGCGTCTTCAGGCTGAGAAAAGACAGAACTCCCTTTGAGCCCACAGTGTCCTATAGGATGTTTCCACAGTATTAGTAGCATTCTGTTGTTACTGATTGATACTTCATCTTCAGTGGATTTTCTGAGGAAGATTCAAAGTGTAGAAAGTGCCTCAAGTTTGATCCGGACCTGGTGAAGAACTCACTTCCCCCCTCCCCCGACCCTTCCCTCTTAAGCCTCTTCTGAGCCCAAAGATCCCATGTACACATCTTGGATTCTTCTAAGTTAGCCTTGTCTCCGTGGAGGGCTTCCCTGGGGGGTAGAATGTTGTGTGTTAGTTTCCCTTGCCCAAATAAATAAACCCTGTCCGAAGCTGTAGGCTCCAGGTTTGTTTCTGGCATCCCTTTGCCTAAACGTTTCTGTATTGAATAAAACAGAAATGTTTAGCAAATCCCAAGAAATTCCTTATTTAATGGAAAAAAGAGATCCCTGAGCTTATATTTCAAAATGTGATTTCCATGTTCCCATTGCATTAAGGCAAGTTCGCTTCACCAAATCCCCAGATGTCTGGTATGCTTTTCTGAAAATGCCTATATTTAGCCCCTAGAATGCACTTGAGTACATATCATGGACAGGATTCTCCTCTGAGCCCTGTAGGAGACAGAGTCTCTGAATGAGTCTCAAAGCCCACCCTATAATTTAGTTGTGAAGGTTGCATCAAAATCGGTAAGAAGTTCCAGCATTAGCCCACAGACAAGCTTTCGTCCCCGTGTGTGGATCTTTTATGTTCTGCGGTACAGCACCTCTGTGTGGCTGTCTGTCCTTCCCCAGGATGATGTACGTTCCAGCTCTGGGATTGGCCACAAACAGCTTCTCTCTCTTGCTAACTTGACATCTAGGACCTGCCTTGGCAATTTCTCCATGAATTGTATTCTCTTTCTTCCGGCATCTTCAAAGATTGGGTTTTTTTCGTTTGCTTCTGGTCTCTGCCAACCCTAAATTGTTCTCCCTCCTAAAATGTTTGTCTTTTATTATAACAGTAATTTGTGTTCATTGTTGAGAGACAGAGACAGAGAGACAGAAACAGAGACAGAGAGACTGCAGAGAGAAATGTAGAAAAAACATAATAAAATCCCACCGTAACAAATTTCTTGCTGTTACTATCTTGGGTTTACATATAGTTATTTATCCTCAACCCTTGCCAATTATATGAATTTCCAGCTGGCGGATAATAACAATGTTAGATAGTGAGCAATACTCCTGAATCATCCAATAGTCTTCAAAACCCTGACTGCTAATAGCTGCATAATATACAGTTGTATGGGCATAGAGTTATTGTAAACATTTCCTTTGTGCTGGGCTTGTAGCTAGTTTCCACACTTTTACTTCCAACCCACCTTTATGGTGGTGGTAGCTTTACGGTGGTAGCCATTTACAGAGTATCCAGCTCATGCCTGGCACTGGGCTAGGTCCAGAGATAAAGAAAGAAAAGCCGCCGACTTGCCCCCAAGGAAGGGGGCAGGGAGCGTTGGCACTGGGCCCTTGTCACATCTACTAATGTGATACCTGCTATTAGGAGCCATCCCCCTAGGGCACAGTGGAGTCTGAAAGGGCTTGCTGAACCATCTAGTGCTAAGTCATGTTCAGTATAATCTTTATTGTTTTCTAAGCCTGAAAAGTCTTCTTAGGGGTGGCGGTGGGGAGAAAGCTCCCCAAGAGAAGCTGACTCTCGAGCTACTTTTTGAAGGACAAAATGACATGGAGGAGGGAAGGATGGTTGGGAGGGGGAAGGGAGAGGTCATTCCAGAAAAGGCAAACATGCCAAGAAAGGGAGCTTGGCAGGGCTGGGCACATGCCTGGGCTTTGTTCTGGCCTGAGTTTAGAGTCTTGTGAGGGCATGACGGAGGCGGCTTCTGGAGGGGCCTGCAGGCAACACATCCTAAGAGGCTTTTGATGCCCCACCAAGGAAAGTAACTTCATCCCAAAGACTTAGGGAGGCCACTAAAGACTACACATAGAGGCCTGAACTCAGCAGACATGCACTTCGGGGAAATTCACCGTGGCATCTGTAGGGGGGACAACAGACTGGGGGGTTTCTGGGGACAGTTAGTGGGTGAGGACTCTGAGCCTCCTGAGCACGAATTGTGACTTCTGTTTACCGCTGCCTGGCATACACTAAGGGCTCAGCATTTGTTACAAGACTCCAGGAGGGCACACTGAGGGCGGCAGCAGTGAGAATGGAGAGGTCCTATAAGAAAGATGTATAGGAAGGGGCATGGATGCGATTTGCTGATTTTAAAGCCAAGGACCCCAACAGACCTTACTTTTTAGCCCTGAGCAAAAACTAGAATGTGGTTTTTGAAAAAAGGATTTGACTTAGGAACCAATCGACCAATGGAATGTTTCTAGACCTCTCAGAACTCTACTCTCTGCTTTGTGAATTACATAGTTTGGTTCTATTCAATGGGTCCCTTTTTTCCCGAAATACCACCTGTGAAATAAGTTAAACACCATACTGTTTTAATGTAAAAATATTTCCTCAAATCCACTGTATAAATTAATTACTCTTTAGGGAATAGGATAATCTAATTTCCCCTATACAATGTGCTCCATTCACGTGCTCTGCGTTGCTGGAAGGGTAGGTTATGAATCTACTGTTTCTGAAGGATTATGAGCCATAATAAATGTCAGTATGAGCTCTGATTGATTTCCTGCAACCTCACTCGTTGTGACTTCATTTAGTAACTTAATACTAATTGTGTCGCTTTGATTACCTTTGATTTTCACTGTAACTGCAGCACTTAGTAGAGTACCTAGAGCAAGCAAGGTGCCCCATAAATGCCTGTTGAATAAAGGAGGACTTTCAGTCCTTTAAAAATGCTCCTCAGAGAAATTTCAGAGAGGTTAGAGAGAACTCTGCGGCTCAGGTGAGCGTGGACGTAAGAGGTGACGCCACAGCTCCGTCCTTGGGAAAGTAACATGGACCTCCAGCTCTGACACACAGTTCATCCTGGTGCCCTAGCATATAATACGCACTCAATGAATATCTGCTGCCCGACAAGCCCTGCTATAGCAATGTCTGCTGGTGAGCCCCAGCTCTTAGTTCAAGCTTGTGCTTTAGACAATAATGCAGCCTTTCATGTATGCATTCTGCCTTTATGGAGCATCCACAGTGTACAAGCATAATAGCAAACATTCATAGTGTCTCTTGGATTCACAAGAGCTTCCTCCTTTTGAACCTTGCAAACCACCCTGGTAGATATTTTCATCATCCTCTTGTGCAGATGAGCACAATGAAGTTTGGAAGTACTGAGCTACTCCTCCAAGGTGGTGCTATCAAAGGGGAGGCTGGCTCTCTCACCTGCATCCTCATGGTACCAAAACCAGCTTCGGGATCTCCTTTTGCAAATTATGTAAGCAGTGGTGGCTGTGAGGTGGGGTGTCAGGGTGGCAAAGCCCCCTGCTTTTCTGCTGTGTGACCCTGAGCAGTTCCTTCTTGTCTCTGAGCCTCGGTTTGTAGTGCCCAGGTGAGAGGGGAAGGAGAAAATCATCATCCTGGACAGGATGATGGATGTAAGGTGAGGAGGGAAAGAGGGGCTATAAAATAACAGCCATTAATTTTTGCCCTCAAGTCTGCAGGTCAGCTGGTGGGGGTGGGGCTGGTTCTGCCAATCTGGGCCATGCATGCTGACCTTGGCTGGGCTCACGCATGCATCTGCGGTCGGCCGGGAGCTGGCTGAGCTAAGAGAGCCTCATGCACACATCTGGCAGTTGCCTGGCTATCCACCAACGTGACAGGGGTAAATGGACCACACTGCACTCATCTTCTACCAGGCTAGCCCAGGCTTGGTCACGTGGCAGTGTTAGAATTCCAAGATCGTAGTAGAAACACGCAGCACTTCCAAGAGGTAAAGAAATAGACTCCCCTCTCTTCGTGGGAGGAGCTCCAAAGTCACATTGCTGGGGGCTCGGACACTTGGCATGAACAAGTATGGCCACAGTGATTGCCTGAAGCTGATGAAACCAGTCCACTTCTCTAGAGACCCTAGAGTAGCTTCAGATCAAACCAGACTGGCAGAAGCTCCATACCCGAACCCCAGCCTTGCTGTTTTATGTGATGTTCTACCTTGACTGACGGCTTTAGTGACGCATCAGCCGTACGTAGGGGAAATTACAGAAAACCGGACTATAGAGTTCGCTTTTATTTATATTTATTTATTTGTCACATTTCTTCCCAGTTTGCTGTTGCAGACATTGCCCATGTTAGGACACATGGGAGAGATTTCTGTCTTGTTTCCGTCCTAGGCACAGCTGAGCTCTTCTAGAGCTGGACTGGGTTTGAATCTTACAGATTTGTGACTCGGGCAGCTCTTCAGGTTGTCTACTAGAAAACTCAAAACTCAAAACTCAAAATTGACCACTACTAATAAATACAGAGACCTAGTGACATATATTTTGGTACTGATTTCACTTCCAGTTTCGTATTATTGTTCCTTTTAACATACCTCTTCCCTACTGACTTTTAGCGTCTTGTTTTGTTTGATTGTATTATATATTTTGGTAAGTTGTAAGTTTTGAATATAGTAGATGATAAATAAAATGAATGAGTGAGCAAGCAGGGTGCCCATATACCCAGAATGGTACTGAAAATCAGTGTCTTTTTTTATTTGTTTATTTTTAATAAGTTGTATTGGAAGTCCTACATTGAGCCAAAATTCATACCTGGACCTGACATCTAGAAAGATTTTTATTTTGGAATGCCTGCAGTTACCCTTCGTACCACTAGATGACACCCCCTCATTGTCATCTCTAAGGTGGCTGTAGCTAGCTAGCTATAGGGACTCTGCAGAGGACTGTGGGACATTTATGAATGGCCCCTCTAAAGCATAAAACTTGTCTTTTATATAGAATTGGATGTGCAGATTTTGGGAAACGGAGTGAAGAAGGTTGAGGGGATGGTATCACTGTGTGTGGGCTAGCCCCTGCCTGCAAGATGCTTACAGTCTAGGTCAGAGGTTCCTACGCTCCGAAACTCAGTTTTTGGTGGCCCTGAGCAAAATGTCAAGTTAAAGACTATCTTATAAAGCCTTGCACGAAGCTAAATCTATTCATTTTTTAAAGTTCTCTTTTACTCTGATATCATGCCCTTTCTACTTCTTTGGTGTGAAAAAGTCTTTTTTTAATGAAATGACATTAAGAGTAGATAACAGACACTTGTTTTTTGGTTTTCTGTAAAAAAAAATTGTTCTTATTTGACAATACAAAGTGAACAAATCATAGAGCCTTCCAAGTTCTTTATGGGAATTTTTAAATTTTGGCCAAAATTCTGAAAGGGAACCAACATAGGAATATTTAATATAACCCTTCTCACTACATTTGTCTGTGTTGAGTCCTTAACAGAAAATATGATCTCCTGTCATTTACAGCCCAGCTCCTTTTATAAACCATGTTTTGTCTTCGTTTTTTTTAAAGATTTATTTATTTATTTTAGAGAGAAAGGGAGTGCCCAAGAGCCGGGGTGGGGGATGGGGTGACAGAGGGAGAAGGAGACATCAGACTCATGCTGAGCACAGGAGCCTAACACCCAGGCCGGATCCCACAACCCTGAGATCACCACCTGAGCCGAAACCAAGAGTAGGTGGCTTAACTGGCTGAGCCACCCAGGTGCCCCTAAACCATGTTTTTGAAAAGGTGGTATTTAGGAAAATAGTCTCCTTCCTTCCCTCTAGCTGAGAATTCTGAATCTACCCTTGGAGCAAGATCAAAAGTTGAAACAATCAGTTAAAAAGCCAATTTTGTCTTTGTTTTATTTTAAAGCTGACATTAAGGATACTTTCTCTTCTCTTACATAGCGGACCCCCAAGTTCCATATAAGGACATTTTAGGATCCTTTCCAATGCCCTGGGGGCCTGTCTTTTCTCCTCCTTTCAGATAACAAGGTAACATGTTATCTTTTTTTGCCTTCCTGCCAGTGGCCTCAAGTTCAGATTTTATACTCAGCCAAAACAACTTTGTTTACAGCCTTAAGATCCATACATTTTCAGTTTCCAGGTTTCTTCTTCAATTTCTATCAACCTTAAATGTCTTTTATTATAGCCAGCCCCCCCCCCGGCCCAAAGCCTATGTTGGAGTGATATATAAATACTTTTAAAGCTAAATAGAATTTTTTATATAATAAATTATGTTTTTTGGAATGTACTGGATTATTCAGTAAAAACTGCAAACACCTCCGAAGTATGTTCCAGGACTATCCTAACAAAAAGACCTTTAGTATTCTTTTATCCAGAATTATCACCTGTTTAAGCCTTGTTTCCTGATCTAGAACGTACCCTGCTGTGGCAAGAAATTTTGTTTTGTAGGTTGCTTTAAATCCCTTGTAGTTTTAAGAGCAGTGCCGGAACATAAGAAATGCTCAATGACTACGTGCTGATTGACTAATGCACTGATTTGAGTTCTGGGGGAATCAGAAAAGCTTTCCAAGATGAGATGCAAGCAAATGGACAGAAGGGAAGATATTCACCTAATCTGTGGCTTCTCAAGTTTTAAACATGATGGCTAAGGTCTCTAACATTCTGGGACGTTACAGTCTTGGTTAAGTCGGAGGACAGGAGCCTGGAACGTGGTGAATGACAGTTATCAGGTACATGGAGGTAGGTAGTAAATGTGGTATTGTGAAGCTTTCAAGGTAGAGAAAGGCTTTGTAAACTGTAAAGTGCTGTATAATTATGCTTCTTTGGTTTACAACCATTTGGCTTGACTAAAACTTCCACTCTGTGCCCCTGATTTAGCTCCAAGGGGGCTGTCATGGTATTTATGAAAACCAGTTTGGATTTCACCTTGTGAGCAGCTGTGGCAGCCTCCAGGTGGTCATCTGGGCTGTGGTGCCGTTGGCACCAACATCTGGCTGAGCACGCTCCTTTCAGATGACTCGTGATTTACTAGTTATAGCAGGGATGCTGTTCTTGATGATGCCAACTCGTTCAGTGAGCGTGATATCATTTGCACTGTGTTTGTTGATCTATTTTGACTTACCATTTTTTTTTAAATTAAAGGCTGAATTATTTAAACTTCCGGTGTTATATACATGTTTTGATTTTTTAGTCTAGTCTTAAGTATACAGGAGTAATAGCCTAAGGAGAACAGATAAACAGCTATTTGTTAGACTAACTAATAAAGAAAAAACACTCGGTTAAGTTATTTTATGACACTAATGTTTCCTAGTAGAGTAATTAAGACCAGTTTAGCGAGATTTGCTGTTGTCTTCTTTGCATACACACTGATTTAATTTGGGGCTCTGGATTGCGTTCATTTTTTTCTTATGAAATTAGTGGCAATTACATTTTCAATTTAAGCTAATTTGCCCTTATAAGTTGGGGATAAGCTGAATTTAGGTAAGGCAATATTATTATGTTATTTCTTTAACATTTTCCATAAGATCTGGCTGTTCGTAAGCATCCAGTACCTACTGTTAACTTGCTTGAGGCTGGCCGGCATTTTGAAAGAGAATTACCTGGAGCTAACTGTCCCTCTGAAAGGGGTCCCAGGCCTGCTGTCATGGTGATCTGCCTATTGCAAGTCTATGGAGGTCCTGATGACAGAAAGGAATTAGAAATACCTTTGGATGGGGTGCCTGGGTGGCTCAGTCGGTTAAGCGTCCGACTTTCGATGGCGGCTTGTCGTGGGATCAAGCCCTGTGTTGGGCTCCATGCTCAGCAGGGCGTCTGCTTGAGGATTTTTTTCTCCCTCACCCTCTGACCTTCCCCTCACTCTCTCTCTCTCAAAAAAAAAAAAAAACAAAAAAAAAACCTTTGGATAAACAAGTGCCCAGAAGAGGGAAAGCATATGTGTGAAAAATAATTCAACTTACCTGGATTCACCTTCTCAACCAGATGCATTTCAAAACTTTTGTTATTTTATCCAAATAATTTCCCTCGGAAAAGACGCCTACTATATTCCCAAAGCATGATTCTGCTCTCCTCTGCCGCACTGGCCATGGATACCCCCCAAATTAGCTCCTTTATCTCTCCCTACCCTCAACCTTGGTTTGTATTTTCCAGTCATAACTTCTAAAGTATCTGAGCCACCATGACTTGGAAGGTAAAAACCACAGTGAAGGAGAAACACCCATTTTACAGGCAGAGGGATGAAAAACCTAGCCAGTGGCTAAACCCACCAATTGATGTACTGTTCCATAGATTCTGTATTATATACAGAGGCATATACATTATAGGAGTGCATGTGTATCGTGTATTACATCATCATGTCTATAGGTCCGAAGTCTGGACCCTAGGTTTTCTGCTCAGGGTGTCACTGGGCTGACATCAGAGTGTCCCCCAGGGCTGCCGTCCTCATCAGGAGCCTGGAGTGATTGTCCGAGCTCCCTGGTTGCTGGCCGACTTCATCTCTGAGGCCCCCATTTCCTTGTTGGCTGTCAGCTGGGGGCCCTCTGGGCTCCCACATTCCTTGCCATGTGACTTCTCCATCTTCCAGCCAGAAACAATGTGACAAATCCTTCTTATGCTTCAAATCTGCAACCAGCCAGAGAAAACTCTCTGCTTTTAAAAGGCTCGTGTGATTAGGTCAGGCCCCTCAGATAATCGCCCTATCTTAAAGTCATCTGGGCCATTTGATATTACCTCATGATGAGAATAAAATCCATCACATACACAGTCCTGCGAGATTGTCCAGGGCATGGGGTGTCGGGGGGGTCATCTTAGAATTCTGCCCACCATACTATTCTGTTTCCCTCACAGAGCTGTCTGCATCCCCTGAGAGAGGCTGCTTGTCACAACCAGCAAGCATCATGTCCACTGTGGAGGATGTGAAATGCACATAAGCCCTTTTCTGCCCCTTTGCAGTTTGCAAAGCACTTCCATATCTGAGATCTCATTTACCCTTAAAAAAAAAAAAAAAAAAACTCTACCACATGTTCATTTCATATGTGAGGAAACCAGAGTTTGAAGGGGTTCAAAGATCAACCTGAGGTAACAAACCTCGAGACTTGGAGCTGGGACTTCTGACTCCAGGGCAAGCTTCTCTGGCTCTCGGACCAGAACTTTCACTGTGATAACGTTCCAGCCTCATGAATCTTGTCCCTTGGGAACAAAGTGAGACCAGAAAGCAGTTGAAAACTAAAGAGTAAATATCATAGTGGTGTTTTTAATGCAGCTTAAGTTCAAAGGCAGTGGGGGGGGTAGCCTGGGATCCTTGGTGGGGAGATGGGCACAGGTATGCAGGGGGGAGGGAGAAGGGGCAGGCAGAGGGTACTGTGTAGCAAAGGCAGGATCGAGCCAAGTGTGTAGTGGGGCAAGAGGGAAACCTGTCAAAGGGTTAATGACCTGTCAAAGAGACCCAGGAATTTGCTGTGGGGTGTTAGACCTTAGGGAACGGCTGTGTTTTTTTAGCTGGGGAGTGATTTAAAATAGCGGTGTTTAATAGGGAGTTGAAAGTTCACATAGCCCTCCATCTACTCGGCAATTCCATGCCTGGGTAGGTACCCCAGGCCCATTAATAGATCATGAAATCAATTTAGTGGGCTTTGACCAGCATTTAAAATATCAATGGAATAGATTATGTTAAAGGACAGAGGATGCAGTAAGGGTAATAAGTATTTCTTGAAACAGCTCCACTTTGTGTGTGTGTGTGTGTGTGTGTGTGTGTGTGTGTGTGTGTGTGTACGTACATATTTGGTGTTTCATCTAGTATATTGTGATATAAAAGATAGTTCTTACTGTGGGCTTCAATCAAAAGAGTTTGAAAAATACTGCCCGGAGAAACTCTTACACGTGTATACTCAGAGTCAAGTACAATAATATTACTAGCAGCACCATTTATAATCGTGAATAGTTGGAAACACCTTCAATGTCCATCCTCAGGAGACTAGATCAGTAAGTCGTGGCTTACGTATGTAATGAAGCTCAGAGCAGCACTTCAAAACATAGCATCGTGGATAAAAAAAAAAATCAAAGATGGAAGAACAAAGATGGTTTCTGATTTATGTATGTTTATATCATTATATAAACTTTAAAAACATACAAAACTAAAAAATACGTTATTTATGGATCTGTAAAGACTAGTAGGCATATAAGCATGCATGACAATAACAGTACCTGCTTGAGGTTAGGGGTCTGGCAGACGAAGGAGAGAGGAGGGTGGGATCAGGAGAAAGACTTCCTCCTGTTCTGTTGTGCGAAGTCTGCATGGTGGGCACGCAAGGGTCCATGATAGCATCCCCTAGATTTGCCTGTGGGTATGAAATAGTCTGTGGTGCATTTGTTTAGAACAGAATTATAGGATAATTCGTGAGCCAGCGCTGGGCAGAGGCTGATGGGGAGACTGAGGCGATGTGGCTCTGGAGCAGGTGTGGGGGTGCCAGCAGACCACACTGTACAGTCGTGTGCACGAGAGCAGGAAGAATGCAGCCTCATACGATGGCAGGGCTTTTCAAAATCCCAAAGCACTTCTACATCACGTACATCTTTTCCTTTTATTGTCACAAAAGAGGCGGGCTGTCATTTACTATCATAAACCTCAGAACACTGAAGTCGAGAGCCCTTGAATGACTTGTCTAAGGGGAGGCAGGAGCGGGTAGTGAGGCGGGGACCTGAATGGGTCTGCCTGTTCAAGCTTTTCAAGCTTTCAAGATGGGTGTGTTGGCCCACCTGTGACCAAAGCCCAGGTGTCGTTCTTTAAGTTTTCTTTTTTCATTGCGGTGTGTCACAGACACACGGCCGTGTGATAGAAAGATGTTTATTGTGGAGACATGAAGCTGGAACACTGCTGTAACCATCCTCTTGGCCCCCTTCCATTGTCAAGGTGCCGGAGCAGGTCATCTGCCGGCCTTCCCCGTTGGGCATGTGGCACGTTCCATGTGTGACAGATGACACTGAAAGGGAGACATCCAGGGTGAGCACCTGGTGCACTCATGAGGGCAGAGCATTGGGAGTCGTCAGAGAGCAGCTGCTGGGGGACTGGGGCCTGGTGCGACATTCTGCAGGAATGTTTGCAACCAGCTCATTTGTGGCGAGAGAGGTTGAGACTGGGGCCAGATGTTTTCCTTAGCAAAAAAACATCAAACCCAGACATCTCCCATATCCCAACAACTAACAAACAAAAAAGCGGTTGTGTAATAAGCAGAAGGCAAGTCAATGTGAATGGTATTGTTCAGAAGTGGTTTCGCTGGATAAATCATGGAAGAAAAGATGAAAACAAATGTTTGTGGACCTAATGTGTGATCGGCCCTGTGATAGGTTTTTATGAACATTATCTCATGTAATTTTCCCAACACCCCTGGGAGGCAGGTGTTAATATCCCTGAGTTTGAAGAGAAGGAAGGGAGACCTAAGACCTGAGCTTATTGGCCCGAGGTTACAGGCTTGTAAGTGATGCATCTGGGATTTGAACTAGAGTTTTGCTTCCTAGCTCACAGTGTTTCCTCCATATCACGCAGCAGTAAACACTGAAAGAGAGAAGAACATGCATTTATAAGCCAATATGTGGTTACCAGGGGAGGAAGTAGAGTTTGGAGGGCCTGGAATACTGGAAGAGGAAATTTGGATCTTTCAGCAAGGAAACCATTCAAGGCTCTTGAGCAGATGCTTGCCGAGGCGAATGCTCTGTTCTTGCATGTTCCACCCAGCAGTGAAATGCCCGAGGGGGCAGGAGCTACAAGGGTGGCACAGGGCGCAGGAGGCTGTGGGGGTCCCGCAGTGCCCTCCCCCTGCCACCGTAGGAACCCTCTGAGCATGTGCACAGCCACATGCCCCCCGCTGTCCCGGCTGCTGAGCGTCTTTGCAGAAAAGCCATTTGCCCCGCATCACAAGTTGGATTTCAGAACACATTTTCCTGAACAAGCCGTGTCCTCCTTGGGGATTGGGTTTTGGCTTGTAGAACGTTGATGGAATCTACTGTGGGCTGGATTGGCTTTTATGGGCAGGTCTGGGGACCCAGCCACAGGTGGAACATACATACTGTAGGAGAACGTGTTCGTGGTTCAATTTTCCAAATGGACATCTGGAACACAGCCTGCAATTGAGCTTTGAGGTGTCAAGGGCCAGGTTCCAGTGACTGAGGGAGAGCACGGGGCGGGGGGGGGGGGTGTTGTGTGTGTGTGTGACACTGAGTGACAGCTACCAGAGCCTGTTCCAGCTTTAATTCTGTGAGGTCAGTAGGAGCATCCTCATTTTAGTGCAAAGGAATTGGGCTCTCAGAGAGGTTAATTAACTTTTCCAAGGGTATACAACTGGGGAGAGGGGAGGTGTGAGGCTCAAGTTCTTTCCAGGAGTCAGATCAAATCTAGATCGAATGAAGAAGTAAGTAGACGTTCTCTTCCTGTCCTCAGCCTTTTCCATTAACAGCATTGTGACCGAAAGAGCCTGCAAGAAGGCCTCACAGGCGGCCTTTCAAAACACACTACATGGCTGGAGATGGTGTAGCATGGGCAGGATGGGAATGCCCCTCACACTTGCTCCTGCCCCTTCCCCCACATGCTGGCCTTAGTCTCCCTTTCTCTTCTCTGTGCTTAGCTGGATAGTCTTATACCCAATCAGTGACTATTTAAAGTCACTGAGAGAGGGGGTCAGTGGGAAAGAGGGAAGCGGGGCTGGTGCTCAAGGTGCGAGGGTCATAAGAATGAGGTGAGGTGGGCATATGGAAGTGAGCTCCATCGGGTGCTGAGCGCAGCACTGTGGGGGTTGCCCTTTCCTGCCAGATGCCTCCCCTGTGCCTTCTGCCCCGAAGCCCAGGGACCCACCAGATTGCTGTTACCCTTTGCTCCAGTCCATTCCCAAGATACAGTCCATGGGTCTCTTCCTCCTGGGATTTCTGCCTCTCTGTGAGCCAGCCTCTGTCTTAGCCCAGGAGGCTCCGGCCTGGCCCGGGTGTTAGCAGGTGATCCGGGCTTCCCCAACTGAAGAGGTGCCCACGCTGCTGCAGGTGGAGCTCTGAGGCCTCCTTCTTGGAGTCTCAGTGGCCTCTGTGGCTTTGGCAGCAGGTGCATGGAGGTGATAGATACTGCAGCTCACTAGTACCCTTGCTTCCCTTCATCCGGCAAGCATTAACCCACTGCTACGTTGTGTGGTGTGCTGGAGCATGAAGGGAAATAAGATATAGGCATGGTCTGCAGGAATTCATCGCTGAAAGAAAGAGAGAAATAAACTGAGCATGTATTATGCAGGAGGGGTGCACAAAGAGCTTGGGAACAGGTAAGTCAGTGGCTAGGTCTTCTTGGGAGGGAGGGAACTGGGGTAGCCTTCTCTGAAGAGGAGACTTCTGAGCTGGGCATTGAAGCAGCGGAAGCATTTACCAACTGTGTAGGGGCATGGACAGTCCCAGTGGTGGGAATCGGGTGGGAGGGTGTGGTAGGACCAAGGAAGTCTGCTCCTCTCAGAACATACAGGACAAGGGTCGGCTTGATGGTATCGTTACAAACTTCTCCTTTAACCAGATCGGGACTGGAAGCTGTACCACAGGTTGGTACTTCTGCGTAGATATTGGATGATTCTGGGAAGACTCGATGGGCACAAGGGCCTGGAAGTCAGACACTGTGAATCTTAAAAAGTTATTTTGATCAGCAGCGTAGTTAGAGCTTTGGAAGTTCAAAGGACCTAAAATTGCGTGCGTGCGTGTGTGTGTGTGTGTGTGTGTGTGTGTGTGTGTGTGTGTGTGCGAGTCCCAGGGAAGCAGATAGCGTCTTTCACTGGTTCTTCTATTTCCTATTTCCAAAGAGTCGGGTTCATAATTAACTGCAGTTGTACCGCAGTGGAGAACATTCCCCCTGAATTATTAGAGCAGAAGAATCCCCTCACCCCGTTATCCCAAGATCTGCTAGTTCAGTACACTCCTTTTAAAGATGGAAGGTACTGTTATGCCCATTCTATAGATGAGGAAACCAAGATCCAGAGAAACTTGCCCAAGGTCAGCGTCAGTGGCAGAGAAGGGTACAAGACCGTGTTTGCAAAACCCACACGGTGTATTCACGGCGAGAGAAGGTACACTGTTTTGCCATCCCCTAACCTTTAAAGTAGGGACATGCGTCCTTCTGTCCGACCTCATCACCACTCTCCTTTCCCAAAAAAGGTTCTGTTTAGATTTTTTGTTGTTGTTGTTTTTCAAATCACAACCAGAATGTCCTTGAGGTATTCCTTGTTTGTGTTTGTGTTTCTTATAAGTATTCATTCCATCCTTTATTAAAAACATGTCTTGGATAAATCACTGAGTGATGACTGAAACATCGAGGCGACTTTTCTTTTGCTGACTGGTTTGAGGGGAGAGTGGCCTTCCACAAATAACATGGTGCGTGCCACCCCTCTCTGGGTAGATGCGTAGTCAAAATCACGACATTATTGCGGTTTTCTCTCCTCCTAACTCTTTCCTCCAAGTACAAACACAAGATAATTATCCAAAGCCCCTTTTTTTTATGGAAAAAAAAAATTCTTCCACCACATTCCAGAAGCAGCCATTTGTTTCTCTCACCCAATAAAGGCATCAAGCGTCCACCTTCCAAAAGGTGCTGTGAAGGCTTATTGCTAAGAATGTTGTATTTGTATAAGCTGTGAATTGCCGTTCCGAGGGGCCACACTACCTACCTAAGCCTGGCTCCCTGGGAGCAAGCTAAGAAACTTCGTTCTATCTTATGACTCCACATTGAGATGCACATGAAGACTCTGGATTCTAAAGTTTCCTGGTGTTGAAGAGGCCGAGCGTGATGCGTGCGTGGACAGTGCTCTGTGGGCTCAGTCTGGGCCACCTGTTAGTGATGGGATCACTTTCTGCTCGTTTCCCGTGGCGCATGGTGGAGATGGAACCCGGCTTCTTAGCAGGGGAATGATGCTCTGTCAGGGGAGAGCAGAAGCGGAGGGAGGTGGAGAAATGTTGGGGTTTGTTGGGCCCTGGGGTGACCCTGGCCCTTGGGGCTTAGAATACTGTTGTTTGAGAGTGGCCGCCAGGGTGGGGTGGGGGTGACCGAAGGAAAGCGGCCAAGAAACATCGGAGCCACAGGCTTTAGGGAACAGGGCTGGGTGAGGCAAACAGGAACTATTGCTAAACCAAAATATTTGACTACATTTCGCTTTTTGTCTTTCAGTCCAAATTCCTTGCTTGAAGGTTTAGCTTTGAAGTTGTTTCTTTTCTTAATGTTCCAACAATATTGTTCTTTTAATCTTGTTTTTGGGTGGAACATAGACTATTTAGATTATTTCTAAATTATAGCATCAGATTTCTTAGATTCCTGGCTACACTTTCTGTCATAGGCCTTCTTTGGGACTACTCAGAATCTCCTTTCTCAAAGAGGCAAGTACGTGTAAAAAACAACCTGGCTAAAACAGACAGTTTGGATCTTCAGCATCTGGTATGTATTTTGCAAATTTCCAGAGAGTTGCCGAATAGATGATATATATTTACAGTATATGCAGCTCTTCCCAACTTCTTAGTACAGAATATGTATGCTGGTTCTTTCAATAGACAACACACACTGTAAAAAAAAAAAAAAGTGTTTACAGAGAATACATCTTTTATATTTCACTTGGAAGAACAAGATGCACAGCTCCCTGGTCCAACCACTGAGAATTATGCAAGTTTCTACTGAATCCTTCCCCCCTCCCCCCCGAGTCATTGGATGATACTTATGGGTTTTTAACAAGCTCAGCACCCCATGTAAGAGGGCCTCTTCCATCCACGGTCTCCTCAGGTGGGAGAGCCGATCCCACCCAATCCCCGAGCCCAGTTTCTGAGCCCCCAGAGCTGTGCAGTGCATGTCACCAGGCAACAGCTCCAATGGGAGTGAGTTCAGGCACCCCCCCCCCTTGAGTCCCCTTGAATTGCTTTTCATTCTTCCCTCGGACATTTAGGGAGTGCCTGCTGTGAGCCAGGTCCGGCGCTGTACCCCAGGGTCATCCAGGTAAATAAATCATGACCTAGGCCTTCAAGGTGCTCCTAGCCTATCTGGGGAGAGAGAACAAGTGAAGCTGAGTAAGGAGAATGGCAAAAGCGATATAGGAAGGGCTGTTCCAGAAGGTGGAGTCATGGCGGTTAGCAAAGGCTTATAAAGCCAGTCACTGTGAGGTTAGTTCTGAAAGGAGTTGGTCAGGTAGGTGAAAGCTGAGGGCCTTCTAGGCCAGGGGAGCAAGAGCAAGAACCAAGGGCAGAAGGTATGCAACCCATGATATGTTTGGAAAATGGTGGTTTGGCTGGTGGGCTACATCAGGAGGCTTGAGAGGTCTGCCAGGACACTTGCCAAGGCCAAGAGTTTGACCTTTAATCTGTAGGCATTGAGAACTGGAGTGTATACATGATATCAACTCTAGCAAGCCAGGTGATTCTTGTGAAGGCCAGGATTTGACCGAAGGTTGAGGAGAGTGGTCGGTATTTTGTTGAGTCCATTTCCCTCCTGCCCTGTAGCACTCCCCCCTCTTCCCCCTGCCCCCCGTGCTTTGTGCTGGAGTTTGCCGCTCGCACCCAGGAACTCACAGGTGTGGACAGTGACTCAGACAGTCTTTTGAAGTCAGAACCACCAGGTCCACGGGTTTGTGTTTGAGAGAACCCCGCCACATGCTCTGAGGAGCAGAGATGCTACCCCTTGAAGGCTTCTCTGTAATCCATGTCGCTGCTAATTGAGTTGCTCATAGTCTTCAAGATGGCAGATGCCTCAAGCTAATGCCAAGAACAGTGTTTCCATAATTAAGCTCCCAAGTGGGAGAACAAATCTCCTTCATAAATTCTTAACTTAGCGCCAATGCACAATAGATTCGTTCCATCGAATGCTGCTTTTTACTCTCCATCCCTCCCAGCCACAGAATTCACGCAGGATCTGGAAGAGCCACGTTATTCTGAATATGCTCCTGAAAGAACCATATTTTCATGATACTTAGAAGGAGAACAGGGCTCAGGCAAGTGTACTTGTATGGCTGTGTGAAGTTCCAGAACAGCTCTGGGTTCAAACCCCCTTTCGCCTTTGACAAAGCCAATAACCCGGAACAGCAACCATCTCACAAGATGGCTAAGGGCTTAGAGACGACCTAATAGACAAAGTTCTTCCTGATTCTCTCAGAAGTTATGTTTTAAGGGTGGGTGAAGGTATGTGTCACCCTTGTCAGGGGCAACCTAGCTGAAGTTTCACCCCCCTTGTGACATCTTTTTCAGCTCCTCAGACTTGCGCTGACCTTTTTATTTACTCTGAATCCCACTTGCACTCAAAGTCAATATTTACAGCTGAGACCACTTGAAAACCTTCGTAAAACCCTAAATGATATTGGATACAAGTATGTATTCCATGTGGCTTAGTTTTGTCTCCCAAATGAAATTGCAGATCTCTGACATCAGGGACCATGTTTCATGTTTCTTTGACTCCAGCCCTCTGACTGGAAGTTAGCGTGGTGTAATGCTGGTTGCATGGTCCGTGCAAGATAAATACTTGACTGATTGATTTGCTGTGGGTTTTTTCCCAACCAAGTGGAAATAGGGATGCTCATCCCTGGGGAGAGTCCAATCCTCCGGGCTGATGTCACATGCAGAGCCCACTTTCTGTCAATATATTTCTTCACATTGTCACATGCTTTCAGACACAGACTAAGCCCCTACTATGACAGGCCCGTCTCATACACATCATTTTTGTGCCCTCCTAACTCCTAAATTTGATGCTCATGTTTATGCAAACTGTTCACTGTTCGGGTCAGACCTTGTTCATCACCTGTGTGGTCACAGAAATGCTGTCAAATATCTCAAGGGTATCAAGGACCTAATACCAGGAGCCCTGTCCAAATCCTAATGCAGGGTGATGACACCACATTAATCTGGTGGTATGCACTCCCACCCCCACCCTGCCCTGGCAAGGCCCTGCTCCACTGATGAGGACCTGATGAGAAGCATTTTTTAAAGTAAGAACTGTTCCATTCTGCCACTCAGCTGCTCTGGTGGACCCTGGCCACAGGCCCGGGGGAATGTGTGTGCATTCAAGGGCGAATGTCGCCTCCCTGCATTGTGTGGAGAGGTTCCCTTTGTGCCTCAAGACTGGGAGCTGCATAAAGCCCCAATGTCTTCCTCACAAGGCCCCCTAGTATGAGAAGGCCCTTTTCAGCAGCACAGCCACAAATCTCACTGATAGGTACTTTGGGTCTCTGTTCTCCTGAAAGCTCTCACGTCTCAAATTCTACACCATCCAGGCTTGGTTAGTGTCATCTTTCTGTTATGACTCCATCTGGTGAAAACCTATTTAACTGCCCTTCCAAAGTGACTGATTAGAGCAGCAAAAGCTTATTTTTTTTTTAAAGAAGAAAACAGCAATTAAGATTTTATAGCAATGTGGCCTTGGGAAAATACCACTAATTAGCTACAGTTAATTCTGTGGATTTAGACAGTATTCTGTACAATATTGCCATTCACACAGACAGTTCTGTCTGGATTTCAAAGCCCTGCCCTCTTCCCGGAGTGCCTCTCTCCTAGCCTTCAAATCGTCAAATCTTACCATCGTTTTTTTTTTTTTCGCTAGCTCGGGTACCACCTCCTCCAGGAAGCCTTCTCTGATTTCTAGTCCTCTACACACTCCCCTTCTGAATTCCCATAAGACTCTATTTGCTCTTCTCTTGGAACTCTTTCCCTTTTCTTCTTTGTCTTATCTTGATACATGCATTGTTGCCTTTTGCTTTTCTGTAAGATTCTTGAAGGAAGAATCCATGTCTTCTTAGTCATAATTTCCTTAGTACCTAGTACAGGGCCGTATACATACAAAGTACTTTCTGAATATTTGGGGCACTGGAGTAGAAAAGGAATGTCCGGGAATTATTTGAATTAATCATACCCAACCATTTTGGTTTGGTTTTCAGTTTTATTGAAATGCAATTGAAATATAACATTGAATTATTTTAAGGGGTACAGTATAATGATTTGATATGTGTCCATAGCACATAGGAGTTTAGTTAGCATCCTTCACCTCACATGGTTACAGGTGTGTGTGTGTGTGTGTGTGTGTGTGTGTGTAAGAATGCCTCAGATCTACACTCTTAGCAGCTTTCAAGCATAAAATACTGTGTCGTTAACTGTAGTCACCATGCCATCCCCAGAACTTTCTTATCTTATAACTGGAAGTCTATACCCAGACATTTTTACTGACCTCCATGCCTGGTTTGTGAGTGTGTTGTCTGATGAGGAGGAGAAGGACACCTAAAATAGTAATGAGGGCCATCACTGGCTGAACAGTTATGTTCTAAACACTGTGGTAAGCACTTTCCATATTATGATGCCCATCTTAATGTTGAGGAAACTTGGTTTTAGAGAGAATAAATAACTTGCCCAACAGTCTGAAATGAGTAAATGAGAGAAGCGCGGTTGGAACCAAGGTCCGTCCGACTACAGAGAGAGAGCCATTGTCCGTTCTGTTGTGCTGAAGACTGTCGTTGAACAATGCCTACTGTGTGGGAGGGCAGGCTCTTTCCCTTTATTCCCTCAAGGGTGGGTAGGGGGTTGGGAAGAACTGAGGCATCTGTGAGGGCAGCCTGGAAGGAAGGCATTCCACGGCCAGAAAGAGCATTGCAGGTCGTCATGCACTCGTACCCCAGCCCCAGCGATTGCCCCCCTGGCCTCCATGCTGTTTCCAGGACAGGGGAATGGAAAACCGGGTGAATATTCCCGGGCCGCTGGACCTCGCGAGCCATTGTCTTGGGCCTGCCAAGCCTCTTTTCATGTTGGCTACTTTATAAATGACTGTAATTGCACCAGGCTTTGGTGGAAGACTTTGAGCCTAATAAAAATGTCAAACTCATTAGGAAGCTTTCCAAGACCAAATAAACTCTGAAGAGGCTGTAATCTTTGATGGCTCTAAATTTACGAATCATAAGAATGTGGAAAAATATAGCTGCCACATACAGGCTACTGAAATGTCACTGTTTATTGCTTCAACGTCATCTTGTAATGGAGGTTTGGTTGCACGATCAGAAATTTCTCCCGAAAATACTGTAGCGGTGTTTTTCTTCATTGCGACAAAGCAGCTGTGTGTATGAGCAGCCCTGTATGTGTCACAAAGCCAAATCTAGAATAAACATAAGTTTGATTAGCTTGGAGTTGTGGCCAGAATCTCACTATATTGGAAATGTTTCGAGTCAGGCTGAAAAGGCATTTTTTACTCTCCATGGTAGCTTAGGAAAACAGAAGTTACACCAGGGAAGGTTTCACATGTAGGATGTAGGATTTCAGCTGGATCTTAAATGTGGGGTTTGGAGAGGCAGGAATCTGGGAGGCTCAAATGAGCTGAGGGGTAAGGACAGAGAAAGCAAGGTAAGGACGAGTGATAAAGAAGATAAGTTGGCTAGAGCCAAGGGTTTCATCCTGAGAAATCTGAAAGAGCCAGAGAAATAATTATCACACTATTAGTAACTGATTAAAGTCCTCTTCAAGGCCAAACACTGAGCTAGAAGCTTTGCAAACATTTCCTCCATCCCCACAGCCATCCTATATGGTAAGTGTTATGCTTGGTGTGGAGGAGGTAATCAGAGCCAAGGCTCATGCAAATCTCGAGACAGGAAGCAGCTTGGTGGTTGACAGCGGCTGGGAGAGGGGAAGGGGGAGAGACTGATCAAGGGTATGGGGTTTCGTTTTGGAGTGAGGAAATGTTCTGGAATTAAGTCATTATGATGGATGTACAATTTTGTGAATAAACTACTGAATTGTGTAGTTTAAAATGATAGATTGTATGATTTGTATGATAAGATTATGTCTCCAAAAGGGGGCGTGGAAACTGAGGCTCGAAGAGATCAAGTGACGTTCTCAAGGTCACGAAGCTAGGGGTCAGTCCGCAAACTGGGACCTGGACCGAGGGCTTCCTGGTTCCCAAACGTGTGCTTCCTTCTGTCATTTCTGTCAGGACCCTATGAAGGCATAGCCATGAGGTTGGCCACAAACTTTTGATCAGTGAACAAAATGTAGTTTTACTACAAATGCCATAATACTGCCTGACAGATACCAAGGGAAAGCTGTGGGTCAGGAGATACATAGTAAAGTTTTGAGAAGGAAGTAACACACAAGATACTGACCTTGAGGATAGCAAGACCTGTCCTGGACCCCACCCAACGTCAGGTGGGGGATCTTGGTACGCTGGCTCCTAGGGGTCCAGGGACTACCTAGACCTCATGATGGGGTATTTTGGGGGCCTGCAGCTGGCGGACTGTGACAGGTAGGGTCCGTGGGAGGGGCCATTCTACAAAGGGCTGGAAATGCCCTCCCCTCTCATGGGGGAGTTATAATTTGGCGCAGTGGGTAGTGGTGAGTTAGAGAGAGTTCTTCGGCAGTTTACAAGAGTAGGTTAGTGTGAAGGAATCATGTGTGCATCAGGGAATCCAGCTGTGGCCATCCGAGCATGAGGTGGGAAGAGTGTACTTCAAGGTTTTGGTATTGGAAGTGGACAAGAGGAGGGAAGTAGGGTGATATTTATGGGGGAAAATGGTAGCCTCGGCCACAGATGAGGGTATATAGTAATTAAGAGCTCTACTAAGTTTCTCTCCTTTTTAACTCCTGGTTTTACAGTCTGGAAGACTAGAAACTTGAAGGTGGTAAGGATGGACATGAAATAGAAAGGAGGCAAGGATAATAAAATCATTTGGGGTCCTAATGAGTCTGGGGTGGTGACATAGGAACAAGTATGGAGAGGCCCTCATCCCAGACACATGCGGCCTTTCCTCTCTTCTTCCACTTTACAGAGGCAAGATCCTAACTCTGTGTCAGCGGGAAATACAAAAGAGTAGTAACACGGACAATCCCAAGCATTTGTATAACACTTTATAGTTTACAGATTATTTTGCTATCTTTTGTTCTATTTATTGTGACAGTTTTATTATAATCCTTCCCCGATGGTGAATTTGCCCTGCCTGAAACTGCATAGTTGGATTTCCTATGACATTCCACTCAGCAGTTTGAGGATTTCAGATCAAATATCCTTAAATCTGAGAGGTGACCTCAGGTGAGTGACATGGGAAGTCCAAGAAGAATCAGAAAGGCCCTGAATATTTGGATGCAAGATGAGACCCCCCCCCCCGGTGCCTGGTGAATTGGAGGTTACCTGCATCAAATCAGCAAATGCCTCATTCACACAAATGGGAGCTCCAGAAAAGTTCTAGCAGGTAAAGGCTGGGAAAGGTATATGTATTATTCAGTGTCAATCATTTACTATTTTTATTTTATTTTATTTTATTTTAAATTCCAGTATAGTTAACATAATAGTGTTATATTAGTTTCATGTGTACAATACAGTGATTCAGCACTTCCATCCATCACCCGGTGCTCCTCACAAGTGTGCTCCTTAATCCCCCTCACCTAGGTCACCCATCCCCGGACCCCTCTCCTATCAGTTTGTTCCCTGTAGTTAAAAGTATGTTTTTTGGTTTCTCTCCCTCTCTCTCTTTTTTTTTCCCTTTGCTCATTTTTGTTTGTTTCTTAAGTTCTACATATGAGTGAGATCATATGGTATTTGTCTTTCTCTGACTTATTTCGATCATTTACTCTTTTAAGGTATATAAAACGTGAGTCGTGGGGCGCCTGGGTGGCTCAGTCGTTAAGCGTCTGCCTTCGGCTCAGGTCGTGATCCCAGAGTCCTGGGATCGAGCCCCGCATTGGGATCCCCCGCTCCGCGGGAAGCCTGCTTCTCCCTCTCCCGCTCCCCCTGCTTGTGTTCCCTCTCTCGCTGTGTCTCTCTCTGTCAAATGAGTAAAATCTTAAAAAAAAAAAAAAGTGAGTCGTAATATGCAAGGCAGAAGACAGTAGAATGGTGTCTTTTAGTGCTGAAAGAAAAAAAAATTGTCAACCTAGATTCTACATTCAATAAAAATAATTTTTAGAAATGATGGCAGAAGAAATACTATGGAGAAAAATAAAGCAAGAAAGGCCAGTATGAAATGCGTGGGGAGTGGGCCTCCGTTTTAAGTGGAATGGTCAAGGAAGACGTTTCTGGGAAGGTGACTTAAGTGTTCCGAGGCTGGAAGGAGGTGAAGGGTGAGCCGTGGAAACAAATGGGAGAAGAACATGCCCAGGGAGAGATTATGACGAGCAGAGAGACAGTGAGAAGGGTCTGGCCTGTTCAGGAAACAACACGGAGATCTGTGTGGCTGGAGCAGAAGGGTCAAGGGAGAGAAGGGGATGGCCTCATAAGGTTGACAGGGGACCAGGTTGTGTGAGCTCTTAGAGGGCAGATAAGTATATGACTTGTTTTCCTGGACAATCCAAGTTTGCACCTCTTGTCCTGATACTATTTTATTCTAACAGATGTCCTGGTGTGGAAGAGAGACTTTATGGCAACCCTGAGTAGAGGTCATTAAAGACTCTGCCCTTCACACATATTGGGAAGGGGGCCTCTGGGGGGTTTCAACCAGAGATTCAGCTCCGACATGATCGTTTGACTGCCTTGCGGAGAAGAGATGACAAGTGGGCAGAACAGAAGATGGGTTAGTTAACCAAGTGAGAATTGAGGGTATCTTGGGTCACAAGGTGGCAGTGGATGATGAGAAGTATCTGGATTCTGGAAATCTTTTGAAGGAGGAGTGGCATATTGGAGGTGGGTGTGGGAAGAAGAGGTGAGTAAATGGTTGACATCAAAGTTTTGGGCTTAAGCGATGGGAAGGATGGAGTAGCCTGCAGCTGAGATGCAGAAGATTCTGGGAGGAACAGACTGGGGAGGGAAGATCAGGAGCCAGGCTTTGGATTGTGAAGTCTGCCGCATCTTTTGAACACCCCGGTGTTGATATCGGAGAGCCAGTGGCTACGGAAGTCAGAGGTTCAGGGAGAGCTTCTGGCTGGAGGTATAAGTGTGGCATCTCATGCCAAGAGACTGGATGAGCCTACCACGTACAGATGGAGGAAGGAAGGTGGTCGAAGGACTGAGCCCTGGTTGCTGTGATGTGTGAGGTCAATGAATTGGCCAGTACAGCGAGTAAGACTGAGAAGCCCCAACCAGCGGAACAGACATAAAACCAGGAGAGAGTGTGGGGCTGGAGGCCCACTGAAGAAAGTGTTCCGAGGAGGTAGAGGAATCAACTGGGTCCGGTGGTTTTGTTAGGTTAGGTACGATGAGGACTCAGAACTGGCCATTAGATTTAGTCACGTGGCAGTCCCCGATGACTTCGGCAGTGGGCATGCGTGTGCATAGGGCAGAAGCCTGGTAGCAGCGAGGTCAAGAGAAACTGCTGTCTCTGTTTTTGTGGGACACTTTTTGGTTTGGTTTGGTTTTTCCTTTCCCCACTCTCATATTCCCCTTTGTCCTTAGGAAATTTCTCCAAGAGACCTCTTCTCTCTTACTTTGTGCAGCGTCTGGGCAGAGAGACCACAAAAGCTATGTGGCTTTCTGTTGTTGGCATCTGGCTCCTTTTGGGGGTGGGGGCATCTTGCAGGGGCGCGCTAACTCATCTCATATTCCTTGCCACTTGAGCTTCTGCAGCAAATGAATGCAATTCAGGGGATGCAGACTCCAGCAAGGAGACAGGATGAACGGCTTAAAGAAACAAGACCTCCCAGAAATAACACATTTCAAGTGGCAATTGTAATGTGGTTATCCTTAAAATTGGGGGATGAAATCTGAAAATGTTTCGGAGTGAAAAAAGAGAAGAGGCAGGGCTAGATGAGAGCTTGCCTTTGGGGGATGCATGCAAGGGGAAAGAATCACCAAAGCTTTTGGGGGGAGCCAAAGGCTGAGCAGGGCCTAGCAGAAATGTGTTGGGAGGAAGAGGGAACAGCTGGGGGCAACACGGTAAGTTCACTTTGGGACCTTTGCAGGAGATACAAATGGAGATGATCTATCACCGGCTATACACAGAGCCTAGAGAGCCAGAATGGCTCCATGTGGGTCCAGGAGTCTTGACTGGCAAGTGGCAGAGGCAGTCCTGTTTCATAGAAAAGGTGGGATTTAGGAGCCTTTGCAAAGGTTGGAGAAAGGCAGCTCAACTTTCTTGGGAATAAGTAGTAATGGGGAAGGTCAAAGACAGATGGTCCAGCTTGCAAGATAGCCCATAGGTGAAGACGGATGGCACTTAAAAATGACAAGGACCTTGAGAGGTGACCAAGGGGAATTAAGGTGTTGGAATAATAGCATTTCACTCCTGCACTCGTTTGACTAACTGCTAAGACTGCTAAGTATCATGACCAGCACTGAGGATTCAAAGGTGAGAAAGGTACAGTGCCTATATTTGATGATCCTTGTCATTTTGGTGCAACAGAAGTGTGTGGTCATTACAGCACAAAGCATGATACAGTATAACTGGGGAATGAGGAGGTAGAACCATACCCAACCCCGAGTCTCAGGGTTGGGAGAGAGAGAGAACCCTGAAGCAGGCTCCCCACTGAGCACAGAGCCCACCGCAGGGCTCGATCCCAGGACCCCAAGACCATGACCTGAGCTGAAATCAAGAGTCAGCCACCGAACCGACTGAGCCACCCAGGCACCCCTATCACTGAACATTTTAAAGGGGATTTTCCATATTATTAAAAACTCTTTATAAACATCATGTTCAGCACTATATCTAATATTCTATTGTATGAATATGCAATAATTTGTTTAATCATTCCCCCAGCATCATGCATTTGGGTTGTTTCCAGTTTTATGTAAATATAAATAAAGCTATGATAAGCATCCTTGTATATAAATCTTTGACCTTGTTTTAGATTACGCCTTTAGGATTGATTCCCATAATTGGAATGTCTAGGTCAAAGAGCACAAGCATCTTAAGCCTTCTGATCCCTATTGCCAAACAGCTTTCCCAAAAAATCCTTCCAATCTCTGTTTCAACTGGCAGCATGTCACCACATTCTCTCCAAAAGTGGATGTTGTCATCAAAAATTTGCTATCACTTAAACCTCGTTATAGTCTCATAAAATGAGTATTATCCCCAATTTACAGATAAGGAAAACTGTGGCCGACAGGCTATTTTACTAGCTCCATGTCACATAGCTAGTAAGACACAGAGACAGAACCAGCACCAGGTCTGGCTCATTCGAGAGCCACATCCCTCTCCCCAGGCAGGTAAAGGGCGCTGGAGGTTTTAAAATCCGGAGAGTGACATGAAGCATGAGGTCCCCTTGGGTGCTGTTCCCAGTGCTGCCTTGTCTAGTGGTGATGAGGCTGAAGGAGATTAGCTACCACTAACACGAGAGAACCCTTTCTTAACACACTGCTTCTTGTTCTTCAGGCATTTATGAGCTGAACAATGATTACGTGGAGAGAGGGAACAAAAGAACAAAAAATGTAATGTAGGTTATTAATGTTAATAAGTAACATATATGTGAGTCATACAAGTAAGTTCACAAACAGGACCCCCTGCTGTCATTTCTACACAGTGTTGGGTAGTTATTAATGGTAGAAGGGGTCATTTCACTAGGAGCAAAGTTGAGCTGTTCTCAGCTCGACCACGTCTCTGACACCTCCGGAATCTCTTCAGCTTTTCAGACCTGAAGGTCAGAGGTAAATGCACCCCCAGGTCCAGGGTCACCTCAGAATTTAACTCAGGCTGTGGCCAACTTAGCCACATGGATCCGATTTGGTCTCTTGAAAGACCCAAATTGGTCAATAATCTCACTTGGTCACACATGGGGAGTATAAAAAAAATAACAATCAGAACTACCATTTATTGAGTGCTTACTGTATGCCAGGCACTTAGAGAAAATGAACTCCCTCAGGCACGTTTGGGGCCCAATAAGCAAACCAAAAACCAAATTAAAGACAGGCTCCCTCGCGTGGAGTCCAAGACTGTCATCAGCAATAAAGAGGTGAAAACTGTTTGCAAAGGGATTTAAATAATCTGTTTCAAGGCACATGGAGTCATGCACATTCCTTCCCTAATGTAAAGAAGAGCACACTGGTGTTCAATAGGGGAGAGCATCAGACTGACAAGTAATTGATAATGGCAACCACTCGCGTGTCTTGGAGGACATCTCTGCTGCAGAGAGGCACAGCATGGTGGTGGCGCTTTGCCCAGAGGGATGTGTCACCCCCAACTCAGACCCCTTCATTCCACCTTCTGCCCTCTCTCACCCCTCCCCCTTGGTTTTTATTCATTGCTCCTGTCATTAAGATAAAACAGCAGGTTCCCTAAGTACGTGTGCACTATAGAGACGGACCAGCATCCAGAGAATGGAGATCCTCAGGAAGGCACGGGGACATTCTCAAGGCAGTGGTAATGCTCTCACAACAGAGCTCCTGTGGAAATAGGGCTCATATTAGCAAATAGACTGCCCTTTGAGAAACAGTCCATCCTGAAGCAGGAGGGAGATTACCGTGGGGAAGGGGGCTCCACTTAGCAAGGTCAGGTGTGCAAGACAGTCCTGCTTCCGGGAATTTACTAACACTTTCAAGAGTATACCCAAATGGGGCGCCTGGGTGGCTCAGTCTGTTAAGCATCTGACTCTTGATTTCAGCTCAGGTCATGATCTTGGGGTCGTGAGATGGAGCCCCATGCTGGGCTCTGCACTGGGCATGGAGTCTGCTTAAAATTCTCTCTCTCCCCACCCCCCTACTCCCTCCTCTCTCTCTCTCTCAAAAAAAAGAGTATACTCAGGTAATTTATATACGTTTATATACATATTTCCTGGAATATACTCCTATAGCAATAGACTCTCCTTCCCTATGTTGTATAAAATGCTAGTCTTTTTAAAATTTTAATTCCATATAGTTAACATACAGTGTTATATCAGTTTCACGTGTACAATACAGTGATTCAGCACTTCCATCCATTACTCGGCGCTCATCGTGGTAAGTGTACCCTTAATCCCCATCACCTGTTTCACCCATCGCCCACCCACCTCCCTTCTGGTTTGTTCTCTATAGTTCTCTACAGTTAAGAGTCTGCTTTTTGGTTTGTCTCTTTTTTCCTTTGTTCATTTGTTTTGTTTCTTAAATTCCACATATGAGTGAAATCATAAGGTATTTGTCTTTCTCTGACTGACTTATTTCGCTTAGCGATCTTATTACTTTCTCTGACTTATAACTATAAGTTATAAGTTGTGAGTTACAACTATAACTCATAACTTATAACTTATTACTTTCTCTGACTTATAACTCTCTGGATTCATCCATGTTGTTGCCAATGGCAAGCCTTCATTCTTTTTTGTGGCTGAGTAACATTCCGTTGTGTACCCACATTCTCTTTATCCATTCATCTATCCATGGACACTTGAGCTGCTTCCGTAATTTGGCTATAAAATGGCAGTCTTCATATCTCTTGGCCTACATAAGGGAAAGTAAAACTTTGACAGTCACTCCCCAAATATAAACTGGAGGGGAACAGAGAACATGGAGCAGATAGAACAGTTATGTCATGGGATTATGGGTCTCGAGAGGTGCCCCCGGGGCGGGTTGGTGTGTATGTATATATGCATCCATATGTATAGGTATTTGTATGTATGTGCATAGGCATTTATCTGTGTGCGTGCATGTGGAGAGAGAAAGAGAGAGTGAAGGAGAAAGGCTGGAGTGCGGGGAGGATCACCCGGATGAACAGCATGCTGACCTCTGTTCTTAGCATACAGTTACTTACAGAGGACTTGGCAATTTGAAAAGTGCACCTAGGTGCCTTAAAAGGAAAAGCATCAGACCTACTCCAGGACTGTTGGGCCCGAGCCTCAGTCATATCACCTTACCAATTATGCAGTCAGTAAATATGCTAATTATCAATGGTTGTTAGTCCAGTGGTTGGATGACATTGCCCTTCTGTACTCCCAAGCCTCTCTGTCTCCTAGTATTGCTGTACCAATCTCCTGTTTTCTGCACCAGGCATTTGGAGGGTCCTGGGTTTTTCACTGGAAATGAAAGAATTGCCAGTTTCCTTCTAGAACTCGATCTAAGGTTGTCCAGGCCAGCCTTTTTCATTTTGCTGTTACGTACCTCCCATGGCCAGCATTTCCTGCAGAAGCTAACTCTCCCTCAGCAACCCCTGTGCCCAGCCAGGGTGGAAACCCAGCAGTTCTGTTTTTATGGTGAGCACCCTATGGACACCTGCTCTGTGCTCAGCACCGGGAACTCTCAGGAGATCATGGTGTAGACCTAGGAGAGGCAGATCACTGACCGTTGTATAACATGATAGGAGAGAGAGGGATGAACCCTGCCTGGGGAGGTCAGGGGAGACTTCAGAGGAAATGCACTATCAGTTGGAACTTAAAGGATGATTTTTGTTTGCGAGGCCAATGACGACGATTGAGGCAGAGCCTACAGCATGATAGGATGAAGGGACAGGGAATCGTTTGGAATGCCAGGATCCCTGGGGGTGCTGGAGGAGCATGTAGGTTGAGGAGTGGGATAGGGCTATGAGTAAAGTTGGGAAATTAGGCAGGGGTCAGGTCTTAGAGGCTCTGAGCTGAGCAGAAGTTGAGCAAGCACTTTTGGCCAAGACCAGCTGCTATACAGAGGCATTTCAGTCGGTGAGTGTTTTGTACCCTTCGTGGCTAAGATACGTGGGCCCCCAGGAGCGCTGGTCTTTTGAAAGACAACCCCCCTTTGCTAGTTCTCTGGAAATGGACAGCCCTCAGAGACGGAACGCACTAGCTGTGTGGTCAGGGAGGGGCCAGAAGGCCTGGAAGAGCTTTGGGGAAGGGTCAGGAATGACTGAGATCTTTGTGCTTTTGTCAGTGTCATCACTAAAGGAGGATTAAAGCCTTTTGTGAAAGAGGTAATGAGGCTTTCTTTTTGTTCCCCTATCGTGGTAAGTGTACTCTTTAATCCCCACCCCCTGCTTTCCCCCTCCCCCCCCACCTCCCCTTTGGGCACCATGTTTGTTCTCTAGAGTTAAGAGTCTGTCTCTTGGTTTGTCTCTCTCTCTCTCTTTTTTTTTTTCCTTTGCTCATTTTGTTTTGTTTCTTAAATTCCACATGTGAGTGAGATCATATGGTATTTGTCTTTCTCGGGCTTTTTTCGTTCAGCATTATACTCTCTAGATCCATCCATGTCGTTGCAAAGTAATGAGGCTTTCTAAGGTTGGATGAGCTAGCAATTTCACCTAATCATCCCCCAGTGGGGTTGATGCCAGACTTCGTCTGCAGGTTTCTTTGTAAGATGGCACCTTGAAGTGAAGAATTTCTAAAAACAGGTATTTCATAGAGAAAATGGTTGCATGGAGATGGAGGATCTGGAATTCAAAGGGCAGGCTGCAGGAAGCCAGAATGATGGCCCAGGCTCTGTGAAGTTACTTGGTTTATTAGCCCGCAAACCTGTGCAAGGTTTTCCATGGCTCTTTTCTGGGCCACCACCCGTGAAAAGGGGTGGATCCTTGGCTGCAGCTGTTGACAGAGAAAAGAAGGACATGCAGCTCCTTCAACTTTTGACACATTGCTATGGGACTGGAATGAGAGGCCATTCAACTTCCTCCCTCACGTCTGCTACGCCTTCTGGATTCTACAATTAAAAAGGTCACACTTAGAAAGAGGCCCCAGCCGTGAAATTATTTCCCAACAGAGAGCCAGTGCATTAATACGTTCCAAAGACCCGACCCAGGCTACTCCAGTGAGCTCAGAGCAAGGTGGATGATTGTTGTAGTTGTTCTGAAGTTTCTGATTGTTGCTCAATGTGGCTAAAGACAGAATGCTCTTGCCATCAGTAGGAAGGAGTTGGCAAATTCATAAACTGTGCTTTTAGCAATAATTCTATCCTGAGGGGTATTGTTGGCTTAATAAAGGCCTTTGTCAGGTGGTCACATGAATAACCAAGATCAAGCATTTGTGGAGTCTGCTTCTTTAATTAAAAAGCATCGTGAAATTCACCTCACTTTATAGAAAAGCAGATGCATTTCCATTTGCAGTGGCCATAGTCATAGGCATGGCGTTTACATAGGTGGAGCTGGTGAAGAGCCGCCTTTCCTAAAGCATGTTCCAGTACCTTCGGTCCTGTGAGAGTCCTGCACAAGAAGGGTTTTATGTGAGAATAAATTCAAGAAATGCTGTGTGTTATATACCCTTCTTAGACATTCACAAGGCCCTCTGGCATAGTAAAGACTCTAAGATAACTTACACTAAGGAAACCTGGTTGACTTTGTGTAATTTAACATTTCCCGAACTTGTTGTCCGTGGAGCCATTATTTGGGTTTTTTGTTTTTTGTTTTGTTTTTTTTTCCATTTCTAACCTCTTTTAAAATCCTGCATATTGAGAACAACTTTAGGAAAGGCTGATTGGGAGAACAAAGACATAAGTAGGAATAGGATTTATTGATTTATTAATTGTCTTTCCTTACTTTTGACAAGGTTGAGCTAGTTCATCTTTAACCAGAAGATAGATAGATGGTAGATAGATAGATAGACAGATGATAGATATGGAGCCACATATGTAAATGAGTCATAATCTCTCTCCCTCCAAACCTCCCCTCCTAATCTAGACCCTCCCATTTTTATAACTCCCCACATCAACCCAAACGAGACTGGCCTGGCCATGTCAGTTTTTTCCTCTGCAACCTGTTTATGAACCTATGTCCACACCAACTGTTGTGCTCCGGAGGGTTCTTTTACACACATGTGGGGATCCTATCCCATCTAAACGACTAAATCCATGCAGAAACTATGTACACCAATAAACCAGTCCTGATTAGGTGAAATGAAGTGTCACATTTGGGCCAAATTCCCAGCTGACCAATATGCCTCCTTTTATGTGGGGTGTAACTATAGCCCACCTGGGCTTTGCGTATGCGTAACTGATATCTTTCTATGGTCTGACTGGGGGTTTGCTGCATGTGGACGAGACCATAAACTCACTGAAGAAATAGACCCTTTTCCCTGTCTTCTTCGTACTCCAGGGAATATTTATTAAAGCAACTTGTAGCCATAGAAGCCA
The DNA here is from genome assembly GCF_037043125.1 of Eumetopias jubatus. Classification (NCBI taxonomy): domain Eukaryota; kingdom Metazoa; phylum Chordata; class Mammalia; order Carnivora; family Otariidae; genus Eumetopias; species Eumetopias jubatus. Next base: position 110,976,408 of record NW_028274813.1, read on the forward strand.
GCTTCAGACATGGAAATTCTGTGGTTAGGGCTGGACATCAGAACGGTAGAATCGAAATGCTTGCTCCCAAAACCCAGCCATTCTGCTTTGGCTGGGTATTTCTCTCTCTGCTCCAAATAAAGCACTTCTTCCCAAAAGCGTCTTGGAAGAAGTGCATTTCCTTGCCGCCATCTACTTCGGTTTATTACCCATCCCAGGCTGGGTCCACCTACCCCTTACTCTCGAGGACACTGATAACTGCCTGATCACCATATCTGATTGCCATTTTCACAGGGTTTTTTTTTTCTTTAAATTTTTTATTGTTATGTTAATCACTATACATTACATCATTAATGGGTTTTTTTTTTTATCACATGTTTGTCAACACAGAAGTTGTTAATTGCTTCGGGAATTAGGTGTTTAAATTTCACCTGTTTTTTTTCTTTACTAGGATACTGAAATATCTGCTGATTTTACTTCCCTTTGTGATTTTAGTATTTATATTTTTCTTTTTTAAATTTTTTATTGTTACGTTAATCACCATACATTACATCATTAGTTTTTGATGTAGTGTTCCATGATTCATTGTTTGTGCATAACACCCAGTGCTCCACGCAGAACGTGCCCTCTTTAATACCCATCACCAGGCTAACCCATCCCCCCACCCCCTCCCCTCTAGAACCCTCAGTTTGTTTCTCAGAGTCCATCGTCTCTCATGGTTCGTCTCCCCCTCCGATTTACCCCCCTGTATTCTTCCCCTCCTGCTACCTTCTTTTTTTTTCCTTAACATATGTTGCATTATTTGTTTCAGAGGTACAGATCTGTGATTCAACAGTCTTGCACAATTCTCAGCGCTCACCATAACACATACCCTCCCCAATGTCTGTCACCCAGCCACCCCATCCCTCCCACCCCCCACCACTCCAGTAACACTCAGTTTGTTTCCTGAGATTAAGAATTCCTCATATCAGTGAGGTCATATGATACATGTCTTTCTCTGATTGACTTATTTCACTCAGCATAACACCCTCCAGTTCCATCCACGTCGTTGCAAATGGCAAGATCTCATTCCTTTTGATGGCTGCATAATATTCCATTGTGTATATATACCACCTCTTCTTTATCCATTCATCTGTCGATGGACGTCTTGGCTCTTTCCACAGTTTGGCTATTGTGGACATTGCTGCTATAGACATTGGCGTGCACGTATCCCTTCAGATCCCTACACTTGTATCTTTTACAGGGTTTTTTTTTCCCCCACCTCCTTGGAGATTTCTTGAGAATTCAGTTGTCCTGACCCCCAGGATACTGAGTTCTCCTGGTCCTCACACATCATCCTGAAGTCAACCCACCCAGTCTCCCGTCTTCCGCAGGGAATGTTCCCATTCATTTATCTCATTTATTCCAGCTACCAGTGCTTGTAGTCCCGCCTCCAATTCTTTGGGAATGCTGTGGGGGATAAACAAATAAGCAAACTGAACTTGTTGCTTCCTCCAAACGTTACTGTTTCTCCAAATGGGATTGTAAATTTCCCAGGAACATTGAACCTAAAACATCAGGGTTCTCTTTGACTTCCCTGTCTCCCTGACCTCCTGTGACATTTGTGACCATGTCATCAATTAGGAAGCACAAGGGCAGATCTGTAAAAGATCATTTATTTCTTCTGTGTCCTGCTTAAATAAATGAAATTTATTTAACTCATTTTGGTTTTATGCTGTGAAGCTATCCTGCTCTCTAATATTCTCAAAATTACTTCAAAATGCTTCCTGGCTTTAATATGTATCGATGGGGTTTGGTCCAGGCTTCCCCAGAGTATGCCACCTTGGCATATTGATTATTTTGAATTAAAGCTACTTAAGAAATAGCCAGCACAAGAAGGACACTCTGACCTCCGTGACCCCCTGAAAGCAGGAAATAAATCTCTCATGTGGAAGGTGCCTTCCCTGTACCAGGAGAAAGAGAGACATCCTTATCACCAGAGATAGGGAACTTAGGATGGAGAAGGCTGTATAAACAAACCTTGTTACTTCCCTAATTTACTACTTCAAGCCCAGACTTGTTTGTCTTGTTGATTCTTCACAAATTTATTGTTTCCTTGTCTAAAAAGTAAAGGTATAAGAGCTGCCTGCTTTGGTCACTTCTTTGAGTCTCATGGTCTGTACCTACCAAATTAAATTTGTTTTTCTTCTGTTAATCTGTCTTATGTTAATTTAATTATTAGGTCATCCAAAGAACCTAGAAGGGAAAAACTTTACCCCCTACCGTATGCTTTATCTTCTGATAAGACATATACGTTTTATCAGAGCCTTCTATTTATCTACAATTCTGGTAGCCGTCTTGTGGTGAGTGGTCATGTCCGTTAAAGATTTTTTAAACCTAGAACAGAGGTTTACCTTACTGCCCTGCTTCACCTTGTCCAGGGTTTTTGAGAAGAGCAGAGTAAGATTTGGTTCCGACTTTACAAAGCATTATCTTACTGGAAAGAAGAGCCATAAATCTGAAATGTTTAAATACTGGCCTCTGAAAATATTTAATTAAATCCAGAAATGCTTAGTTGGAAGACATACTTCAAGAACAGGAAGGAGGGGGAGAGGTTGATGTTGGTTAGAGTCATCGTGGAAGGTTCCTAAAAAAGATGAAATTTTGAGTGGAGATGAAGAATATGTAATATTTGAAGAGAACAGTAATGGAGACAAGGAAGTTCTTTCTCCTTTTAAGGAGAAACAAGGGTCCTTATTTTCCATCCCTGGTCCTAGCCCAAAGCTTCTTTTTAAAATGGAAGAGGGGGAACGATGCCCCTTCAGTGTGGATGACCATGTGTTCCCCTAGCAACTTGTTCCTGGGCTGTTGGAAACTTCTCTTCACTCATGGGACTCACCTCACTGGACAGAGGTTCCTCAAGGGTAGAGACTGTCTCATTCACTGCCATTCCCAGCTCCAAGCACAGCATCTGGCTCAGAATAGACACACAACACAAATGTGCCAGTTGAATGTGCCAAGATTGGAATGGACAGATGTCTACATTTTCAAAATGAAGGAGGGTAATAATTTGCGAACTGCAGATATCTAAACTTGATGATAGTTCAAAAAAAAAAATCAATCTGGAACAGACCTAAGTGGCTGGATTGAAAAAATCTGCAATTCACCTAGACATGATCAGGAAATTTGAACTGACCTTCATTAAAAACCACTAGTGCCATGAAAAGATTTTCAAAAAAAATCTAATTGCATTGTGCGTTAATAGAAATAAGAGTGTCGTGAGCAATCATGGTCCTTTTGTGTTCTTCTGGACAGAGCACAGTATGTTCTGTTCTGAGAAGTTCATTTGAAGAGGGGTACACCCCGGGGTGGGGGTGGGGGCAGGAGGGCGACCAGGACTCATTATTAGTGTCCCTGTCGGATGAGTACAGTTGAGAGCTGGCATGGTTTAGCCCTGGAGACCCCGGTGGAGGTAGGCAGGAGGACTCAACAATGACATCTTCAAAGCCCCGTTAAATAGATGTAGATCTCTCCTCTACCACTGGCAGGGGCACGAGAGGTGGAAGTAATAGGGGGCCCAAATTCAAACACCAGAATTGTGCCACTCCACCTGCAGAGAGCTCCCTTCATCGCAAACGTTCGGCGGCACTGGCTGGCCTGAGCTGTTCGGGGAAGCTGCAGGTGGAATTCCTGCACTGGGCGAGAGGTTTGAACTGGGTGGTCTTCAACTCCAAGAATCCGTGACTGTCCCACTTCATTCATCATGAATAGGATAGATGCTCTTCAAGAAACCTTGCCAGACTAGAGCCACTATGCGGCAAAGCCCCTTGGAGGCTCCATTCACATTGCTTTCCAGGTCAATGGCTCAGGGTAACCCATGCCTGTAATAGGGATTCAAAAGAGGTTAGCCATTAACTAAGTAACGTCCTACCTGTCACCCGGGAGTGACCAATCTCTAATCACTTCTCATTAGTAGAAGATAATTTGTAAGTTAGAGAATGGATTTACATCGCATCGTATGAGATCATGGCCCATTTCAGCAGAAGTTTATCGCGGTACATCAACTGACAGAAACTCCAGTCTGAGATGTCCTGAATTCTTCGAATTCCCTATTTTGTATCCCTCTCCTCCAGTTGCTTCTAGAACAGGGAAGAGCAGTCTTCCACTTTTTAAATAAGATCAGACACACGCCAGAAATAAATGAATGGAAGTACAAGAAATTAGACTGTAAGCATTTTTGTTAAATTATTTGAGTTTACAAAATTTTCCCCCATCATTTAGACTTAACTTCTGTGTTTGTCAGTAATTTCTCACTGCCTGCCCCTTTTCTTCTCCTTCCTGTCTTTTGTTTCCTTTCATCTCCTTTTCCTCTAGGCATTTAAATTTTCTGAACTTTCCCAGGACTCAATTAGCATCACTTAAAAACATTTTTGTGGGACCAGTGAAGTTTTGGAGCTGCTGCATTTCATACTTAGCCGAACCCTGGAAACCAATCTGCAGCCACACATTTGGCTTTGGTTTAGAGGCAGCAGTCGAAAAAGGGAATTGATATGCAGGTGTGGTGCAAAGCCGGTCTTAAAAATACAGATGTTATTACCTCTGGGCCCCAGGGACCTGGAACAAAATGCAGCGAGCCACCCCCAGAGGTGAAACAATGGTCATAAAATGGTTTCTTGATCCATGAGTTTTGCTGAGCTGTCTCTTTGCAACATTTAGTGACTACTTAATAACACCAACAGTTCTTTCAGGGAAATTGCTAACATTTAGGGTGCAAGGTTATGTAAAACAAAATTGAATTATGAAAACAATTTTCCAGTTAGCTCTGACATTTATTTCTGTTTATCTTTTTCCTCAAAGGAGCCATTTACCAGTTCCTACCCGGCTGGCATGAGCTGATGTCCACAGACCCCAAACAATCAGCACACACCTCTGAACAACAAGGGTCCTTATTTTCCATCCCTGGTCCTAGCCCAAAGCTTGGAAACACATTCAGTCATGGAAAGACCTAAAACCAAGAAGTACCAAAAGTGGTCTTTTGAAGAAAATTATGATGCTTGTTTAACCCCACTTAAATTTTCATAGAACTTCTCTCTCAGCCTAGTGCTGATGGAGGTAGTCTTATTTAGATGTAGAAACAGCGTGTACTGATGAGCGAAACTCAAAGACAGAGGCACATTCCAGTAAAACTGAAAATGCGCACACCGTAAAAGTGAGCAATTCCACTTCTAGGTATATACTTGAGGGCAACTCGCCCACATGTGTACACTTAACAGTTAAAATGAATAAACTAGATGCATATGTGCCCACATGGATAGATCTCAAGAACACTGAGTGAAGAAAGCAAGCTACCAAAGATACTGTTACCACCATGCAAATTTTTAAATAGAACACAAACATACACTGTAAGAGCATTGATACTCCCCAGCTTCAGAGACCGCCTCTGATAGGATAGGGGGGGATATCAACGCCTCTTCAACATTATAAACAATGTTGAAGAGGCTTTGAGATATATATATTGATATATATAATATAAAATATATATTGTTAAATATGTATTTATTTATTTAAGAAAAATTTGATTCAGTGAATACTTGGGCATTATTTTCTATACTTTTCTACAGCTTTACATATTCTACAAGTTAAAAATAAAGCCCAACCTAGGATTTAAACAAAAAGGGTGGACATGCTATCAAGCACCGGGGGGGGGGGGGGGGGGCGGGGAGGAGGGGGGTGGTCACTGTCCAAACCCAGCAGAGTGGGGAGAGTTGGCATCTGGGAAAACAAGCCAAGACCCCGGTCTTTGGAGAGAACAGAAGTACCAGGAGTGTTATGCTCAAACCAGTTCATTCTTTTCTCTTCCGGCAGCCTGCTCCTCAGGCTCCATAAATGCTTCACGTTTAATCACTTCACTTCCTGGTCACGTTCCTCTTGCCTGGTACAAATTATTATTCCTAGTCAGTGATAATATAAATCATAATTTCCATTGCTCCTATTTCTTCTGTTACTCTGAGACCCAAGTTACCTCTTCTCTCTACATTATGTTCAAACGTGTAGACCCAAATAGGACATACAAGTGAATGGCAACGCTGTCTCTCTATTTCAGATGGAACTTCATTTGCTAAGTGGAAATAGATACCTACACATGGAGGTAGGTCCATTTGACAGGAGCAATTCGTTTTTCCAACTCAGTTGGAAATTCCAACTCATTTTTCCAATTTCAGATTGGAAATCCCAACCAAGGTGTGAGCTTATCGAAATGATACATAATATTACTTCTGTTCAGCTAGTCTCTGTTCAACATCTTCTCTTTCAAGAGTGACCAGCCTAGAAGACTAGAATTACACAGAACTCTTTAGAAATTAATGGGCATTCCCAGAAGTCAGCTTGAAGAAAGACATTGGATGCACTGCATGTTGTATTGATGCTAAGGTTCAGAACCTTTGGGAGGGCTGTGGGGAGGCACTGAGGAAATAACCCAGTGTTTGGGGTCGGACAAGTGGGGCTTTAGATCCCAGCTCTGCCACTTTACCACCTGTCAGGCCTTAGCAAAGTTGCCTAACATCTCTGATCTTCTGTTTTCTCATGCAGAAAATGAGGTTAGTAATTCCTACCTTATGGGGTTGTTAAGGGAGATAAGTAATGTAAAATGCTTATTACAGTGCCTGACATATGGTTGGTATTTGAAAGCATATATGTACTTTCCTCGTCCCCGACACAAGACACAGGTAGAGATATATGAATGCTACACTTATCTGTAAAGACACATGATTTGCATGCAGTGCTTTAACATAGCAAGAATGTTGGTCCGGCTTTGGTCAGATTGGCAGATCAAGGTTTTGTCTGGAGATTGTAACCATCCATGTGCTCTTTACCAAACAAAGGTCATCTTGCATGATGATTTGTCATCAGGAGGACATCAGGATTAGCTCAGTGTTCTAGCCAAAGAACTCAGCTGAAACAACCCTGGTGATAATTGTGGTATCCAATGAACATAATTAGATCTACGAATTCTCTGTGTAACCTTGTACAAGTTGAGAAGTGGAGCCTTGGGTGGGGAAATTCAAGCTGGGCCTGTGCCGTGCGATCCCTTCAGCCTGCACCCACTATCTAGTTACCCTGTTGCTGGTGGGGACACATCATCGCCCCCAGGTGGGATGAGAGTTGAAAAGGTTACCAAGCAGCAGGCTTGGCGGGCTGGAAGTCCAGCCTGTTTCCAGTCTCCCTATCAGCTACCCGCTGTGGTGTCATCTTGGGCAAATAACCCCTGGCTCTAAATCTCCTGGTCTTTAAAGAGGGGAATGCAAGATGTTAGACTAGATGATTTCTGAAGCCCTTTGCGGCAGTATCCTGCATGTTTATGATTTCTTGTTCTTTCCAAGTATGATTAAACACTAAAACGACCATGTGTTCTATTCTAAAATGCACATTTTTTTCATATTTTACCATTTAGGACATCAGGGTGTAATTTAAAATTGACGGTAATTTAAAAGGTGAAAGATTTATGCCATCTGAAGAGAAACCAGAGTATTAAATTGATGGCAATTGAGATTGCTGTGAAATATGGCACTAAATGCGGGAGAAGGTGCTTGTAATAAGCACTATTTTGCCAAGAGTGTCCACAGGAATAATTGAAAATTGCTGTCCAAATATTGACTGAAAATGAGAGTGCACAATCCTCGTCACTTCAATAGAGAATGTCAACAGGAAACAACCCGGGAGCTGCTAGGACAGTTGTCCCAGAGGATCGATGAGTTTGGGTGTCCCCGAAGGTCCCTTTCAGCCCTGAGATGCTCTGACACACTAACTTTATTTCTGCTATCTGGTTAGCTATTTTGTGTACTCAATAAGTAACTATAGGGGGTATGGGAAAAAACGGAAGATGGTTTACGGGAATGACATGGTAATGTACCTATTAAACAGTTATATGTAGATTTCCTTTGGAATGTTTAAGTTCCTGATACTCTGATCAGCTGAGTTTTAACATAGCCGTCACCCGTGGATTATTTTCAAATAATATGTTTGGACACTAAAATTATAGTGAAAATAATTTCGTATGTGTTGATGGCTTAATAGGTCCTTTAGATTCTTCTAGGAACTCAAAGGTTATTTGCTATGAGCATAGTGCCATATAACAGAATATATTTATTCTTTGTACTCTAGATAAATGGAACTTCCATGTTAATTCTTATCCTACTTCTAGAGGAGATTTACTTGATTATAACTGGTAGTGATTTGGGGCTGCTGTTGAGCTTATATGCATAAAAAGAAGCCATTAGTTAGTTATGGGTGACTTGTTGCTTGATTTATCAAGCCTTTATAATGATCATAACACGTGTTGTCTGTAGTCAGCCTCACTGGGGCTCTTAGGGTGGCTGAGAACTGAAACGATATTGAACTTGACTGTCCCAAGAATACGGCCCAGAGGTGTGGTGCAGTTGATCTTGGAGGAGCCGCTTAAAAAGTGACTCCCAATGCCAAAATCTGGGATCAGTTTTCCAAAAGGCGGTATTCAAGGGCTGGGTTTGACTTCTGGGTTTCCCTAATTGACAGTAGAAATCTCAATTTTTCACATGGGCCATGAATTTGTTAGTGTGAAGGAATTAATCAAAATGCTGTTTCTATAAACATTTTTATTGATTCATCATTTCTGAAATCATGCAGTTTATGAGTCGGTCCTATTTTGGGTAATAGCGATTACTTATGAAAGCTGCTAGATCGTTTCTGTCAAGCTTAATTAAACTTTTCTGCTGGGAGACTTTTTAAAGAGTTTGTGAACTGTTGACTGTTGATACCATGCTCCAGATATTACTCATAAAATGGAATCTCTACCAGTAAAAATAACTCAGAGGCATCAAACCTCCAAATCTGGAAGCCAGTCGACTCCTTCTAGACAAATTCCATATGTCTTATTACCTCATTGCAGCTCAACATTTGGTCTTGTGTATTATTTATAGGTGGGAGTCACTTTTTTTCTAAATCTTTTTTTTTTTTGAGATGTCTACTCCATTTTTTACTGTCAGTCTTTTGTAAATTTTAATGATGTGAAATGCACCCAAGGACCAATGAAGACACTCAGAATAGCAACCTTTGTAGGAGTTCCTGATGAAGAGCTTATCAAGGGATTTTTTGACCCAATTATGAAACCTGAGGAAAAATCCAGAACTTAAAGGATGTCTTTATGCAGCATTGGAAGCATGGAAGAATGTTAGGGTAAGTGAAGATTCAGGACAGGAGTAGCTATGGACTTAAATTGAAAAGAAGTTTGATTGAAGGGGTCCACTTCGATCTGCGCGGGGTTTGGACTAATTAAAAAAAATAATAAGTGAGAGGAATTCAGTCTTCAGACTGAGCAGTGGTTCAAAGAAAATGAAGAAGAGTCTTTTCCATTGGAATGATGGTCGGATGACCGTAGTGGTGCGAGCTGATGAAGGTCTTTGTAATTAGGTGTCCCTGAAGAATTTTGAGTGGAGAAGTGATATGGTGAAAGCAATACTGTAAGAAAACAATTCAGTAGCACTGTATAGAAATGGCAGGAAGTACTCCTTCCTGGAGTACTTCCTGGAGGATAAGGAAAACTGAGATGCAGGAAGACTGGTTTCTATTACAATAGCAAGGGATAAGGTAATGGTGGGGTAACGTAACAATGAAGGTCACCGGACTGGTGCCACTGCTGTGGCATTAACAACAACAATAACAGCTACATTTATTGAATGCTTATGACGTGCCAGGCATTGTTGCTAAGTGATTTACATTGATTATTTCATTTAATCGTCACGACAACCTTATGAGATAAGTACTTATTATCAATCCTATTTTACAGATAAAGGAACTGAGGCTTAGAAAAATTAAATGATATCCCCTAAGTAATTGGTAGAGTGAGAATCTCCTGATACCTGAACCCATGCTATAAAAGAAGGAAATTAGAACCATGTGAAGGGTAGAAATGAGAACTAGCCAGTATTTATTTTGTATTGTACTTGGTATTAGAACATTTTAAGTAGTTAAGACCCAGGATTTTAAGAGTTTAAAACCCAACCAGAGAATCATACAACGTGAACCAGACAGATGTCATAAGTTGGGTTCCCCAGGAAACAGACTTTGGGATTTGGATGCAGGAAGCTTACTGGAGAGAGTACTTGGGAACAACATCCATCAGAAGGGAGGGAGGCAGGAATGGGCAGAGGCTTCAGCTGATCTCATAGGGAGCTCGGGAGTTAGACTGACCCTTCAGATTGTCCGGATAAATGCAAGGAGGCCAGGCCTCTATGCTCCTTCATCAAGCAGTCAGTGGATGCTGGCTGCCCCAGGAAGGGAGGGTCACCTTGGAGCAAAGCAAATTTTTCTGCCGATGACAGGTCTTGGGGAGGGACTCAGCTGTGAGTCCCTACCCTCAGTCCTGAAGGAATTCTGGCCAGAACACCACACAGCATCCACTACAACAAAACATAAGAACATATTGTATTTTTGAATGATCTGCTCTTCAGTATGTAAACACCGTAAGTCATATTTTTAAGGAATACTCCCTTTTAAAGTACTTTTTGGTGGGGAGGAGACACCCAATAAATCTGTCAGTACATTTCTTTGCCATGGTGGCCTTAGTTCTAGCTGAAAATCAATATGGGAGGCATTTGGTGTGTGTGTTTTAATTGAAACACTGTGTTTTGGACCCATTTGGTGTTAATGTGTAAATCCAATATTGTTTTCACACCTGCCCTCTTTTTTATGATGCCTTGTTCATAAAAGAAGGCTAGTCTGGATTTCTTGCTTCAAACTGAAGAAAGGGCAGGCAGGGTCAACACTGGCCAGGAATCCAACTCAGATGGTGTCATGAAGTCATCCTTCAAGTCCATCAAAAAGACCTTACCGGGCTTACCTGCAGAGAGGAGGTGTATAGAAAGACCGTGTGCTAGAATCACATACAAAATACATGCGTACTTGGACTTCACCTCCCTAAAGAATCTGATTCCTGGTGGCTGGAGTGGGGTCCAGGCATGTTTATTTTTTAACAGCCTCCAAGAGTCGCCAGAGTTTGAGAACCCCTTTCTAGTGAGCCAGTGGAGACTTTTGATAAATCAGTCTCTTCTGTGGGAGTCTTTGGGGGATGAGATCACCTACTGGATGTGCTGGAGCTCTTCAATGGGCTAAATCTCAGAATGTAGGATCTTCTTAGAGGAGCTGGGGACTCTCATCTAGAAATAAGAAGGTAAAGAGATGTTGGAAAACTCTGCCCTCTAATAAAACACGAAGGACACAGAATGAGGAACTAGAGAGCAGGGATAGGGGATTATGAAAAACCAACGACTCATAGATCTTGTTTCACTTCGTCTTATTAAGAATGTGTCTCAATTGTCTCTTTTGAGAGTGATGTTTTCTCCGGGTAGGTGTTAGTAGATTTTTCAGGTTCAGAAAGTGCCTTTCTAAGTTTTTCTAAGAATGTTTGATCTTAAATATGAATTGGATTTCATCAAACGCTTTATTTAAATTTCATCTTTTGAGATGCCCATATGATTTCTTTCTTTAATACCAATGATGGAATAAACGCATTGATAGATTTATCACATCTTGTGCCGTCCTTACATTCTGGGATAAAATCACTTGATTATACTTATTACCATTTTAATCCACCACTGGATTCCATTAGCTAACATTTTATTCAAGATTGTGCTTATTAAAGCAGGGAACATAGGTTTATGTCTCTCTTCTTTCATTGTTCTTATCTAGCTTTGGAATCAAGGATAGGCTAATGTCATTAAATGAAATGAGCAGCTTTCCTTCTTTTTCTGTACTCAGGAATGACTTACGAAGTAGGGATCATCTGTTCCTTGAACATTTGGTAGAACTTTTTTTTTTTTTTTCATTTGGTAGAACTTACCCATAAAACCATCTAGGCCTACTACGTTGGGGGAGGGAAGTGGGGCCATAGGGAGATTCTTTATTACTGTAGCAGTTTAGGTAGTGGTCAGTGGTCTATGTAAGTCTTCTGTTTCTTTTGTGTTGGTTTTGGCACCCATTTTATTTAGATGCTCATGGTGGAAAAGAAAGGTGTCCACCTGGGTGATACAGGAGGAGAATAGTGCCCCGTGAGCTATACAAGGACAAAGAGGCATCCTACCTCGGAGCCAGAGGACTATCAGAATACATTGTCTGTGTAAAGGGGAATGAAATGCCCCCTCCTGTGACGAGTGTATTCTATTTGTTCTAAGAAGGGGGCCTCAAGAGGCAAGATGCTCAGCCCATGTGGGTTTGTACAGGATGAAAACTCTCTAACATCTTCATCTGTGACTAGTGTTCAAAGTTCTTCATCCTGGCATTGGCCTTTTCTGGATCACTGACTTGGGCCTCAGGCAGCAAAAGGCCAACGAAGACTGAAAACCCTCTCAGGGAGAGTCGGAGCTTACATGTAAACCCTTTCATTAGGTAAGAAATAGGGTTAGCTTTTAGGGCATATATATATATCAAATAACCAATAACTGGCCTTCAGAGGAGTTTGACCAGGGTTGGGAAGGGTCCAGAAATCTATGAAGACTGCCTGTTGGAGCTGGGCAGGAACGGATAGAAAGGGGCATGACAGATGTGTCTTATATTTACAGAATCCCCTTGGAGTGGGCCAGGTTATTGATTATTTCTGTGGTACCAGAAGGCAGGGGGAAACAAGTCTGAGTTCAGAGTAAGGAAGGATCTTTCTGGTGGCACCGTGGGTCCTCCGTTGCTATAAAAGTTTACGTGGAGGTTCCAAGCAAAGCATCTTCTGGGACAAGGCAGGAATTCATATTTGAAAGTGAATTTGAAATTCAAGTGAGGGTTGCTAGCAGACTGTACACTCAAGAAGACATTTTAGAAAGGGTCACATGTGGAACATTCCCTGGGCCCTTCCAGATTCCAGATTCTGCACTGGATAGTCTTATACCCACAACCTCCTTAATGCTTCCTAACAACCCAGTGCATTACTTATCCCCATACTAAATAGGAAGACACCAGGGACCCAAAAAATTTAAAAAATTTGCCTGAAGTTGCCCAACGCCTAAGGAGCAGAACCAGGATTTGAACCAAGGGGCACCAAGGCTGAGCCCATCTGGACAGAGACCAGGGCTGCTCCCACTTTGGCGCACCTATGGGAGTCCCCTGGAGAACTTGTTAAAATGCAGATCCTATTTCAGGAGGTCCTGGGTGGGGCCTGAGGTTCTGCATTTAACAAGCAGAACCGGGTAATGCTGACGCTGCTGGTCTACAGGAGACGCTTTGAGTATTGTGAGTATAGACAATCTTGATAAAGTTGTTCAGGAGTCGGACTACACATGCATTTGATGACTCTATTTTCCAAGTAAGAAAATCAAGAGAAACAGGGAGGTATTCCCCAGTGTCTGCTCATGTTTGGGAAGTCTCTACCTATGGGGCTGGCAGTGACAGAAATAAGGTTGGTCATCTCATCGTTCAACTAATATTTATTGAGTGCCCATAGTGAGCTGGAGACTGTTCTAGGCACTTGAAATGCAAAGATAAACAAGGCACTTTTATAATCTAGGGGAGTGAGCCTAAACCAAAACAGTGATCGTGGGGTTTGGTTATGTGTCTACCTCACAGTTTTCCTGGCCCAAACCCTTGCAGTACCCTGACTTTTCTCACTCTGTCAGCCTCTATGTCCAATCTGTCACCAGGCTGGCTCACTGTGAATAAACAATGCAACAGAGCTGCCAGAAAATGAGTAGAGGCTCCGTCTGCATGAATAGACGTGTCCTTAACGAGCTCTCTCTGCCCGGTCAGCCCGCAGCAGGCTGACTGGCTTCACATCTCTGGGACCTATCTCAGCGGGAACTGTGACAAACTGGCCCTCATCCAGGGGAGAGCAGCCAGACAGGGGAGGAGACCTGAGCCGTGTCGCATCAAGCACTGTTGACAGAGCCTCAAGACGGAGCGCCCAGGGGACCCTGAGGACCTTCCCCAGCTGTCCCTCCACCTCCGAGCCCCCTCCATCGTCCTCCCAGGGATGACTCCTGTCTTTCAGGCCACACTCAGACATCGCCCTCCCTGACTAGCCACGCTAGAGCAGCCTCCCCGAGTACTCCTTACCACAGGTCCGCCTTTTCGTTCCTTCCTAGCTCTTATCACCTCTGTGGTTGTATCTCCATTTCTTATTTCTTGGTGAGGGCAGTTCAAGAAGCTCAGCTCTGGAAGCTACGACCCATAAGAACATTCTCAGGACTTCCTAGTTACTCCTTTGGGACAGTCATCCTTAGGTTTGCCTTTTCCTCGTCTAGCCCCCGGCCTCTGACCTCACATCCCACACCTAGACTGTTGTGTCAGCCTCTCTGTAAGCTTCTCTTTGTTTACTTACTCCCCACCCCCATCCCCATCCTCAAGCAACTTCATCCTATATGCGGCTGCTAGAGCCAGTCTTGGGTGCCCTTGCCTCCTGAGGGGAACTTCGGGGACCTTGTCAGCGCTCAGGGGCCTGTTTTCTCTAGCTGCCCTGCCCGTGCGACAGGGGACGGCTCGGTTCCGGGACCCTTCCTGGCTCCTTGGCCAACATGGTCATGCCCTGTGTGTGCTCAGAGAGGGGCCTCCATCCCCCCTGCGCAGCTCTCGTCTTCCTGCCTGAAGTTGGAATCTCTCAATAAAAGTGGGGACACTTTCCAAGCATCAGACTTGTGTGTTTGTGCCCTGGCAAGCAATCACTTTCTGACTTTTCTGAAAACGTGTTGCTATCTAACCACATTTTCAAGCTCCCCCAATTAAAAGAGAGAGAGAGAGAGAATAAACAGACAAAACAAAACAAAAACCCTCCTTTAATCACTGCTTGCTGAACTGGTGCTTCTGAGGCAAAATGGATGACCACATGGATATTTCCAGGGCGGGGCAGGGGATGTGGAATTGGCCCAGCGTTCTGCTCGGCCTGTCACGGCACTGCCTTTGATCTTTAATTAGAGCCATTCTGGGCAGGGCTCAGTACGCTCTGAAAACACACTTTGTGATGAAAAAATGTGCAGTACATCAGCCAAAACATTTGTTTATATTTTACCCCCAATTACAGGGTTCTTGTTTCTTGTCATGCTTTCCTTGAGAACTTGCTTTATGTAATTGAAGAGGTGCGAGCGCTCTAGCATGACTCTGTGCGGTAGAAATACAAAGCGGGATCCCCTCCCCTGAAGACAGAGAAAGGTTTCTTCCCATCTTTCAGGCACAAAGTCCGTAAGGAGACAGCAAAACACCCCTCGCTGCAACGTTTCCAGAACGGTAATAACCATCAGGCTGTCCAGGAAAGAAGGAGCCTCACAAAGAATGAGACCTTCCGACCAGGGCCTCTTGCAGCACTGGGGATCCCCTCCGAGGCGCAAGAGTGTTCGAATGTACTAGTGTGTGTCTCCAGTTCTGGTGGAACAGGGTTTCTTGACAGCGGCACTGTTCACATTTTGGACGAATCATGTTGGCCAGGGGGCTGTCCCATGCACTGTAGGATGCTTGGCGGCATCCTTGGCCTCTACCTGCCAGATGTCCGTGGTACTGTCCCCCTGCCTCCACCAATTACACAATCAAAAATGTCTCCAGATGGGGCGCTTAGGTGGCTCAGTCGTTAAGCGTCTGCCTTTAGCTCAGGTCATGATCCCAGGGTCCTGGGATCCAGCCTGACATTGGGCTTCCTGCTCAGCGGGGAGTCTGCTTCTCCCTCTCTTTCTCTCTCTCTCTCCCATCACTTGTTCTCTCTCTCTCTCTCTCTCTCTCAAATAAATAAAATCTTAAAAAAAAAAAAAGACCCCTCAAGTGACTCTAATATATACTCCGGGTTAAGAGAGAGAGAGAACTTCGTAAGGAGGGACTGTTTCATGACTTCCATTAAAGGGGTGAAAGGAGCAGTGGCCCTGGCAGTCAGACTGGAAATTCCAAGACCCACTAACAACCATCCTCAGTCTGTGATTACTCCTTATGTCTTACTTAATGGCTGGTAGAGCTCTCAGATGTGCTGGGAAGGGCTGGGGAAGCTGGTAACACTCCACAGGCAGCTGTGAGAGGAAGAGTCCTAAGTAGAAGGGGTACTGGAGATTTTAAGAAGGAAAAGGAGGCTGAGACTTTGAGGTCTATGGATAGAGGGAAGGATGGAAAGGTAGACCAAGAAGGGATGCAGCCCTGAGGCCGAGAAGTCAGTCCTTCTTGAGGTACTCCTTCTCCAGTTCACCAAAGGTAGGGAAATGGTTTCAGCAGTATAGGCCTGGGGCGTCTCCTGAGGTCCCTCCGTTTTCCTCTGTGGTACATAAATCCTCTGCTAAAGGGATAGGAAAAACAATGGGCTGCTTTAATGCCAGACTTCCAGGTTTCAGTTCAGGAAGCTATCATCCCACCTAACATGTTAAACTAGAAAGTCTCCCATCATTTTGCACTCTGATTCCTACTATAGCAGGGAGATTAAGGGCACAAGCTTTAGGAGTCACTAGGGTTGTATTCAGTTCTTGACCCCATGGCTTACTAATTGAGAGCCCTTAGAGAAATAACCCATTTTACCTCCCTGGGCCTCAGTGTCCCCTCTATAAAATGGGGATGCTAATCATGCTTATCTCATAGAGCTGGCACAATAATTGAATGAAATAATCCTTGAAAAGTATTGAGTGCAGTGCTCACTAAATATCAGCCTGTGTCATTATATATTCTGTGGCCCCAACATTTAGTGGGACAAGAAATCCTGTTTCCTGTTCCTTGGAAGTGTCTTTTGACAATATGGTGCCCTCCTTCCCATCTCTTTTGGTATTGAGTTCTGCGCCACCTCACCCCTTCTGGTGGGTCTGCCTTGCTCTGCCACCCAGCTAACCTCTCCCAGGAGTCACTAGGCTCATGTGGCTCCTGATTAAAATTTTCAGGGGGTCTTTGCAACCAACAGGGTGAATTCCAAAAGCCATATGGCCAGAACCTACTTCGTTGGCCACCCTGTGGTTTCCCAGTGTTTCAGAATTGTTAGTTTTGGTTCCCACGACCACAGAGTGTTGACTGGCTTCCCTTGTTGGTGTTTTAAATGTCTGCATGTTTTCAAGTCACTCTAAGTATTAGCTGAATGAGCTCCCCTGTCCAGAGTTTATATATCTTGGACTGAAGTGTTGCACATTTTTTTCTTGTTATGTTTTAAATATAAAGTTTTGTTTTCCCAGCAAGTACTGTAAGTGATTTGGAAACATTGCCTGGTCCCAATTAATTTCTTTTTTGCATCTCATGTAGGGTCTTGTTTATTTATATTAATAAGAAGACTATACAAACAGCTTACATGTGAAATTTTCTCCTGAGGACACAGAGGCTGATGATAAAGCCTAGTTCATGAGTGAGGGGAGGTTGAAATCTGGGTTCTTTCAGCTCTTATCCGAGCCTAGTGCTGTCCCAAGTCTCCCCATTACTGTGACACCCCATTTCATGCCAGGTCTCCCCATTTCATGCCAGGTAAGTTTGGCAACTTACCTGACAGCTTGCCCTTTTCTTTGGGGGTCAAGATGGGACAGCAAAGGAAAGAGGACTTAAGAAAAGCAACCAAAAGACCAAAATCAAACTCTTCGGAACCCCTGGGCATTTGCTGACTCTCAACAGGAAATTGCTTCCAGGAATATTCTGTTGCATTGCCCCCAGAGTTGGACTCTTCAGGTTCTTGTTCTAAGTCAGGTGTACAGATGACCAGCTAGCTCTACCTGTGACGATGATTCCACTGAGGGGAAAGACAGGTGTAGTTAGAGAAACATGGTGACGTGAAACCAAGAACAGTAGTTCCCTTGAAGGGATAAATTTCTATTCCTTGAACATACAGCTCACCTGGGTACTGGTCTAGATTTTTAATAGCTGTCTTCCTATTAATTCAGTTTCCCGCTAGATTATAATTGCCAATAATTGTGAACTTATTTGTCTATTTGCCTCCATAGACTAGGAGGCAAATGATGAGACAGGCGAGTCAGCACAGCATAATGGACAAGGCCATGGGACTTAGCAACAGATAAGCTTGATTTTAGTCCTACTTCTGTGCTCACCAGCTCCCTGGCTTGGGGGGGAAAGTTGTCTGATTGCACCATCGCTCAAGATTTAGTTTTATCATTTGTCAAAGGAAAGGATAATAGTAGCCACCTCACTGTTCTGAGGACTAAGTGGGATCACATAAGTAGAGCACCTAGCAGAGTGGTTGGCTTACCCAACCCAGCTCAGCCAGCAGGGACAGGGGATAGCTTCTATAAGTTCCTTGAGAACATGGAGTCTTCTGTGGGCATCACCCACTTCTAGATCAGTATCTAGAAATGAAAGTATCTGAAATGAATCAGTGAACGTCATGCCTATGTGTTCAGGTCTTGGCCGTCTTCGGTATAAGTATTTAGGTGAGTAGGAGCACATCTGCAGCCCGCTGGTGCATTGGGTACTTTGGCCACAACTGGACAAGTGACAGTCTTAAGTTCCTATGGGATTTGAGAGAAGGAGTCTCCCCTGGGGAATAATTCACATGGCAAATGTGAGCAGAGAAGAACAGTGACTTGGGGACCGAGGGGATGGGAAGAACAAGTTGAAGAGAGATTGGTCAGACTTGAGTGGGAAAAAACTAGCCTCAGAGGTGAAAGGCAGACTTTCTTGAAGGATCCGATGCTCCTGTATGGCCATGGTAGCAGCAAGTTCAAGGGGAAGACCACTCTAGGTAAACTGTACGAACACCGACGTGGGGCCCACTCCTTTGGACACCCAGTTTTATTAGTTATGTCACGCCATAGTTCATGTTCCTCCATTTTGATGAGTGGTGGTTTAAGAACCTTTACACACCACTACAAATTAGAACGCCATTCTAATGGCTGTCAGCTGGGCTGTGGTTTGCTCACCATTGTTTGCACACAAAAGCCTGATCCCATTAAGATGGTCAGAGATTTCCTGCCATCGCATGGCCTCGTGCTCACAAACATTTGATGCTATTTAAAGCCTCTTTCTCTGCAAATATGCTTTGGTCACATTTGTGCAGTGCCCATTAATTAAGGCCAGATTTGAAGCTCTCACAGCTGTCACTTCTATTAACTGAGTGCAGAGAATGTAGGACTTTATTTTTCCAGGAGATAATTTGGACATGAGAGAAAAGCCAAGAGATCCTCGAATCCCTGTGGCACTTACCTTGACTTCCAGGCTACTTATGAAAAAGCTTCTTAGACAAAAAGGGACACAAAGACCCTTTCACAGAAACCATCAACACCCTCTGCCAAGCAGGAGATTTATAGGGTGGGAACACACACGCGCGTGCGCACACATGCGCACATACACACACGCGCTTTATTTGAGGCACCCTGGAAAATGAAAAGCTATCTGGGAAAAGTAATCATGTGAGAAGATGGTCTGACTATAGCAGCTTGGTTTTCTGAGAACGCAAAAATGGACCAATTTACAACCGTGACTTTGCTAGAAGGCTGAAAGGCTTATCTATTTTCTTTTATATCTACCTTTTTCTAAAGGAAACACATGGATTGGTTGGAACACATGATCTTCTGGTTACCAAATGCTTGAGAATAAAAAAACATACTCTATAGAGATCGCCAGTTATCAGAGAAATAAACTGATTCTTTCCCAGCAGTGTGATTTGGAGCAGGAGCAAGGTGGTGGAGGTGATACTGAAAATAATCACAATCATAATTATTAATGGAGTTAATGTTTATTAGGTGCTTAACTACATGGCACTTAAGTGTATGCGTTTCCACGTATGACCTCATTTGACTCTTAAAAGACTCTGGGGTAGGTGCTACTATATGCCCATTTCATAGATAAGGCAACTGAGGCTTCACCAGCTTAAGGAATTTGCCTAAGGTCACCCAGCTGGGCAATGGCAGGGTCAGAACTCAGATCTCAGTGAGGTCTGTCTGCCCTGAGGCTCCCGCTCATCACCCTCTGTTATCTGGGTAGCACGGAAGGAAGGCATGTGGGCTTTGCACACAGACCAGGGTTTCTTCCGGGTCTGTCATGTGACCTTCACCAAATGGCTTAACTTTTCTGAACCTCAGTTCTTCCACTAAAGTAAAATGGGAAACAAATAATAGCTGCCTCATGGTTAGTATTTTAAAGATTAAATGAAATACGGATAAATAAAATACAGAGGTGCTAACAAATGTCAGTTCCTACTCCTCCTCCATTTCGTTTCATTCCAGTTATTTCTTCTTCCCGTCACTGGACTGAATCTCCCGCCATCTTCTGCGACATTGTCCCTGAATCCTTGGCTTTTTCTTGGTTCTTTGTTGTGGAGCCCAGCACCGAGAAATTTGTCTTTGCTTAGCTCTTGCTAGCAGTCGGGCAGCTGTGCCTTCCATCCCCCAACCCCAGCTGGCCCCCCTGGAATCAGGAGCTCCCAGCTCTCTGAGACTCCCATGACATCACTGAGCAAAGGATGACCTGTCACGGAGACACCTGCAGGCTTGATCGCTGGCCCAGCTCTCCCTTCTATTCAGGGGATTTCTCACCTGTAAGCATCTTCCTAAGAGAAGAGCTCTGAATGACAGCAAGTCTCGCCCTCAAACAGCTTTCCAGATTTAGGTTTCGTTCCTTGAGAAATGAAGGCATTCCTCCCTTAGTATCTTTTCTGAGTTTCCTGGAGCATGAGTAAAAAAGAGAAAAGACAATAATCACCAGAATATATTTCAAATATAACCCGGGGACTTTAACTGGAAAACACCAACACCTAAAGGTCTCCTTAAGATAGCGATCTTTTGAATTAGGAGTTCAGGTGAGAAGAGGGAACAATTGGATGAGTTTACCAAAGGCAACAGAATAAATAGAAAACTCTGAGGGTAAATGGTTCTCTTGGAAGAGCACCCACCATTAAGAGGTAGAAGGGAGGCAAGGCAGTTACTGCTATTTTAACTCTGATTAACTTTTTTTAAAAGATTTTTATTTATTTATTAGAGAGAAAGAGAGAGCGCGCACGAGCCGGGGGGAGGGGCAGAGGAAGAGTGAGAAGCAGACCCCCTGCTGAGACACAGGACTCGATTCCAGGACCCTGAGATCATGACCTGAGCCAAAGGCAGACCCTTAACCAACAGAGCCACCCAGGTGCCCCTGATTAACTCTTTTTAACCATTGTCTACAGATCTTCAATTTCTCATTTACTTTCAAAACACCTGCATTTGAGATTTTTAGATGAAAACTAAAACACCTTTACTAACAAATTCTTAAAATGTTTGGCTTTTGGAAAACATCTTGAGCTGTATACACTGAGAAAGTGCAGCCAAGAACTGAGCCTTTGGAAGCCCACAGTTAGGAGACAAGGAAAGGGAGGAAGGAGAACGTAGAGGGCCAAGGTGGCTGCTGTCAAGCAATGCAGAGGCAGAGAATGATTCAAAAGGCGAGGCATGAGCAATGTTCTTGCAAACGAGTAAGACCCCATTTGTTACAGGAAAATAAAGTCATGAGTATCTTGGAGGGGGAGAATGTCTGTAACCTGGTGTGGGTGAAAGTCCATGGCCAAAGGTTAAGGAGACATGAATGTGGTGAAAATTGGTGGGATATTTGGTAGTGAGAGGTTAACAGCCAAAAGTAGATGCGGCATCAAGTTTGGGGCTGTGGTGAAGGTGAGGATTGTCAGAGATCCCACGTGTTCATTCCACATTTTACAGGCCATGGTTACTCTTGTGGGGCATCATGTTGAGCTGATAGTAAGCAGTGTGGACAAGTGAATGCAGGATTCTCCAGGCTGTATTTTCAGAAGATTGAAGGCCATTTAGATACTTGTGGGCCTCTGTTTCACTCTGGCTTTGTTTGATACATGAAAGTTGTGATAAAATGTCCTTTAGATGCCCCACAGGGTCTTTCATGGGGCTTTCCAAACTATGTCTCATAACCCAGAAGCCCTGAGTTAGAGGTAGTTTCTGAACCCTTGAAAACTAACACTATACATGAAAATAATGAACTGCATATGGGATTGGCAAGTAGCAGTCTGTATTTATTAGCAGTTTGTCTTTTCTATACAATGAAGAAAAGAGTCTTTTTAAGCAATTCCAGCCACTCAATTTAAAACTTTATTATTCTCATAGTCACAGTACTTTTCCTTTAAGATATATTAGTATAATAGTACGCTTTTTTTCAGGCATTACAAAGAAAGAATTCAGAACATTACTTGACTGTATCGACATTAGAAATTAGTATGATCTAGACTTTGTGACCTAGCAGGAAATTCTACATGTTTTGGCGGTAGGTTTAAGAATGTAACTGGGAGTTCTGTATCAATCAGATTAGTCTGTGTTATACTTGACCGACAATAACAAAATATCAGTGGTTCCACAGAGATTTTTCACTCTAGTCCTTACAGAGCCAGAAGGGGTTCTGTTGGCAGTGGCGCCAGCTCGGCATCCTCGGCAGCTGCCATCTCACCCAAGTCCACAAGACTTGCTCTGGCAGAGGAAAAAAGGGTGGAGAGTTTGAGCACTGGCGATTAAATGCTTCAACCTGGAAGCGCTAGGCGCCACGCCCACTCACATCCCATTGGCCAGAACTAGTCACGTGGTCAGGCTTAACTCCGGAGGGGTAGGGACTGCAGTCCTCCGTTTGCTGACAAAGAACCAGAGACTGAGAAACGTCAGTAATGTGGAAGAGTTTCATCCTACTTTTCCCTTTGTCTAAGAAGAAAAGAGCATTTTCATCAACCTTGTCTTGTAGGACGGTTTTGATGTCATATTCTTTAAGTGTCAACTTACCTTTTAGCGTCTCATCATAGAATGCCAAAGCAGGGGAGGGTGTGTGTGTGGGGGGGGGGGGTTGTCTGGGGCTGGTAGGGTGGAGTTCGGAGGGTAGGGGTGAGGTCAGTCGTTCTTCAAGGGACCCTCAAGTCTCATTGCTGAGTTTTGCAAATACAGAAACTGACTTTCTAAGATGGAGAGTGACTTACCCAAGGTAACATGCGGGCAGTCCAGAGGAGGGCAAGACTGGAACCTAGCGAGGTCTCTCCCCTTTTCCGCCACGACTTTCTTTCAGGAAAGAAAGGTCATGACCTGAGCCAAAGGCAGACTGACTGAGCCACCAGGCACCACCCCCCCCCCCCCCGCAATCCATTTCTGAGTTTTGTTTCAGTTTACGACTCTTGAGGAGTTCTTGATTAATGCAGACAATAAATCGCAAATTCTAGACAGGTAATCTCTTTGATTACAATAAAAATGGGAGCAGTTTGTCCTGAGGGCTGCATAAAAATAAGTTAATACTGTAGCATCCAGTGTGTTAGGTGTATACAACAGTTGAGGATGGTATTTCTCAAGCTCTTCCTATTTTAAAAATATGATTTAAAGATTATGAAAACATTAAAACCTTAAAATAGTTTTAAAATTACTGATCTAACTCCTCTAGCAGACACATTTTATAAGTTAAATTAGTCCTGCGACCTGTCCAGGGTCTTGGCAGGGAACAGCAGTTCCTAGGCTGATTCCGGTATGGAACTTGACCCCTACGGCACTTCCTCTGACCTTGGTTAGACCACATGCCTTCTATGATTTTTTTCTACTCCCAAAATCCTGTGGTTCCAGCATGCTGTGTTTAGTGGAAATACTTGCTAAGAGACCTGATTTTACTATGACAGGCTTCCTCCTCATCTTATTGGTTGGGCCGTTTTTTTCTTCTCTATATTACAAAAATCTGTTATGAAATGAAATTTCAAAGTTATATTTTCTGAAAAGGATATGACCTTTATTCAAATCCATTTTAGTAATCTTTGTGTAAAATAAAGAACTGTGGTCTTCTACAGCAAGGAGAGTGAATGGTTGTGGCTGACATGCCTTGGTACCTGTAAGGTCCAAATTTATGAGGAAACCCAAATTTGGTTTTCATGGCCAGCTAGATGCCCTGTGCCACCCTTGCATGTATTCTGTTCCCTGACATTTTAGCCTCTATTAAAAAACCTGGCTCAATTTGTTGATGACTTTGAGCCACAGCAGAGAGGAAGACAAACATCCTCAGCTCTGTTAACAACATGGTTTTCTGGCCATCCTAAGGAGCAAATAAATCATTTTGCTAGTTACTACCTCAACAGCTTTGTGTCAACCATGTCGCCATTACCAGCTTACTTGAGGTGAGGATTTTCCAGTGTTCGAGTAGACACTTTCTCTAGCAGTCCAATTCACTCCTTATCTCAGGGTTCATGCCTTGGCTAACTCACAAAACCCATAGGAGGCATTAACAACTAAAAATCAATGTTCTGCAGCAAGGCCTATTAAGCTATAGGTTTATAGCCTTCCTGTGCTCAAGATTTCCAGAAATTTATTTATTTTAAAGGGAGTAGGCTGTTTCCTATCATCATTTAAAAACACAAGTTGAAGAAATTGAAATTATACAGTGACTTCTTTGCAGCACTCAAATATATGTAGGATACAGTCACAAGAAGGGTGAGCTTAGATTTCAAAAGGGATTGAAAATGCCCAGGATCACTAGGATGACCCAAGTAAACCCAAAGGAAAGGTGGACTTGGGGGAAACCCTGACCTATCAGCTCATGGTTCCCCTTCTGCTCGTCAAAGGACAGTATTCTGGAGGCCTGAGGCTGAGAGATCTTCACAGGAAACAGAAGTCTCCCGAAGGATTTCCTGTCCCAGACCCTTGGGTCTGCCCTGGAGAGCAAGTCTCCATCAAATCCTTTTGTTACAACAGGAGAAAGTGGTTGGGAGACTTTTTAGTGTCAGGGCTTCTAGCAGCCCGTGGGGACAATGGAGAAGAGGGGACTCAAAGTTTCCGGGAAATCGGAGCTGTCCCATGAGTGTGAAGGGCAAGTCCATGATGATATTAAGGTGACTCCTTTCCATGAAATGTCAGGGAAGAGCAGGCACTCAGAAGTCACCTTTCTAGCTACCACCTGTCAACCCCAGGCTGCATGTCCTCACTCAGTGGACATTTGCTTTTGGGGCCCCTGTGTTCACCCACTTCCAGAGCAATTCCGGCCCCCTCCTCTTGCAGGCCCTGCTCCTCCCCTGTCAGCATGTGCTATCCACCACCACAGTCCCTGTCTCATCACCATGTTCACCTCACCTGTTTGGCCTGCATCTTATCCTACCCTGCTTCTGGGTTCTTGAGCTCTTTAGACATGGGCTAGTGTCCTGATGCCTCGGCGTGTGACCTTGGGTGAGTCACCGAACTTCCCTCTTCCCTCCTCTGTTAAAATGGCAGTAAATATTTTCACCCGAGGAGATCCTCAACAAACACCAGTTTCCCTTCTTTCTATTACTTTTCTGGGGATGTTCATGAGAACTTCTACAGACCTCTCTGAGTAATGAGAGCACAGCATTTTCGTGGGGCCCAGGGAGTCCATCCGTTGTCAAAAGAGAATTTTTGACTTTTTGACTTTGGCTCTGGCTTTCTTTTAACTAGGGTTTATTCTACTCTGCCAAAGAAACGTTTTCTTTTTACTTCCGTATTTGCTGCCATTCCACATTCTTTAAAGTACATGCAGGCCATTCTCTCCCTAAATAACATTCCAAGGCAGCTATTGTTTAAGCTAGGAATGAGTATCATTTGTTTGTATTTCTTTGAATGTGCCCTCTGTGTTATCTTTAACTTGACTTTAAATAAAACATAATACGTATTGGGTGCCTTCCATGTGTCAGATGCTTTTTGCAAACTTCATCTGCCTTTAACGTCGCCAAACCAACCCAATAAATTAGAATATATCATTAATAATTAGTGTTCCTAATTAGCATGTACTGTCACTTTAATAAAGTACCTTTGTTGTCGAAGGGTAGGGAGGCTAGACTCTTTTCAAAATTCCTACTTCGCTCGGTTTTCCACACCTGGGGTAGAGCTTTTTCTGGAGCTGCTACAGCCCCGGGGGCTCCTTCCCACTTGGAATCAGGGACTCAAATATAGGCATAATGCCTGGGAGGAAATAATCAGCTTGTTTAAGTGACAGCTGACATCAGGAAGCCTTTTGAGCCAGAAGAATGACATGATGACAGCAGTATCTTGGGAAGATAAATTTCCCAGCCACATGCAGGATAGATTACCTGAAACCACAGCATTAGCCTTTCTTAATGCTGACACATCTGGGAGGCATGATTTAAAAGCTCATAAATATGATCTGTTTAAAGAAGGGACTGGTGAAAGTTGAGAATGTCAAGGTTCCACCAAAGAAGGTGAAGGAGCAGTATTTATCCAACCAGTTTGCACGTCCTAAATATTTGTGTACACAAGTGCATATTGTTAATGTGATCACTTGGAAGCCATGTGTCTTACGTGCCATTGCCCTACCTTTCGCTTTAAAGTTGCAAGAGTCGGGAAATTCTCCGCACGCATGAGAATTATTCATCTGGCTGCCACCTGAATTATTGTTACGGAACACATTGAGTTTGACAGATAACCCTGTTCTTCGCTATCCTTCAAAAGAAGCGTGAAGGAGCCTTCGTGTTTAAATATTTCAGCCCAATTTCTCCCTTCTGAGCATGCGTGGAACACACAGTGTTCATTATTTCTTAATGAAATGAATATTCCTATTGGATGCATCGATGGTTAGAAGAGGGAATCAGTAGAAATTATCCTGATTGGATTTCTTGGTCATTCTAGCACCAAAGAGCAAGCTCTTGGATGGGGTAATCTTATCTCCCGTGGAACAGGATGCTTTTCCTCACGTCGTAAATATTTCCCAGCCTGATAAACCAGCAGTTTCCATTCCCAGGAAGACAGATGAGAAAGACAGTTACTATTCTGGTGAATAATTTTGGACCTAGGAATTTGCTATGAAAGAAAGGGTAGTGTTACAGATGTTACCTCCCTTGGGTGAATGCGCACTGAATGAATGGGAAGAGGCAACATGGGAGAGCAGGAGATTAAAGAGAAGCTCTAGGAGATGCCGAATCAATTGTTAGTCCTCGTGAAAGAAGAGGCAACAGACTATAGGTAGAGCCCACGTGGAAGGGTCTTGGGGAAAGCCAGAGAGCAGCCCCCAGAGATATGAGCAATGAGAAGGAATCATTCCTATTTGATTTCTTGGTCATTCTAGCCGTTGGTATATGTGACCCGTGGCCACAGGCCCTGTTCTTACAAGAAGGGTTTCCACTGGACTAGGGGACTATGCAACCAGCAGAGGAGAGGGAACCTGGGCTTTAAAGCCAGAAAGCCTTTTGTTCGAACCCTCTATCACACCTCTGTGTGACCTTACTTACCTTCTCTGAGCTTCGATAAAATACTGAGAGTCAAGATCACTAAACAGGCTGGGCGCCTGGGTGGCTCAGTTGGTTAAGCGACTGCCTTCGGCTCAGGTCATGATCCTGGAGTCCCGGGATCGAGTCCCGTGTCGGGCTCCTTGCTCAGCAGGGAGTCTGCTTCTCCCTCTGAACTTCCCCCCTCTCATGTGCTCTCTCTCTCACTCTCTCTCTCAAATAAATAAATAAAGTCTTAAAAAAAAGATCATTAAACAGGCTAACATATAGAAGATACCTAGTACAGGGTGAGTGCTCGCTCCGTGGTAGCTGTCCTTTACAGACATGGGTCTTCCTGCCGCCTGGATCCCTGCAAACTGCCTGCCTCCCTGCTTGCCTCTGGTTTCTACCCACAAATCCTCTAAGACTGTGCTCCAATATGCCCAAGCTGTAAGCTCTGTCCATAGCCTCCCTTGCTCTGTTTCTAAAATGAACATAACCCCTTTACAATTTTTGAGGTTTTTCATAGCTGGTCTCCAACACAAGCCAGGAGAGACTCACAAAAGAAACACATTTAAAAAAAAATAGGCAATAAATTTATAGGATACTCTCTGAAAATCTTGATCGCCATTGTTCCAGAACACCGTGGAAATGCGAATGATCACAGCAGTTGCCTGTTAAACCCTGGCTGCAAACACCACCTGAGAATCGTGTGTAAGTAGAAGTAAGATTGTGGTGGACAGTGTGAACAGACCAGCCTCCTCTACGAGTAGAGAAATGTGTGTGCCTTGTGTGAGAAGAAGGATGCCTGCGCTGCCAGGGACAGGTCACTTGAAGCAGGACAGACACACCCTCCAGGAGGAAAGCATACCAACATTTCCCCAGCCCCTATTCTATGCCCGTTCTGAACTAGGTGTCTTCATCTCATTTAATCCTGTTCTCATTTAATCCTCACAAAGGATTTGAGAATTATGCCTTAATGGTTTCGTTTAAGACTCAGAAAAATGATGTCACCTGCAGGTGTAGAGGGCATTAGGGATGCTCTTAGGCATGCATGTGTCTAGAAGAAAAGACTTTTGGAGACGGGGAACGTAGAAGAGAAATTTCAGATGATGGAAATGGAAAGAAGGGGGGCTTTCAAGGAGTCTAAGCCAGGAATCCTAAAGGCAGGAAAATAGGCCTAATGCAGGGGTAGAAATTCAAGAAAGACGTGGGAGGGCCAGGAACAGAGGGAGGTTTCCATCTCAGCAAGTGAGCTTCAGGTGCAAGGTCAGTTAACCACGATCCTCCCACCCACTCAGGGCTTCTGCTTGGCCCTCCACCGCCTCTTAGCTTCTCTCCTGCTTTGTCCCTTTCTTCTCTCTCTAGCCCTGGAAGCAAAACCGGACTGCTCCCATTTAGCCATATCTCTGTTTGGCCAACCAATCTTGTTGCCTTGGTTTCTGCTGACCCCAAGCAGTTTATCCAAGTATTTTCACAAAGACCATTTGTTAAAAGGAGTTGCTCTTTTAGCTGGTAGATAAAAGCATTCTCACATGGTTATGGGGACATAATAAGCACAAAGGAAAGAAGAGGGACCATTGGTGGCGAAGAGACAGTAAAACCCTGTCTCCGGAGAACATCGCAGTGTCATGAAAAGGAGTCCCAGCAAGAAGTCCTCTCTCTGCCACCCTGGAGAAATCAGTTCCCCTCCCAGGTCTTGGTTCTTCACCCGTGAGGCACGGAGCTGGGGGCCCCAGAGCCTCTCCTGCTGTGCATCACTGGGATTCTCAGGAGACTGTGTGTGAATGTGTGTCTTACCTCCACCCCGACCCCCGACCCCCGCCTTAAAAATCTCCCAGGGAGAAAAGCTCTCCGAAGGCATTCTTTCTTTCCAGTTTGTAACCAAAAGGGTAGTAGTGCTGCGCTGGCTTTGTTTTGCCTGGATGGGAGAGTTGGCTGCCACTTAGGGGTTGGTGTGCAACTTGAGAAAAGTAGAAGGAACATGAAGTAAACAAAAAGTGAAGTGACCCCCAAAAGCCAAAGAACCCCAGATTGCACAAGAATCACCTACGTACGGGTGCTGCTCAAACACAGATTTCAATTCAGTCAGCCTGGGGTGGGGGCCAGGATTTCTAACAAGCACTCAGGTGATGCCTATGCTTGCTGGTCCATGGACCACATTTTGAGTAACAAGGGTCGAGAAAAGATTGAATAATGTTTATTATTCTTGATTTAAAAAAAAAAAAAACTGAGACAGAGGAGAAAAAATATATACTTTGGAAGGATTTCCATCCAAAAAGCTAAAATGAAAATGTTTAGGGTGTTAGAGGAAAGTTCCACCCAAAGAGAGAGGATTAATATGACCAAATCCAATGAGCAAATTCATGATCACCAAGATCTACACCTTGATCCTGGCTCTAAGATGACTCCATCACAGGCCTGCACACCCCTTAGCTCCCGCCCCCACCCCCCACAGCATCTGTAAGGCTTCTGCCTGAAATAGGCAACATTGCTGGTCTTCCAGGCTCCCACGCCATAGACCTAGAAATCCTCCCTACTTTGCCTTCAATAGAGCATCCTTCTTCAGTCCATTGGCTGTTTCTTCAGTGTAACATTGTCACTGTGCCTTTGCCCTCTGTTCTAATTCCCTCTCTCCATCCAGGCCTCCTTCCCTCTATGCCCATCCAAATGTAGCTGTCTTTGTGTTTCTCAACCTCCAGTCTCTCCATCTCCACTCCACGCCTATGTCTGCTAAGCATCTCCCCAAAACAGCATTTCAGCATGCTGTTCCCAACTCCACAGCCTTGGGACTCAAGCCCCCGAACTTTTCCCTCTTCGTCTCCCCACCCACCCAGCCAGCCAGCCAGTCTTCTCAGCCATCCCTGGTGATCACCCAGTGACATCCATAAGCCCATTAATTCCCAAAGTTTAATACATTTACGCAGATTTCTAAGCATTGTCATGAACAATCAGAAAACAAAAGGCCTGACTCATTCACTCACATTTTTACATGCTCCACAAAAACGTTTTGAGAAGCAGAACGTCCTATCTTAACAACCATAAATATGCAATCAACCTGAATTGCTGAGCCCACACTTCTGGTATTTCTCAACAATCATCCTTTAAACGTTCAACCACTGTTTCCTGTCCCTAAACTAGTTGCTTAGGTGAGTACCCTTTTACCAAGGCTTCTAGGTGCCATCTTGTGGAGAGAGATGCAAATAGGCATGTTTGGAGAGACGCTGTGTGTCAAGGAAATGACAACGATGCAAGCAAGAGTCTCCCTCATTGCCTTCTGGTTGGTGCTGGATTCACCCACAGTCCTCTGCAGGCCTTCTGGTTGGACCCACACCTGCAGGCTCAGGCTGCCTGAGCCCAGGAGGCCATAGAAATGAGGCCAGGGTGCAAGCAGCCTCCATCCTAGGGCACATTCATCAACCCAACTCACCGTTGCCTTTTTGCCAATACTTCCTTCCAGAACTTGACCCTATAGAATGTAGACAGTGTCTCTCTGTTCCTTTCTTCAGGAAACTTCCTAGATCTGACCCCTTGGCCACCCAAGCCACAGTATCTGACAGACCTGCCCCACATGGTATGGGCCCCTCCTGCGGCCCTATAGAGTTTCCATACAATCTGACCAAGCATTTTACTTTTTTCTAAATATGTATAGTTTATTATTTTGAAGTTTGATTCTTGAATCAATTTTCTTTTCTTCCCATTTTTAAAAATTTCAATTCAACTAATTAACGTATAATGTATTATTGGTCTCAGAGATAGAGGTCAGTGATTCATCAGTCTTATATAAAACCCAGTGCTCATTACATCACGTGCCCTCCTTAATGTCCATCACCCAGTTACCCCATTCCCCCACTTCCCTCTCCTCCAGCAATCCTCAGTTTGTGTTCTATGATTAAGAGTCTCTTAGAGTTGACGATGGACTCTGAAAAACAAACTGAGGGTTCTAGAGGGGAGGGGGGTGGGGGGTGGGTTAGCCTGGTGATGGGTATTATAGAGGGCACATTCTGCGTGGAGCACTGGGTGTTATGCACAAACAGTGAATCATGGAACACTACATCAAAAACTAATGATGTAATGTATGGTGATTAACATAACAATAAAAAATTTAAAGAAAAAAAAGAGTCTCTTATAGTTTGTCTCCCTCTCTGGTTTCATCTTGTTTTATTTTTTCCTCTCTTCCCCTATGCTCCTCTGTTTTGTTTCTTAAATTCCACATATCAGAGAGATCATATGGTAATTGTCTTTCTCTGATTGACTTATTTCCTTTAGCATAATACCCTCTAGTTCCAACCACATTGTTGCAGATGGCAAGATTTCATTTTTTTGATGGCTGAGTAACATTCCATAGTATATATGAACCGCATCTTCTTTAACCATTCATCTGTCGATGGATGTCTGGGCTCTTTAGTTTGGCTGTTGTGGATATTGCTGCTATAAACATTGGGTTGCAGGTGCCCCTTTGGATCACTACATTTGTATCTTTGGGGTAAATACCCAGTAGTGCAATTGCTGGGTCATAGGGTAACTCTATTTTCTACTTTTTGAGGAACCTCCATACTGTTTTCCAGAGTAGTTGCACCAGCTTGCATTCCCACCAACAGTGTAGGAGGGTTTCCCTTTCTCTGCATCCTCGCCAACATCTGTCGTTTCCTGACTTGTTATTTTTAGCCATTCTGACTGGTGTGAGGTGGTATCTCATTGTGATATTGATTTGTATTTCCCTGATGCCCAGTGATATTGAGCATTTTTTCATGTGTCTGTTCTGACCAAATTTTTAAACAGAATTCTTTTTAAACAGAGAATTCACCATACAGCCTTACATTTTATTTTTTTATTTTTTAAAGATTTTTATTTATATATTTGACAGAGAGAGACACAGCGAGAGAGGGAACACAAGCGGGGGGGTGGGAGAAGGAGACGCAGGCTTCCCGCAGAGCAGGGAGCCCGATGTGGGGCTCGATCCCAGGACCCTGGGATCATGACCTGAGCCAAAGGCAGATGCTTAACGACTGAGCCACCCAGGCGTCCCAACAGCCTTACATTTTAAAAGTAAGGTGGAGGGATGCCTGGGTGGCTCAGTCGGTTAAGTGTCTGTCTTTGGCTCAGGTCATGATCCCAGGACCCGTCCTGATCCTGGGATGGAGCCCCATGTTGGGCTCCTTGCTCAGCAGGGAGCCTACTTCTCCCTCTGCCTGCCACTCCTCCTGCTTGTGATCTTGTGCGCTCTCTCTCTGACAAATAAATAAAATCTTAAAAAAAAAAAAGCAAAGTGGAAGTCCAGAGGTTTCTACTATTGGATGCAAAAATATATACACCTTATTTTTGTAATAAAAGCAGTTGTCATTGTCATTTTAATCCATTGGGAGGAAGACCATGAAAGTGAAACATCGGCACTTTACAGTTTGGAGCACCCCACTCGCCACAGAAAGATGACCCTCATGGCAAGGAGGGTGGTAATTCTCTTACAGCATGTGAAATGTTTCCCTCTCAGGGCTTCTTTCATCAGATTTGTAAACATCGTTGCAGTTGATTCTCACCCAATTTTATCCAATGAGAGCACCAACATTTTCTTCCAGTTAAGTCACTGGTGAAGGTGCTATTCTCTAATGAAACAGGATGAGGTACTGAAAAGCGACAACCATAAGCTTGATTAAAACCAGATCACTAGTTTCACAATTGCCTTCATTAGGGAAGCCAAAATCCCTTTCATCCCATGGACCATTTCTTCTCTTCAAATGAATGACAGTGTCAGTTTGTTTCCCATGGATTCCTGTTTCTAATTTAATTTTGTCGACATACGGCAAATTCCTCTGACTTTAGACATGGCAGTATTTCTCACATCGGGGCTGTATCTCTCTTTTTCAGAAATAGTTTAGCACCAAAAGACACCTTAGAGATGATCCAGTTGAGGGAGAAAATTGGTCCTACAACTTTGATCTCTCTCTTTTTTTTTAAGATTTTATTTATTTATTGGACAGAGAGAGCCACAGCGAGAGAGGGAACACAAGCAGGGGGAGTGGGAGAGGGAGAAGCAGGCTTCCTGCTGAGCAGGGAGCCCGATGCGGGGCTCCATCCCAGGACCCTGAGATCATGACCTGAGCCAAAGGCAGATGCTTAACGACCGAGCCACCCGGGCGTCCCTAACTTTGATCTCTTGATGCCTCAACCAGCTGCTCTTTCATTCAACAAACAGTAAGTACCTGCTGTATACCAGGCACTGTGCTCTTTCCAGTACATAATCCTGCTCACGCTGAAATTAAGCCAAATGGCAAGCTTGAAGAGCCCCAGGATACTTGTTAGTTTGATGGCAGTGTGGAAATGGGTTTTTATTTTCACTGGATAATTAAGTATTCTTTGCTCATGAGCTTCTGACATGGACAGAGTGCTGTTTTGTTGCTTCTGTGGAACTGTCATTGTTCTGATGCTTTCTGGGGGATCTATCATGTTCTTCTCTGGTGTCCCATGAGCTATGGATTATGCAAGAGCGGTGATTCTCAATCAATTGGAGGTGATTCTGTTACTACGGGGACATTTGGCAATGTCTAGATACATTTTCATTTGTCCCACTGAGGGGAGGGATGCCACTGGCATCCAGAAGCCAGGGTTGCCACCAACCATCCTACAATGCAGAAGACAGCCCCCACACCCAGGAACTCTCTGGCCCAAAATGTCCCTAGAGCCGGGGTTGAGAAACCATGGCCATGAGGGAGAAGGTGGGAAGGTGAGATGCTGAACTTCCAAACCCTGCATCATTTTGCATGTTGGAGTTCTGCATTTCTGCATGAGGTTTTGTTTGAGAAGTATGTTTTTTTTCTGCTTAAGAAAAAGCACTTGAAGACTACCGAGGTAGAAGATGGCAACTCTATGCCTTCTGTTTTAGGGTTGAGACAGATTGGGAGAAGTCAAGTGGGTGGCATATAGGAAACAGGTGAGGGCAATCAGGGGTAAATCTGGAAGCATCAGCCTGAGCCTCAGTCTTGACCATACAGGGCTCTGCACATCTCCCTCCCACCTTGATATACTGAATCATGGGATCATGTCCACCTTCTGGTTTAGTCCAGAGGTTGGCATTTTTTCTGGAAAGTGCCAGATCATAAATATCTTGGGCACTGTGGGCCATACTATCTCTGTCACAACCATTCAACCCTGCTGTTATAGCACAAAAGCAGCCCTAGACAATAAGTAAACAAATGGGCATGTGTGTGTTCTAATAAAGTTTTATTTACAACAAAAAGGTTGTGGGCCAGATTTGGCCTGTGGGCTGTCATTTGCCAACCACTGATTTAGACCATAGGTAGGAATCATGTTTGTTTTACCCTCATGTCTCCCTGCCTACACCTTATTGGCACATAGTAGGGGTTGCCTCAGGAAATATTTCCTGAACTATATTGAGGGTCAATCATGTAGACATAAGTGCTAGCAGATTTTAAAAGAATAACAGTGGGAGAAGACCCATCCAGCATTTCCCAGAGAATTTCTACATATTGTTTAACTTTTTCTATGTTGGACACTTTAGGATGTTTCTGATTTTTTAAATTAATAATAACAACTGTGATGAGCTGCTTCCTACAGAAATCATTGGCCTGATTTCTTATTTCCTTAGCATAAATTCCTAGAAGAATTAGGGTCAAACAGTATATATTGCTACATGGCTTTCCAGGAAGGTGGTATTGATGTACATTCCTAACAGTAATAAGAGGGAGATATTTATCATTATGCAAAGGATTTCTTTCAACAGAATGTCATGAATAAAGGTTTTGGCATCCGTATGTATTTCCGCGAATTAGCTTACTGCAAATAAAAGTAAATTGGCGTTAGATACTAATCATTTTAATAATAACATTCTCCCACACTGTTGTGACAGCATGATTATTAAGGCACGTTGTGTTACCTGTCTGTGTCATCTAGCCAACCAGTTGAGGTTGCCGTATCTGGTGTGTTTATTGAGCACACACAGAAACATCTGTTTCCCATTAGGGAATCAGAAGCTCCACTATCTGCACGCCTGGCACCAGCCTACCCTGCCATGATGTACAGAGGCCTCCTCCCAGTGAAATCCACCACCAGATACGTCACGCAGATTGCTCATTTCCCTCAGGAAATTTCATTTAGGTTAATTTTGGCACACAATTGAGGGCAATTCTTGAGCAATTTCTCTTGTGATGGCTTGTAACATGTAAAATTTTCCTACAACATGTTGCAGAAATCACTGGAAGAAACTGGCCGTTGTCCAATTGCCTTTGTAACAGCAAGAAATATCTCTTTTGAACCGCAGTACATGGTAAGAAAAAAAAAAATGAAATAAAGGTAGATCGAGGAGCAGATGTTCATCCTGTCCCTTTTCACGAGGTGCTTTGGAACAGGAAGGGTGAAGGGGCCACGCAATGTGCCTTACCCTTATGGGGAACAATGGCCCTTTCTTAGCTCTTTGGATTTTTCTGACTTTCTCCAAATGAAGAAGAGAGTATCTGTGACTGAGAAGTACTAGAGAGTGTTGTTCTAGAAATAGGAGTGGGTCTGTGGTTATGTGATGATGGAATTTACTTAAAAATGGATAGGTTCCCAATGAAATCCAGTATATGAAGGCAATAATTAACAAAACCCCATGTTTTCTGAGAAGCCATCCTATTCAAGCATTTTGCTAGATGCCCTCTATGTTTACCTCATTAGATCCTCCCAGCACTGCTGTGAGATAGACACCATACCATCCCCAGCCACAAAGAACCAGAGGTTCAGGATGGCTAATTAACACATCCAAAGATTAGCGCTCCTAAGTGGCAGAGCCAGCACAAAACCCGGGTCCCGCAGACTCTAGTGCCCACTTAAGTCCCTACGGATGGCCCTTGGGTGGCGCCTCTGAGTTTGGAGATACAGACCAGCATTATTAAGTCATCCCCATCAGAGACCAACTGACCAGCTTCCTAAGGACCAACTGACCTGAATCCTAAGCCAGGATTCAGGCCCCATTCATTTCTGGGCATCTTCCCCTGAAAGTTCTGGATGGCGGTGGAGATGTTTTCCATGCTGACCCCAGAAGGAAGTGACCATCCAGCCCTGAGGAAACAGGATGTCACCTTTAGTTCTTGGCAGCACTTGTGAGGCCACGCACTTCACTGAAGCCAACCTCCAGGCCATTTGGACATCAGTCAGGAAAAACTGCTACAGCCCTCCCTCCCCACATCTAGATTCCTCCAGAGCGACCATGCTACTCCGGAAGTCTGGCATGTGGGGGTGGCATTCGTTGAACTGTGCAGAGCATTTTAATGTAATATCTGTTTCACAAGATAAAACGACATTTAGTCTGGCTTGGTTGTCTGAGGCCAGCCTTGTGATCATCCCATTCTAATTGGGCTGAGGGCTGAGGATTCGTGGGATGTCTGTCCTTGTCTTCGACAGCTCTCATTTGTCCTTGAACTATCCCTGACACCCTATTTAGAAGAGAGAGACTCACTAGCCTGCCTGTTCTCCCCACTCTGGGACCCTCTCCACAGCAGCCAGAACTATCGTCCGGAAAACAAATCCGAGCACGGCCCTCCCTTTCTTGAGACATCCAATGGTTATTGCTGATGCCATCAGATAAAATTCTCATTCTTCATCCTGGCAACCAAGATTCTTCAACACTTCAGCTGAATTCTCCAGCCTGATTTCATCCCTCCCAGCAACCCTACACTCGAGCTGTGTCATTCCTCGAACATGGTTTCCTACTTCCTAAGTGTTCTTTCCTACTTCATGCCTTGTGCACAGCGTTCCCTTTACTGGAGTGCCCCATGAAGATGAGCTCGGTCTGGGACAAACTGAGTCCAGGGGGTAGCAGGAATGGAAAAGGTGGAGGGTGAGATTTTGCTGGACAGGGCAGGGACCGTGTGCTGACTCACTCTTCTCTCCATCTTCCCCATCTGTGACAATCAGAGGCATGTCCTTAATTTGATGAGAATCTTGCTTTTTTTTTTTTTAATTAGGAGGAGCTAGGTATTTTTTTTTTTTTTTAGATTTTTATTTATTTATTTGACAGACACAGCGAGAGAGGGAACACAAGCAGGGGGAGTGGGAGAGGGAGAAGCAGGCTTCCCACTGAGCAGGGAGCCCGATGCGGGGCTCGATCCCAGGACACTGGGATCGTGACCTGAGCCGAAGGCAGACGCTTAACAACTGAGCCACCCGGGCGCCCCGATGAGAATCATGCTTTGGCAATGTGGCATTTTGTTTGTGTCTTGCTTTCTTTCAAAGCCAAGGAGAAACCCAAGGGGTCAGGGATGGAAATCATGCATGGAAAACATTTTCCTTATTTTTCTACTAAAATGTGCATGGGGCAGGAGCAAGAAATATTTGAGGGAGGAGAAATACATAGCAAACATGGCATTTTGAAAGGTTAATTGGATGTGGATGAACATATTGAGATGATGTTCTGTTATTGTCAGAAATAATGTTTTACAGAGAAGCTATTTCTGAAGAGAGACCAGTTATTATTGATGGGTTAATGGGCCCTCAGGAATATGGAAGCAATAATGCAGAGGTACAGTGCCTACAGAAAGATGTCAGTCAAGCGTGAGGTTGGAGCGGAAAGCCTGAACACCTTCTGATTTGACTCTGCATATAGGATTTGACCTGTAGGGCCCAAATGAAGAGACCCAAATGAAATACCCAAATGAAGCGTATTTCACAAAATCAGACGTGGATTTTGAATGGTTCGTTGACCACTTTGCCCTCTGAGATGTGGTCTAATGATCGCTCTTAGAATTCGAGAACTAACACAAACCTGTGATTTCAGCAAACATGTGTCTCAAGTTTTAGAATCCCATTCTGATTTCAAGTATCATTCCCAATCCCCAGAACCCAGTGAACTAATCCTGTCATCCGGGTACTTCATTGTCCAAGCTATCATCTGCTCCCTTCCATCGGCCCATAGAAATGTGACAGAATTCTTTGCTCAGACCACATGTCCAAATTTTAGATTCAGGAAGCATGATCGTGAGCTCTATGGAATCAGCTTCAGCAGTGGGAAAGGATGGCATAAAGATAATGATCTTGCACTTTGTTCCAAGGTTTGATTTTTTTTTTCATGCAAAATAAAATTGTCCCAACAGAAAACATGAACAGGGAGGGGAATGATAAAGCTAAAAGGTCTTAGAATGAGTAATGGGAAGAATCTTTTTTGAAGGAAATTCAGGAAGGTCAGTGGAGTTCCTTTAAATGCCGATAAGCCTGTCTGAACAAGGACCACCCCGTTATTTATTTAGATGCGGATCATCGGGTTTGCTGATGTTTCTGGCCATTGCCTCCCTTCCCCCTTTTCCCCTGGGAAATATGCTTTGAGAGAGCCAAGCAAAATCCTGCTGCTCCAGGCTCTTCAGAGCCCCAGTGACCAGTGGAGACCCAGATCTCAACCAATTTGATTTAATTTCCTAAGACATTGGGCCTGCAAATACCTCTTCTGAGAGTACTTTGTTAAATGTTTATACAGTCTGTCATTTAGAATGCAGGACTTGGGGACAAACCCTAATTTTAGATGCAGTACTCATCATGGTCCCACAGAACTTTATATAAAAATCCCAGATTAGGGGGAGGGAGCACCTGGGTGGCTCAGTCAGTTAAGTGTCTGCCTTCAGCTCAGGTCATGATCCCAGAGTCCCAGGAATGAGCACCACGTCAGGCTCCCCGATCCGTGGGGAGTCTGCTTCTCCTGCTTCTGCTCCCCATGCCACTCCCCCTGCTCATGCTCTCTCTCTTTCTCTCAAATAAATAAATAAAATCTTAAAAAAAAAAAACATCCCAGGTGATCTCTCCTCTGAACCCAACAGGGGGATGGATTTGCAGGACAAATTCCCTGTCCAACCAATGTAAACAAGTGGCCTGTCTGCAGCCCCTCCCGGTTCTTTCTCTCTACATTACTTTTCTCCTTATCTTTCGCCATCACCAAGCATACCGTTTGATTTACTTGTCCTGTTTGCTGTCTGTGGCCTGCCCCCTGCCCCTAGAGTGTACATTTCACACATACCTTGTGAAGAAGTTGCTTGCCCAGAGTGGGTGCTTTGTGACTCTCTGTCGAGTGAGGAAAGAATGCACTTGGACACCTGCAGGAGCTGAATGGGGGCATGAGGGAGGTCAGTGCAAGACCCACCAATAGATCTTCCATTGCCCCCTCTCCCCATCTCCCCCCCATGCTCCTGTGATGTGCTCCAAGTCTTTTGTTTTCCACCTCTCGGCAGAGCATTGGCTGTGATGACTACCTGGGCTCGGACAAAGTGGTGGACAAATGCGGGGTGTGCGGAGGCGACAACACGGGCTGTCAGGTTGTGTCAGGCGTATTCAAGCACGCCCTCACCAGCCTGGGCTACCACCGAGTGGTCGAGATTCCCCAAGGAGCCACCAAAATCAACATCACCGAGATGCACAAGAGCAACAACTATTTGGGTAAGCTTGGTCTGTTTCCAGAGGAAACCGTCTGTCACTATTGGATGATTCATTCCTTCCCAGGAGCGTGACACAGCAGGGTCCAGACGTCCTTGGACCTGGAGAAGGTGCCACTGGGGAATGCCAAAGCACCGCCTGGCCTCCTTGACATGAGAAGCGTGGGTGGAGGAAATTTTTTAAGTCCTTGCAAATAAATATTTAACACCTACATATTTAAGCCAGCCTTTGTTCCTTCCAAGAGAAAAATGGTTATGCACTAGATACTGGGCTAAATGGTTTCTCTGAGATGGGGGAGGCTCTTTGAAAAGCCGAGGTACGGTCCAGTCTTCGTTCTGTTGGAGTTCAAAAAGGGGCCATCGATGATCCTGTCTGGAGCTTCATTCCCTACAGGTCTGAAGTAAAAGCCGTGTTTCTCTTCTTTCTGCTTCATCTGCCCAGGGCGATGGTATATGTGTATAGTATGTGTGTATCTTCTGAAGAGCTGCAGTCATTTGGGGTAATATCATCAACATCGAGAGGCCATTTTTACCCATTTTCCCGCGGAAGTTTAGATCTTCGTTGATACTTCCTTCTGGGTTGCTGGCTGATTGTATTTTATGCAAAGCAAATCAGGTCATACGAATTCATTTTGACCAATCCTAATTCACGTGAGCATGCACAGATTAGTTAACAAAATAACATAAGGAAAGCAATTTCTTCAAGTCATTTAGTGAACAGCCATATTCATTTTCATTTTGTAATGATTTCTTGAACAGGAACTTAAACAGCACAGATGCTATGTGCCAGGCGCTATTCTTAGTGCTTTTCATGTGCTAAATTACTGAACCCTCTCAACAACCCTAGGGGATAGGAGCTGTTCCATCCATATTTTATATAGATAAGGAAACAGGCACAGAGAGATTATGTAACTTGCTAAGGTCACACAGCAAGGAAAAGGTGGAGCTGGGATTCGAACCCAGGGAGTCGATCTCCAAGCGTGGTAGTCTATCAAGATGTAATACCCATGAGCAATTCTCAGAACCCGAGTTCTTCTCATACACCACTGGCCATGCAGCAGTCAATGGCTGCAACCATTGAGAGAGGATTAATTTTGCAAATTTCGAGTCCAGGAACACCGAAGAAGATAACTCCAGGCCTGATAACTGCAGGTGCTGCAGCTCTTCTTTCTGCACCCGGCAAAGCGCAACCAAAATTCGCTTCACCTGGATTGATTGGCAGGAGGAGGAGGGGAAGGCAGACGAGACTCTGAGACAAGTCCATTTAAAGGAGAAAGCTGTCTCATTTGCTCTGGCAAGCCCAGGCGCCACCAAAGTGGCAATAGCCTAGTTTTCCCAACTAGTGGTTTGTGTTGTTATCTTTAGTTGCGAGGAAATCGTCTTCGTCTGTTTCCTTCTTTTTTTTTTTTTTTTGAATATTAGAAAATCACATCTCCATAAATATCCTGTCTTCTAGAATGACAAGTGTTCTAAAGGGGATTGTTCGAAGTGCAATTCCATTCAAATGTATCAGCAAATAATGCCACTTCTTATGAACTTGGTGTTATTTTTAGTAAATTTTCCCTTGCTCAGTTCAGAAGGCTGGTTTTAAGCTGTGCCCTCTGAAGATAAAATCCTGGGTGAATATCCACCAGATGTCTAAATGGAACCTGCTCTCAGAGCCTCAGTATTTTCATCTAGAGTAGGGGAGTAAGAATCTTGACCTTATAAGTATTCGTGACAATCAATAGGATAACAGATATTCAGAACCCTGTCCCTTATTAGCAATTAACGAATGGCCATTCCCTTTTCTTTTGTCTCAGAGAACTTGTCAGTACACCAAAGCTTCATGGAGTCAAAATTCCCTGTCCCCCTAAAAAAGACTCAATGGGAGAGTGATTCAGAAAGCCACATTCACCCTTGTAGTTTCCCAGAGACCAGTGGGGTACCTGAGAAAGCCAGAGTCCATCGGCAATATTACATGGATGTTCTGTGGGCACAGGAGGGAGAATGGAAACAGAAGAGGAGACTGTAGTGAAAGGTTCCAGAGGAGATGATCCAGAGCTTCTGTCTGCAGCACTTAAATCACTTAAAGCACTGGAACACTCTTTTTTTTTCCTTTTGATATAATTCACGTATCATACATAAAATTCTGCCTTTTAAATGGGTCTTTTTTTTTTTTTGAAGAGTTCTTTATTTATTTGAGAGTTGGGGGAAGGGGAGAGGGAGAGAGAGAATCTCTAGCAGACTCCCTGCCGAGCACAGAGCCAGACGCCGGGCTCGATCCCACGACCCTGAGATCCGGATCTGAGCTGAAACCAAGAGTCGGATGTCCCACCGACTGGCCCCCCCTCCAGGTGCCCCAGATAGTCTTCTTCTCATCACAGGTGTTCTCTCTACCTATCTCACCCATGCTGCTAAATCTCCTATTCTGTGAGGTCTGTGTATTTTAAAAGTTAAATTGCATGGGATTGCTTGAGGTTAGAGCATGGGTCTCTCTAGCTATTTTTGAACTGTTCAAGGACTATTTCTTACGTTACACATTTTCAGACACTTAAATGTTTTTCAAAGAGATACGTGGTGGGTTTCTCTACAGTCTTCCAGGTAATGATGAAGGTTTCAGTGTTCTTACCTTGTATTCCTGGCTAGGAAAACTATTTTGTATAAAAATGTGACTCGCACAAAATTGATTTGGCTGTTCACATACAGCTGTTCCGTAGAATAGGCAACAGACAGGAAATAAACAGTTCAGATTTTTATCATTGCTTTCAAAAAATGCACAACTTTTAAAGATTTTTTCAGGTGCCCTATTGTTTCCCAGAATTAGCTTTAGTTATTTGTAATGCAAATCAAGCTTTTTCTTGTGAAACACTCGGTATCTTTTAATGACTAATTCTCCAAACTTGTTAGAAATAGAAAGTAGATTTCTATGAAAACGGAGGGACTTGTATTATTAGTGCCAGAGAAGATGGTCTTACCACCTCATTTTAAAAGGTTTTTTAAAACCCTCAATATATAAGTGATGTTCTCAATATGCCAGTCACCTAGTTAATGATAGGAGTCATGCTCTATGTATAGTAAGTACTTCAGTCTCCAAGCATTTTGATGTGCCTGGCCTTCTGATTTTTCAAATTGAAAGTTCTTTACTTTGCCTCCTTCAAGAAAGATCTAGCTTTACTAAAGATGCAATTATAGAGTGAAGATGTGAAAATTGACATTTAAAAATCAGAAACCGGACGCCTGGGTGGCTCAGTCGTTAAGCGTCTGCCTTCGGCTCAGGTCATGATCCCAGGATCCTGGGATAGAGTCCCACATCCGGCTCCCTCCTCCGCGAGAAGCCTGCTTCTCCCTCTCCCACTCCTGCTGCTTGTGTTCCTGCTCTCGCTATCTCTCTCTGTCAGATAAATAAATAAAATCTTGAAAAAAAAATCAGAAACTATGTATGTAGAAGAAGAAGGCATACATCCCCCAAATCTTGCCTAATATGTAAATAGTGATGGTGCATTCAACCTGACTCTGAGTTTATGGCTTAATTTGGTTTGACCGTCGAGAACTGGATGTTCTAGATTCAGATTCCGAAGGCCTGAGTTCTGGCCCTAGCCCTGCTATAACTCACAGGGGGGACAGACCCACGTGGAGCTGGGGCAACAGGCCAAATGCAGCACTTCACGATGCTCACTATTCTCTGAGCAAAGCTAGAGAAACTGTGACCTTTAATGGTGCACAGATTTTAGGAGATAGAATCTTTGCCTTATTTTAGGTTGGAAGCCAATGAAATTCTGCAGACTTGAGCTCCACTTTTCAGTGTTTCTTTGAACTTGTTCATACACTCCAAAATATTGACAAGTTGGTGGGTTATAGATTCCTAGATACACATTTTTTTTTAACGGAAAAGACTTTGGAACCCATGCATCTGCTAAAGCCTATGTATTCTCCTTTTGCATGTGAGTTATTCTGAACCCTGCTCTTTGGAAATAAAAAGCTAAATCTAATTTTATTAAAATGATTGGCATTTTATATTCCT
The DNA here is from genome assembly GCF_037043125.1 of Eumetopias jubatus. Classification (NCBI taxonomy): domain Eukaryota; kingdom Metazoa; phylum Chordata; class Mammalia; order Carnivora; family Otariidae; genus Eumetopias; species Eumetopias jubatus. The sequence goes on from NW_028274813.1 coordinate 111,019,846, forward strand.
TACCACTTCCTTAATAATAAGATGTTGTAAAATTTTTCTAGCCGAAATATCAAAGTTGGCGTAGTTCAGCTAGCTCAGTTTACCAATGTCATTATGTAACAGTTCAGAAATCAGACATAAAAGCATACCAAGCCAAATTGATTCTACAGGACATGTTCTACCTGCCAACATGTAACATTGTCACAGAGCCTTAGAGTTGGAAGACATTTTTTAAAGGTCTATAAGCTTTTAAACATAAACTGGCAATAGCTTTACTGTTAAGCACGTTTTCGTAAGTTTTAAACAAGCATAATAACCACCAGCGTTTAAAAAATCAGGTATCATGGATCATGTGTAATTTGCAAACCTTTAACTTCTCAGTTGAACAGCTATGTATATAGGAAGGATAGGAGTATTTAAATAATAGGATGTCTTATATTTGTATGACAGTTAATCCCAAAGATTTTCCATATGCACTATAAAAATTTTGAACAATACAGATGATATAGAGCAAAAAGATGAGATTCCTTCTGTGTCCCAGCCCCACACCTGGTCCACTGCCGTCGAGTGTTAAGGCAGATAAATGACCACCCTTAGCCGTTCTCTGTGCATCTTCCAGTCCTTTGTGGAAGTACAAATAATATCTTCTAAAAGTGGTGTTACTATACATACTTTTTGTAATTTGCTCCTTTACTTTAATATTATATCATACCTTTTCATATTACTGCATAAAGCTAATTCATTATTTTCTGAGTACAGAGTATTCCATACATCAGAGGTAATATAATCTACTTAAGCAGTTCTCTATTGAAGGATGTTTAAATTGTCCCATTTTCTTATATTGCAAATAATACATTTGATTTGTGGTTCAAGATGGCAGACTGAGTACATGAGGTTTTTTTTTTTTTCCTCCTTCCTCCCAAGATTCCATCAAAATGAACCTAAAGGAATAAGACAGGATAGAACCTACGACCACCAGGAAAACAAGAGGGGGGCATCTGTGAAATGATTTTAACAAATTTCTGGAACAAGTTTCTGAAAGCAGGTGGAAGAATGTTCACTAATAGAGCAGAGGAAATCACAGCCTACCTAGGTAGCAGAGGGGACTGTGATGAGGGGAGGCCAGCCTGCATGCAGAGCCCAGGAGCCTCTAAGTCTGGGGGCAGCAGATAAAATGGACGGTGGGAGGAGAATGGAACTGAAAAATGGGGGAATATATGAACAGGCTCCCCTGCACACACATTCAGAATACTGGCGTCAACCTCCTTATCTAAAAGCTGATGGGAACTAGGGCATGGTTGTGAGGATTGGTGCCCAAGATCTCAGTGTTCATTGTGGAGTTGGAGGAAGGAGTGGCTCAGTGACTGAAGCTCCATTCTCTCACCCTCTAAAAGTTGCCCTGTTAACAAGCTCTACCGAGCTTGTTACAGACTTCTCAGGCAGCCTTCCCATTGCTTTTGTCTTAAACATCAATGGATCTAATGTAAGTGGACAACCAAGGATCAGTAGACATTTTTCTAAAGCCTATAGCATGAAAGAGAAAGCCCAAGATAAATAACTGGGAAAGTTGTTTCTAGAAGAAACAGAGCAAATTCTTGGAGAAGAAAATCTAAATAAAAGTCCTCTGACAAGTAATACTGTCATGAATATCCTAATAGGTATATCCTTTCATACTTACATAAATATTTCTGTAGGATAGATTCCTAGAAATAAAATTTGTAGGTCAAATGGAATGAACACTTAAAATTCTGAGAGATGAAGCAAGATTCCTCTCCAGAGCAGTTGTAAGCAATTGGTACCCCCACCAAAAGTGCCTTTCTCCACACCCATACCAACGTAAAATATTATGAATGTACTTAACTTTTACTATATCTTTTTTATTTGCATTTTCCTGACCACTCATTTTTATTGTGATTTGTACACCTGTGAATTTGCTATTTTTAAATTCTGTTTGTGGTTTTCTTACTGATTTTAAGAACTCATATATAAGTTATGAATAATAACCGTCTTCTGCTCATATATATATATATATGTATTAGTCTTTATCTTGTGTTTCAACTATGCTTATGATATCTATTTTTCCATGGAGAAAAATTTTTATCTTTTTTGTCAAATCTGTTGATCATTTTTTTTTATAGCTAGTGGGTTTTGTTTTACCTAGGAAGACCTGCCCACCTCCAACATTATAAAATTATTCTCTAATATTTTCTTCTATTAGTTTTATACTCATTTTGTATATTTAAATACTGATTTATTTGAAATTAATTTTTGTGTGTGGTGTGAGGTAGGGATCTAACTTCCTTTTTCCAAATAGATAAACGATTGTCACAACACTATTTATTAAATTTCCCCCACTAACTTGAGATGCCACCTCTACCATATGTTAAATTCAAATATATATAGATATTTGGATCAAATATATGTGGATTCTTTTTTTTTTATTTTTTTATTGTTATGTTAATCACCATATATTACATCATTAGTTTTTGATGCAGTGTTCCATGATTCATTGTTTGTTCATAACACCCAGTGCTCCATGCAGAACGTGCCCTCCTCAATACCCATCACCAGGCTAACCCATCCCCCTACCCCCCTCCCCTCTAGAACCCTCAGTTTGTTTTTCAGAGTCCATCATCTCTCATGGTTCGTCTCCCCCTCTGACATACTCCCCTTTTCTTCCTCTCCTGTTATCTTCTTCTTTTTCTTTTTTCTTAAAATATGTTGCATTATTTGTTTCAGAAGTACAGATCTGTGATTCAACAGTCTTGCACAATTCACAGCGCTCACCGTAGCACATACCCTCCCCAATGTGGATTCTTGATATATATGTGGATTCAAGTTCATCGATCTATTTGGCTCTTCCTGCTTTGATAGCATATTGTTTTCATCACTATAGTTCTTTGTTGTATTCTTTTAAAGGTCAACTTTCTGCCCCTTCCCCAGTTCCCTACCCAAACACTTTGTTCTTTTCCTAAATTTCCTTGAGTCTTCTTGTACATTTGTTTTACATACACTTTAAAATCCATTTGTCAAACTCCGTAAAACTTCCATTGAAATTTTAATTGAGATTGCAATGCATTTATGGATTAATTTGAAGAGGAAAAGAAATGTCTTAATAACATGATTCTTTTGATTCAGGAATGTAGCTTATCTTCCCATTTTGTGTTCTTTAGTAAAATTTCTTTATCTACACCTTGCATATGTTTTATTAGGTTTATCCATAAGTATTTTATGGGTTTTGCTAATATGGTAGAAGATCTTTCTTTCCACTATATTTCCAATTAGTCATGCCAGTATGTGTTAAATCAGTTTATTTTATATATTTATTTTCTACCTGGACATCTTGCTAGACTCCTTTAACAATTCTAAATTTTTTCAGTTATTTGACACGGATTCTTCTAGATGGAAAATCTTGGTATCTATAGATAATAATTTTGTCTTCCTATGACATAATCTACCTCTTATTTCTCTCCTGTCTTGTGGCTGAAAGGCTCAGACCTCTAAAAAATTTTGGAATAATCCATAAGTTTGGAATAATAATGTTAGTGGGGTTTTTTATCTTGTTCCTGATATTGGGAATGCTTCTAATAGATGTTTGCTGAGTTTTCTGATATATAACTTTTATCAAAGTAAGGAATTTTCATTTTTTTAATTTAAATTCAATTAAGCAGCATATAGTACATCATTAGTTTTCGATGTAGTGTTCAATGATTCATTAGTTGCGTATAATACCCAGTGCTCATCACATCACGTGCCCTCCTTAATGGCCAACATCCATTTATCCCATCCCACCACCCACCTCCTTTTCCACAACCCTCAGTTTGTTTCCGGAGTCAAGAGTCTCATGAAAAAAAAAAAAAAAGAGTCTCTCATGGTTTGTCTCCCTCTCTGATTTCTTCCCATTCAGTTTTCCCTCCCTTCCCCTATGATCCTCCCTGCTATTTCTATTTACTCCACATATGAGTGAAACTATATGATAATTGTCTTTCTCTGATTAACTTATTTCACTTAGCATAATCCCCTCCAGTTCCACCCATGTCAATGTAAATGGCAGGTATTCATCCTTTCTGATGGCTGAGTAATATTCCATTGTATATATGAACCACATCTTTTTTATCCATTCATATGTTGAAGGGCATCTTGGCTCCTTCCATAGTTAGGCTATTGTAAAGTAAGGAATTTTCTTTCTGTAACCAGCCTTTAACAATTTTTATTAGAACTTGCTCCTGTTTCTTTTTTCTCCCAGTGTCTGATTTTCCTTACTTCTCAATTTATATTTATAAAGTTGATGGATATTTGCTTATTATAGATACATTAAGTGGGTTTCCTCCAGTTACTGCAGTGACTTGAATGTTTATGTCTCCCCCAGTTATGTCTCCCCCAAATTCATTTATTGAAATCCTAATCCCCAAGATGGTAGTTTTAGGAGATGAGGCCTTTGGGAGGTAATTAGGTCATGAGAGCAAAGCCCTCATGAATGGGATTAGTGTCCTTCTAAAAGAGGCCCCGCAGAGATCCCTGACCCCTAGTGACAACCATCTAGGAAGCAGATTTCTTTATCTTATACTTCCCAGCCCCCAGAGCTGTGAGAAATCAACATCTGTTGTTTACAAGCCACCCTGTCTGTGGGGTTTCTTACAGCAGCTTGAATGGACTAAGTGACACCTGCGTCTGTTTCTGTAACAGGACTTTCCTTCAAATGGAACAGACCCACTATGGTGTCAGTGTCTGACAGGTCTCCTCTGAGTGTGTATGGGCAAGGAGTAGATACATGCCCACGATCTCTTAGAGATATGCAACGTTTCAGTAAGATAATAAACATGAAGCATCTAGCATGCCCGTCCATATTTTCCCTACCTTATACCAAGACTCTAGGTTTCCTTATAATGGCTAAACAGGAAACAGCCTTCCCCTCCACCCCACTGCTAGAAGCTTCCAGGATTATCCCAGCTCCAGTGTAAAATTTGCTACCTTTCTTCTTAGACTTCCAAAGCCTACCTGATCTAACTTAATTGCTCTATGTCCTTATGGCTTCTGCACCCCACTATCTTTCTGGGAGTAGTTCCTTTCTCCCCATAGAACAAAGAGAGAAACAAAAGTGGATCTGTGTGTTCAGCCTCTCGCCTGTGCTGACCTCATTCTAATCAGAAAATGGCTTTGGTGAGGTAGCCATCTGTAATCATGGGCTCCCCCCTTCCACCTCAGACTTCACCTTGGGCTTTGAGTGCCTTTTTCTGCTCCGCTCCTGTCCACCCTCCAGTCCTTGGTTTTGTCTTCCATTTACAGTCCAGCACTGGTGTCTGAGCATAGGCCCCCAAAATGGCCTGCATGGCACATGTGTAGCCTCAGGAAAGCCTTGATTTCTGTATCCCACTACTCCAGCACTGTTGCTGGCACACAAAGGTACTTGAGAGAAGGAATGTCTAAGGCTGGACTGTTTGTCTTCAAGGAGTACACAGCCTAACTGGGGAGAACACAGGCATATGAACGGATAAATTACAGCAAAATATGGTTAAGTGCCAAACTGGAGATATGATCAAAGTCTTATGGGACTCCAAAGGAAAAATCCAACTCTTTGCTGTTCCTTTTCTCGGTCTTTTATTCTTCTGCCACGTATTGAGAAAGCAAGCAAGGACTGGCCGCTGAACCTGCCCTTTGTAGAACTACTGTTCCTGGCTGGGATGCTCTTGGACAAGTTCCTTAACTTTTCTGAGATTCCCTTTCCTCCTAGGTGAATTAGGAAAACAATTGTGGTTTCATGCAGTTGTTGGCTTTAAATGAGACGTATGTAAAATACCTTCCATCTTAGAGGTACTTAATAACTGTGAGTTCCCTTATCGTTCTAGATCAGTGGTCCTCACCCTGGCTGTGCATTGGGATCACGGGGGGGGGGTGATATTTGAGGCCTATCTGAAATATACCAATGGCTGGCTCCCACCTCCCAGTTTAATTGGCCTGGGGCACAGCTTGGGTATTGGATTTTTTAAGCTCCCTAGGTGACTCCAATGTCCTTTCAGGCCAAAAGACCATTTCCATATTATAGTGGGTCTTGACTAGGAGCTATTTTGCCCCCCAACCTAAGAAGAGGCCAGGGATACTGCTAAACACCCTACAATGCATAGGACAGCCCTTAAACAAAAAACTGTCCAGCCCCAAATGTCCGTGTTGCTGAGATGAGAAACCCTGGCCTGTGTGCTCACCTTGATCCCTTTGGTGCTAAAGCTTCATGGGTCACTTATTTAAGAATGGTGTCTAAAAAATAATAATAAATGTCTAAGGTGCTACTGGAATGACTATTCTATCTGCCATTAATTTTGCATTTATCAACTCACTATGAATTCCAAGTTTGCAATCCAAGACCCCTCCTTCCACTTCCCTTCAATATTTCACTCAATCTGTTGGCCATGGGCCCCTGAGTCACAACCCCAGCAACAGAAGTTCCAGCTTAGAGCACCTTCCTATAGCCTGCGTTTCTGGCATTCAGAGTCCTTGCTTGCTTTCTCAATACGTGGCAGAAGAATAAAAGACCGAGAAAAGGAACAGCAAAGAGTTGGATTTTTCCTTTGGAGTCCCATAAGACTTTGATCATATCTCCAGTTTGGCACTTAACCATATTTTGCTGTAATTTATCCGTTCATATGCCTGTGTTCTCCCCAGTTAGGCTGTGTACTCCTTGAAGACAAACAGTCCAGCCTTAGACATTCCTTCTCTCAAGTACCTTTGTGTGCCAGCAACAGTGCTGGAGTAGTGGGATACAGAAATCAAGGCTTTCCTGAGGCTACACATGTGCCATGCAGGCCATTTTGGGGGCCTATGCTCAGACACCTTTAGCCCACCTTGATCACGAGACCCCATTCATGGTACTAGGCTGATGGAATCCTGGGTCCACCTCCTTCATGTAACACAGCACTCACACAACTGGGGGAAGGGGGTGATGTGTTGTATCAGCACCTGTATTTATAGCTGAGGATGCTAAGCCCAGCATGGTTGAGGGACCTGCCGAGGTGAGCAATTTATGAGTGGTTGAGTCAAGGACTCAAATCCAGGCACTGTCCCTGACCTATATTCTACATGTATATACCCATGGCCATTGACAAGAAAGATGTGGTCGGGTGATGGGAGGTAGGGGAGAAACTCTGCCTTCTCCCTCCCCGCAGCAATAGAAGTAGGATGTATTCTAATTCCTTGTGCCTTTTTGTCCCCTCCACATTGTTTCATCCCTCCCCCCACTACCACCTCCAACTTGATGAGTGTCATGTGGCCTGCCCTCACACCAGGAGCCCTTGGGCTAGGTTGCCATGGTCCTATCTTGGTCACTGGACCTTCACCATCTGCCTTAGCAGAGCTCTTGTGAAACCAGCATCTACAAGAACACCCAGCTCTTAAAAAGAGTGGAGTATTTGTGAGACATGAAACGTCATGTGTTTTTTTTTTTCTTTCTTTTAAATTGTAGTAAAATATATATAAACATAACATTTATTGTTTTCATGATTTTAAGCACATCATTGAGTGATATGAAATACGTTCATGATGTTGTACAACTATCACCACTCTCCGCTTCCAGAACTGTTTCATCATCCCCAAAGCTGTACCTCATAAACAATAATTCCCTTGCTCCTAAATCTCTGATAACCTCTGTTCTCCTTTCTGCCTCAGGAAGCTGCCTATTTTAGGTGCCTCATACAAGTGGAATCATAGCAGTATTTCTTCTTCTGTGTCTGGATTATTTCTCCTAGCGTAATGTTCTCAAGGTTCATCCATGTCATAGCATGTGTCAGAAATTTGTTCCTTTTTGTGCAGGATACCACACTTTATTTATCCACTCATCGGTTGATGGACGGTTGGGTTGTTTCCACCTTTTGGCTATTGTGTACAGATAACTGTCTGAGTCCTGGGCTTTCAGTTCTTTGGGGTAGGTACCCAGGAGTGGAATTGCTGGGTCGTAGAGTAATCCTGTGCTTAACTTTTGAGGAACTGCCAACCTGTTTTCCACAGTGGCTGCGCCATTTTCTGTTCCTACTAGCAACGCACATGGATTCAACCTCTCCAATCCTCGCCAACACCTCAGGCATGTTTTTAAGAGTATTTAAGCAGATGATATGACATGCCTCGGTGGTGTGCTTTCGGGCATCTGAACAGGATGCCTGAGATGGCCTTGGTGACCCTCCTCGCTTACCTGCTGCGGATAGTGGCAGCCCCAGGAGATGGTCAAAAGGCAAACACCTCATGGCTGGATGTTCCTCATCAATGCCGGCACGTGAGCAAAGAGGATCACTGAGTATTTGATTTTTTTATTTGGACTCAGCTCTCGCTTTTTCTTCAGCAGCAAGCTTGCATGATTCCTGTCCAAAACCGAATCTTTGCAAACAAAGGTCCTGTGCCTGAGAGACTGTGCCGTCTTGCTGTGATTTGGGAAGATGCGGTTGTTTGTGTTAGCGCTCCTGGACTTCATTTTGCATTACACACTTTCCACCTGGTGTCTGACAGCGCCCAGCCCTTTGATTTCGAAAAGCTCAGCTGTCCTTGCATCCGTTCACGCAGACTTTCTTTTCACTTCTGCAGTCACTCTGCCTTGAAAGGCTTTCGCATACGCTGGAGCAAAATGAAATCAATTCTGCCCCACTCCCTTATGCTCATTATTGTTACCCATTTTCCTGTTTTTGGCTAGCAACTAGTTGCCTGGAAATGTAAGACTGAGTTTGCCTGTTTGTACTTGGGTCTGCCTTTTGCTTTATGGGGAAGAGTTAAGCTTCGATTTTTTTTCCTTTTAATTGCATCATCTGTCTCAGACATATGCAGAGCTCCCACACCTGCTTTTCTGTACCTAATGGGAGGCTTTGCTCAAATGCAGGAAACAGCTGCTGAGTGGGCTGGGCCTTGGATTTTTACGGAAGTGATATGACAGCCCTGTCCCTGCAGGGAGAATAGGATTCTCCCCCAGCCCGCTCTGGACAGCAGTGCCTCCGAAGAACATCTTTAGCAGGGCTGCTAATCACTCCCAGGTCCCCTACCTGGATTAGGGCAATAACTCAGAACCCATTATCTGTGAGTCTGGCACGGATAATGCCTTCCAAAATCTCCCCATTCCCTAACCCGCTTGGTAGTGTGGCTAAGCCTTCCCTCTTTGAATCAAAGTCTGGCTTTTTGCAACGTGTTAGATCGCTGAGCCTCCATATTAGGGAATTAATACAAGAGGAGGAAGAACTATCTAAGGCTTTAAATAACATTTATGAACTATAGTTGACTTAATGAAAGAGAAGTGGCAGCTGAGAAAAACAGTAACTTCAAGGTTTTCTTAACTAGCAGCTGGGGCCACCCGTCCTTGGCTGCTCCAGGGTCATGCCATCTTTTGGGATGTTCCTTATTTTCTGTCAAGGGTTAGAGCTTCAGAAATGGGAAATCTGCCTTCCAGGACCGTCCCCTCCTCTCTCCGGGTCTCACCTTCCCATGGCAGAAACTGAGCATCCTTTTCTCTTCTGTCATTAAGCAGAACTCCGGTCAGATTCTGCTCTTCTTCTTGCTAATAAATCCCTGAAGGAGTGAGCTTTGAAGATAAGCCTCTTTCCTCCTTCCCCTGTGGGTTGCCTCTATTAGCTCTTCTCCAGCTGTTTTAGCCAAGCATCAACAGCTCTCAGAAGAACTTTCCGCCTCTCCTAATTCTGCTCTACCCTTTCCCCAAAAGGGCACGTATTGCATGGAGCACTGGGTGTTATATGCAAACAATGAATCATGGATCACGACATCAAAACTAATGATGTAATGTGTGGTGATTAACATAACAATAAAAAATTTAAAAAAAACTAATGATATAGGGACGCCTGGATGGCTCAGTCTGTTAAGCGTCTGCCTTCGGCTCAGGTCATGATCCCAGCGTCCTGGGATCGAGTCCCACGTCGGGCTCCCTGCTCAGTGGGGAGCCTGCTTCTCCCTCTCCCTCTGCTTGTGTTCTCTCTGTCAAATAAATAAAATCTTTAAAAAAAAAAAAAACACAAAAAACTAATGATGTACTGTATGGTGACAAAAAAACATAATAAAATTAAATTAAAAAAGGAATTAATTGAATTAGAGATCATATAAATGACAGTACGGGAACGGTCTACTGCTTCTGTCTGAGTTCTAAGTCAATGTTCATGTCCTTCCTTGGAAAATAGGCTTTCCCGTTGCCTCCTCTCCCACCCTTCTTTGTGGCTGACAATCACACCTAGATTTATTATGCTTTGGGAGCATAATTTGTCTCCTCAATCTGTATTTACTTCTCCCTTGATCTAGTAGTTATGTAACCTGATTCGGTAAAGCATTGCTCTTTATCTGACTTAATAGTCATTCAAAATAGTTAAGCGTTTCAGCGAATGTCTCTAAGCAACTGTCTCTGTGCTGTGGAGACGTGAAGTTGAACAATACATACCCCTGCCTCGCAGGCCTCTGTAATCCATTTGAGATTCCTCTGATGACTTTGGTAAGAGACCCAGCACCATGGGACTACGGGAGAGAGGGAGAAATTACTTCTAACGGCATAATCTGAGGAGTGTGAGGAGGTGGTGTTTAAACTGGGCTTTTGGAGCAGGGATTAGCAACCTGCTTTTCGAAAGGGCCACCTAGTAAATATTCTAGGCTTTGCAGGCCATTCGGTCATAGGGAGAGCGCACCGTGGACAATACGTGAATGGGTACAGCTGTGTTCCAGCGAAACTTGATTTACAAAAAAAGGCAGTTGCCAGATTTGATCCCCGTGCTGTAGTTTGCCAGCCCCTGTTTTATAGGATGGATAAGCTATTATCAGAAAAAATAGAGAAAAGAACATTCCAGTCCAAAAGAACATCATGAGCTACAAAGGAGGAAGGAGGGGTGAGGCATGTCCGGACACGGCACCTTATAAATATGTGAGGGCAGCCTTGCCTTCTGAGGCTGCAACTGTAGGATGAGGCCAACTGTGGAAGACCTTTCATTCCAAACTCCATCCTTTGGATTAATCTTTGGGCCATGGTCAGCCCCCGAAGATGCTGCACAGGAGAAATATTGCGACAGGATCATACCTCTGCTCTAAAGACATTTTTTTTTTTTTTTTTTTTGGCAGCTATAAGGAAGGAGAGGAACCAGAGAGCAAGTGTTTCAGAAAGGCCAGGTTTATACCAAGAGTCTGCAGACAGGAAATGACTGATAAGCAAAGGTATTGGCCTATCAGTGGGCTCAGTGATTCCAAATATAAACTGAACCATAATTGAAAACTCAAGTCTAAGTACATTTCTTTACTCCATGACCGTAGGCTAAGCCTCTTATTATACAAAAACATAATACACATCAAAGTATTGCTAGATGATAGAATGATAAAGTGCATTTGGCATTTTGAGATGATCTGAAGCAAAAGAAAGTAGAAGGGAAGATGAGTAATTTCGAGAGTTGGAAATGTAAGTGATCAATCCCACTTTAAAAGACAAAGGGGGAGATAATATGCAAAGGGAAGTCTGAGTTGTATTTGAGAGAAGCTAAGTTTCTTCCCTCTTCTCTGTTACAGCATTCTGGAAACCTAGCTCGGTCTCATCTTCCTTGTTGATGAGTTCTGGGGACACCAGAGCTCAGTGATCATCTTGACCTTCACCCTGACAAGGACCTAATCCTTGTAGCAAGCTCTCATCAGGCAGCAGAGGGAGCCTGTCCCCATCCTCCATCAGTGCTTTGTTTACATTGAATTTCTCTATTTTCAATTATCCCTAACACATCATATGTCTGATAAGTTCCCAGAATTACTGCAAGAAGACCAGTACCAGCCCTTAAGATAGCTTTTTATTAGTATGGTAGAAATTCGTACATCCAAGAAAGGATCAAATCAACTGACTTAAATTTTCTTCTGATTAAATACTCCACATTGTGGTCAGCCTCTTCTTTACTTAGAAAAATGTGAATGGCTAAAACGAACTTGGAATTTTAAGAAAAAGTAGTAGTCACCAGTTTCACTGGCAAAAGTACCCAGAGTATATTCTCAAAACCTCAAACATACAAACGTACAAAATCCCGAACATTTCGGTACAGGCAAGATTGTGCAGGTTGTACAAGGTAACTTTCTGGCTTTGTGGCCTTCAGCCACTTCTTGACCTCTCCATGTATTTGCTTTCTCTGTAAAATGAGCCGACGGTAATGCTTATGGGTCAGTGGGAGAATTAAATAAGGTACTGCTGGTAAAGCACTTAGCACAGTGTCTGGTAGGAAATACTTACTCAACAAGGATCAGATGTTATGATTGCTATTTTTGCTGTCATTGCCATTATATAAACTAGTCCAGGATTGCATGCTTATGAGGCCATGTATCTGTGCTTTGAGATTTTATCTGGACAATAAATACCTTTCCAAAAGCAAAAGACCTTTTTTCTAACCATATTAAGCCAATTGGAAAATCACAGTTTTAGGGCACATGCTTTTATAACTGACAGTGAACTAGATCAAGAAGTGTTTGGGTTGTATCCAGTCACTGGAGTGTCCCCTGACTCAGCTCACTCGCTTGAGGTGTTACCAAGGTATTCACAGATGCAGTCAGAAGGTGACCAATGCAAGGAACGAGGAATGGGCTTTTAGACATTCCTTTTAGACATTTAGATTTTTAACGTGAACACTGTCTATTCTGTAATGCGTTAGTCTTTAAAATACCCAGCTGCCTCTCGGAGACCCACAGAACAATGAGATTTCTACTGTGAGCACCTGAGAGCCAAGGGCACCGGTCCTCAGGATTGCTCAGCGTGGGGACTCCCAGGGGCCCCGTGACACAGACCCTTCCTGGAAGGGGTTCAACCCGAGGTCTTTATCGGCCTCCTTCATTGATTACAATTAGTTAAGTTTAACTTTTCTTCACAGAGCTTTATCTCCCCTTCTCAAAGCACAGGTGAAAAAGAAATGCATGTTTAAATGCAGAAAGCCTAACTTCTGGCCAGAACCATCAACTGACCTAACACTTATTCATTTGTTCAATAAGCTTTTTGTTGAAGTATTAAATATAATACATAAGAAAAGCCCTCAGTTCAAAATCGTACAGCTTTGATGAATTTTCACAAAGTGAACACACTAACATAACTAGTACCCAGGGCAAGAAATAGAACTTTACTGACATTCCAGGGACCCCTTAGAGTGCCCCCATATCTGCCACTGATCTGCCCCACCCCCAAAAGGAACCACTACCCTGGTAATGCCATAGATTAGTTTTGCCTGTTTTTGAAAAAGTATATATATAAATGGTATATGTGTGTGTGTGTGTGTGTGTGTGTGTGTGTGTGTGTGTGTATGGTACAACACTGCATATACTCTTTTGTATCTGGCTTTATTTAAGGTGGGGGGTTTGCTAAACAATTTTACATTTAACTTGGAGTGTAGTGTAAAATGAGAATAAAGATTCATCCCTAATATTTAGCCTCTTTTCCAACCCAATTTGTTGAATACTTTGTTTATATAACACTGGAAAGTTAGAATGTGCTAGTCCTCATATTTATCCTAGGTCTGTTCTGAGTGTTCTGTTCCAGTTATCTGTCATATAATTTCTGTACCACGTTTGGACTATCACAGCTTTAAAACGTGCTTTAATATTTGGCGTGGCAAGTTACCCTCTTGTGCGTCTTTTTTTTATTATTTTTTAAAGTTTATTTATTTATTTATTTGACAGAGAGAGAGAACACAAGCAGGGGGTGGGGGGCGGCAGGCAGAGGGAGAAGCAGCTCCCCGCTGAGCAGGGAGCCCGATGTGGGGCTCGATCCCAGGACCCCGGGATCATGACCTGAGCTGAAGGCAGATGCTTAACTAACTGAGCCACCCAGGCGTCCCTCTTGTGCCTCTTTTTAATGATTTTTTTAGACAATCCAGCATGTTTCTATTCCAGGTGAATTTTGGAACCATTTTGTGACATTCAAGAAAAAAAATCCCATTGGTGTTTTCATGTGATTGTGTTAAATCCACTGGATAAACAGGCACCAAGCACTTGCCATGTGCCGGGCTCTGCTCTAGGCACCGTGAACACCAGGCACACCACCACGCTGATGATTTACATTCTAGTCCAGGAGACTGGAGACAAGAGAACAAAAACATCATTCAGATGGTGATTTGTGCTATCGAGAAAACAGTCCAGGGAAAGAGGAGAACAGGCGCCTGGCTGGAGAAGCAGGGTGCTGCTTGGGGCCGGTGGTCACAGAAGGTCTCTCACACTTGAACTGGCACCTGCATCCCACCAGGAGATCTATAAAGCTATAAATTTTATTTTATTTTTTTAAGATTTTATTTATTTGACAGAGAAATAGAGAGAGAGCACAAGTAGGCAGAGTGGCAGGCAGAGGGAGAGGGAGAAGCAGGCTCCCCACTGAGCAGGGAGCCCGATGCGGGGCTCGATCCCAGGACCCTGGCATCATGACCTGAGCTGAAGGCAGACGCTTAACCGACTGAGCTACTCAGGATCCCCAAAGCTATAAATTTTAGATCTATAAATCAATTTGGGAGGTATAGATAGTTAACACCTCCAGGCCAAGAACATAGCATTTATTTCCACTTATTCCAACACTTCCTATCGGCCAGTAAAATTTTGAGATTTTTCATGTCATGTTTCCATTTTAGTTGTGAAGATTGGTCTTCAATATTTTCTTGTATTTTGTTGTGTGATGATGATGATGGAGAATGAAATCTGTTTCTATTTTATTTTCAAAATTATTATTACTATACAGAAAAGTTACAGATTTCTATAGAGCGCCTGGGTGGCTCAGTCAGTTAAGCATCTGACTTGATCTTTGCTCAAGTCTTGATCCTGGCTCAAGTCTTGATCCCAGGGTTGTGAGTTCAAGCCCCGTGTTGGGCTCCATGCTGGGTGTGGAGCTTACTAAGAAAAAGGAAGGAGGGAAGGAAGGGAGGGAGGGAAGGAGGGTTACAGGTTTCTTACATTTATCACTATGCAGCCACTTTGTTGAACTTTTGTTAATTCTGAGTATTAGCAATTGATTCTCATGATTTCCTAATGACGTAATCGTATCATGTAAAAATAATAGTAAAGTTGCCTCTTCTTTTCTAATAGTCATGCCTCTGATTTCTTTTTTGTGATATATTACCAAAAGTTTACCCCAACTTCTAAATGAGTGATAGCAGACATCCATAACCAATCTCTGATTTTAATGTGAATACCTCTAATTATCACTATGAAGAAAGATAGGTGTATGCTCAATAAATATTTTAAATGAATATATGATTACATGTTTATTATCAGATGGAGAAGGTCTGTTTCTAATTTTGTAAATGTTTTTACCAGGGTGAGTTTTAAATGTCATTTTGGCATCTATTGATGTTATTTTTCCTAAAAATTTCCTATATTAAATCATCCTTGCATTCCTGGAATACAACCTGCTTCATCTTCTTCAGTGTTCCTTTTAATGTCCCATTGAACTCAGCGTGCTGGTACCTTACTTAGGATTTTGCAAACCGTTATTCATCCGTGAGATTGGCCCCTTTGCTTCCTTTCATACTACCTCTCTGAAGCTTGGGTTAAGTTAGCTTTCCAATTTTTATATGCTCTGGAAAAGTTTATATCATTACCTAGTCCTTTATATTTTGATGGAAACTCACCAGTAAAAAACATCTGGCCCTAGATCTTTTTGGAAGAAATGATTTTTGGTAACTTTTAAAAATTCTTCTACGGTACTACTCTATCATATTTTCTTATTCCTCTTAAGTCAATGTGGTAATTTTTTTAGTGTATCTTTTTCATGGAGAGTTTCAAGTGTCATGGTATAGAAGTACATGTAAAGTGTACTTATAATTTGGATGTCCTCTGATGCATTTTTCTTTAGCAGTAATATCATCTACTTGGGCTTTGTTGCTTTTTTTCTTTATTAAAGTTGCTTATTAAAAAGGTAACTTCCAGTTATAAAATAAGTAAGTAAGTCATGGGGATGGAATGTACAGTATGGCGACTAGAGTTGGTAATACTGTATTGCATATTTGAAAGTTGCAAAGAGAATAAATCTTAAAGGTTCTCATCACAAGAAAAAAATCTGTAAGTGTGTGTGGGGGCAGATATTAAGTAGACTTATTTGTGGTGATCATTTTGCAATACATACAAATATTTAATCATTATGTTGTACCTCTGAAACTGACATGTCATTTATACCTTGGTTTTATTTTTTTAAAGATTATTTATTTATTTATTTGAGAGAGAGAGAGAGAGAGGGAGTACAGAGAAAGAGGGAGAGGGAGAAGCAGACTCCCTGCTGAGCAGAGAGCCCGATGTGGGACGCGATCCCAGGACCCTGGGATCATGACCTGAGCCGAAGGCAGACGCTTAACCAACTGAGCCACCGAGGCGCCCCTATACCTTGATTTTAAAAATGGGTCCAGTCATAATCTTCAATTCGAAAAAAAATTTTTTTGAGGAACCAACTCTCAGTATGTAATGCAAGAATTTTTTTAATTCACAAACTAAGATTTCTACCATGATTTTCATTTTTTAAGAAATACAAGTATTGATGGCTTTGACCGCATCTCATAAATTCAGTATGTATCCATTTTATTTTTATTTTCTTAGTCAGTGATTCTCAAATGTTTTGGTCTCAGGACCCCTTTACACACTCAAAGTTATTAAAGGCCCCAAAGGACCTTTGTTTATATCAGTTGTATGTATTCATAGTTACAGTATTCAAAATTTAAACTGAAATTTGAAAATTGTTTATCGATTAATTTTTAAATAATAGTCACAAACTCACTATGTAATAACATCTCTTTTAAAAGTATTTTAAAATCTGAGACAAAGACAAAAATGTGAGAAGAGAGGCATTATTTACAATTCTGCAAATCTTTTTTAATGGCTGGCTATTCTGAATAGAAGACCGCTGGACTCCATATCTGCTTCTGCTCTCAGTCCGTTGTGGTATGTTGTTTTGGCTGAAGCACGTGACCAAAATCTGGCTTCACATAGATACGTGGTTGGAAAATGAAGAATGACGTTTAGTAAGTCTTTTCAGATAATTGTGGATTTTTTTCTTTGGTACTACACCAAACTAGAAAAGTGGTAGTTTCTTAAAGATTAATTGCAATGTGGAATCCAAAACCATACTAATAACCTCTCATGCCCTTGATGTTCATATAACATCTTGGCATTAATATGAAAACGTGTGAGATAACAGAACCCCTGGCAGGGTCTCAGTGACCACACTTTGAGAAACGCTATTCTAAGTAAATGGAGTATGTATAATTTTTTTAAAGCTTTTTTTGGTGAAATAATGTTATATTTACAGATGAATTGCAAAGCTACTACAGAGTTCCCATATACCCTTTACCTTGCATCCCTAATGTTAATTTTTAAAAAAAAACGTAAAATATATATGACAAAAAATTTATCACTGTAACCATTTTACATGCACAGGTCAGTGGCATTATGTGTAATCACATCATTGTGCAACCATCATCACCATCCAGCCCCAAAACTTCTCTTGTGTTCCAAAACTGAAACTCCTTATCCATTGGGTATAATTTTGACTTACTTTTTAACCCAAATGATTTATGGTGTTAATTTACATGTTTAAGGGTTATATGTGTGCTGTTAATTTCTGATTTTATTGCTCTGGAGAATGTGATCTGCATAATTTCAGGAGTTGGAGTGAGCAAGAAAAGTAGAAAAATTGTTCCCCTACTCTGTACTAATTGAATCAGAGCTGTAGGGTTTATACCAAACCAAAAGGTTGACAGCCGTCCCTCTACATAAGAGTACCTTTGTCTTGAAATGGCCAGAGGACTCTTCCTTCATCACTTCATCAGAACTTGTCTTTCTGTATAAACCACGAAACCAGAACACACTGGGGACAGAGAGTGATGACATGGCCTTTTACCCATAAACACCATGTAATTAAGCTTAGGTTGGAAGGACAGAGAGAGGAAGAAATCCCTGGAGCCATGCTTGCTAGAGAGTGGAGTTGTGTTGTTGTTGGTGTGGTGATGGTGGTGGTGATAGTGATGGTATATGTGGCGGTGATGATGGTGGAGGTGATAATGGTGGTGGTGGTGGTGGTGATGGTGATGCTATGTGGTGGTGATGATGGTGGAGGTGATAATGGTGGTGATGGTGGTGATGGTGATGGTATGGCAGTGATGATGGTAGAGGTGATAATGGTGGTAGTGGTGATGGTATGTGGTGGAGGTGATAGTGGTGGTGGTGGTGATTGATGGTGATGGTATATGGTGGTGATGATGGTGGAGGTGATAATGGTGGTAGTGGTGATGGTGATGGTATGTGGTGGTGATTATAGTGGAGGTGATAGTGGTGGTGGTGGTGATGGTGATGGTATGTGGTGGTGGTGGTGATGGTCATGGTATATGGTGGTGATGATGGTGGAGGTGATAATGGTGGTAGTGGTGATGATGGTGGTATGAGGTGGTGATTATAGTGGAGGTGACAGTGGTGGTGGTGGTGATGGTGGAGGTGGTGGTGGTGGTGGCGAGGATGGTGGTGGTGATAGTGGTGGTGGTCGATGGTGGTGGTAGTGGTGATGGTGATGACGTTGGGGTGGGTGGTAGTGATGGTGATGATGAATTCCATTGTTTCACTCTCTGGGGAGAAAGCTGGCATTAGGAGTAAGGGGAAGATTTCCAGCAATACCATAAAGTATTTATTTTTTCTATAAAGACCAGAGAGTAAATATCTTAAAGCTTTGCGCACAATATGTTCTCTGCCACAGCTACTCAACTCTGCTGTTGTAGTGCCAAAGCAGTGACTGGTTTCCCATAAAACGTTATTTACAAAAATGGATAACAAGCCACATTTGGCCCACAGGCTACCATTTGCCAACCTGCACTAAATGAATGCCTGGTAGAGCTGAAAACTAGCTGTGAGTTCTATCGCATTCTTTTGTGACCTGAAGTTGATCATCATAGAGGAGATTTCTGCCAGGACGCAGAGGAACCAGGGCAAGAGACAGTCACGTACCCTGCCTGCTAACAAGTACCAAGACTGGGCTCATTCCTCATTCCAACATTTAGTTGAGAAAAGTTTCATGGTCAATTCTAAGCTTAAGGATAGATAGTGGCAAGCAACCACTACGAAATAAAAATTAAGCTGCCAATGTCTTACTGACTGTTCATTTTCTTTAATTGCTTATTCTATAGGGCTATTTAGTTTACCTCTTAATGTTGTTATGTTCTGCTGTTTTAAATAAGAATTTGATTTTATATGAAAAATTATGCTGATCTACTTTAATTTTTCAAAATTATGGGGTCTTGGCTGTTTGGACCCGGAGGCCATAACCAGGGCATCATTGCTTCTCCCCGATGGCACTTTCTATTTTTAGGAAAAGGGCATCAGAGAAAAATGAACCACCACTTAAATGACAGAGCTCACAAACCAACCTTAACAAATAACATCTCAGAAATTCATCTGTATCAACCATTAGTCAAAAATATTTGGGTGCTTGTATGCAGATTACACTCATTCATTCTTTCATTCATTCACTCATTCATTCATTCATTCAATAGACATTCATTGAGTCTGTTAGGAGCTGGGTCTGTCTTAGGCTACAGTCATGACTTCAATTATAGCTTCTTGTAAATGTTTGTTTTGTTCTCACATGTTCGTAGGTATTCCGTGTAATAATTTCTTCTACATTCCCTTTTAATAATGAAAGCTCCTTGAGTGCGAGTCTGTATTTCCCCTTTTCTTCATGATGCTCTACAGTGCCCATCTGGATGCTCTGCATGCAGTAAACCCCTTAGCACGTGATTTTGATTTACTGACTGGTGGGAAGCCTTTAGAATCCAGCCTTCTATCTTAAGCCCCATCCAGAATTCTTCCCTGAATTTTCCTATAGTTCCCGAAGGTTGCAAAGAACATTTTCCTTTCTGCCTATAAGGGCTTGTGTAGAATTACTAGGACCCAGACTTCACCCTAAAGATGAGTGTGTATCTGCCACATGCTCAAATGAAGTAATCTGAGGTTAATACCTGAATCGTGTCCTAACTTTTAGAGACTCCATATTGCATTTGATTCATAAAATTGAAAGTAAAATACTAATGTGTAAAAAATGTTATTCCAGGTAATAAAATCTGTTCCCAGCTTCTCATAATCAGTTCCAGCCCCGTCGACAAGCTTATTAGCAGAAATAATGGGGGGAAAGGGGAAATTAAAACCTTTATAATTAAAAAGAATAACGCCTTTCTATTAAGTTACCTGTTTAATACTCTTGGTTGTTTTGTTTTTTTTTTTTCTTTTCGTGAGCTGCCTGTAATTTTTAAGAACCTACTTTTGAGGGCAAAATGTTGGCATCTTGGAATAATCACACCCTGTCCGTTATTTATTTCTTTTTCGTCATTCACTTTGACATTTCCATTTCCAGTTGGCGACAGCTGTTCCCGAACCACATGCATCTGGCCCTTCTGGAGAGCAGGGTCATTTAACTGCCTCCTCTCCCTCCCGGCCAGCCCATGAGGGATCGCACACGAAAGTCTTCTGTCCATCGATGGGTGCCAAGCAAGTGCCAGGGATCCTACATTCCGAAGCTCTGCCCACAAGGACATGCAGAGACCTTCAGTTTAAGTCCTCCTCGCTGAGATTCTGATAGTGTCTAAAATGACCCCCAAAATAATTCTCCTCCTCCTAGTGGCAGTTTCTACGAAGTGCTTTTAACTCTCAAAAAGTGTTTATCCTTTTAGTATCCTCACGTAGGTGTGTACAGTCAGCCAGGGATGGATTGCGGAGCTGGTGTGGACTTCTGGCTCTGGAAGCCACCCCGGGTTCCTCGGGGTGCTTGGGAGCGCTGGGCTTCCAGAAGCAGCCTCCATGAAGGGGCAGCAGAGAGAGCCCCAGACTTGGAGCCGCAATCGGTCTTTGAATTCTGTATCCAGCCCTGGGCGGCTCTGTGATCTCGGGCATGTTATCTGAACTCTCTGAATCTCCTTCTCCTCACATGGGAATGATGGAAGTGGTGAGAGGTTTAAGCGAGATGTTATGGAACGCTGCCTCCACCCTCGGGGCTACCATAAAATCCGTGAGCTGGGAAGGAGAGCCAAGAGCATCCGGCTTCACTCGAAGCCAGAAAGGCATGTGGGACCTGAGCGCCAGGAGCCCGGGCTGTCCTCCTAGTGCTTCGCACCCGAGGACAAGCTGAGCACCTGCGTCAAAGTCTCCGTGCCTCCCCTCAGCTTCCTTAGCCATAAAGTGGAGCAAATACTATCACCCTCATTGAGGTCATGGGGACTAAGAATAAGGCGCACATAAGAATGCTAGCACCTCATCTGGAGAGGACTCTGCAGGTGCTGCTTCTCTCCATTTGGGTTCTAAGTCTAGAATCCTGTCTGGAGCTCTGTTTGGACCCCACTCCACCACCCCCACCTTCCCTGAACACAAACAGAGGCACAGAGCTGACTTCTTCATGAGGCAGCCTCTTCAACCATGAACAGCTCTGATTGTTCCAAAGTCTTTTCTGTTCAACCAAAATCTGCCTCTTTGACCTTCCCACTGGTGATCCATAAAATGGGATAAATGCCCAAGCCTTTCTCCAGGTAAGGTTTTTTTTTTCCTATGCCAGTTGAATCAGATTCAATTAAGCACCGAAGTCAATCTTAAAGGGAAAAATAAAGAGAAAAATAAATCAAAAGGCCAGCCATAGGGATATTTGCAGAGGGGCTCTCCCCTCACCCTTTGTCTTGGCCCTGATGGTATAAATGAGGTTTTGTGATGGATGGATAATTACACATGTGTCTCTGAGCCTCTTTTTTTTTTTTATCTTTAGTATTTTTTTTAATTGAAGTATAGTTGACACACAATGTTCCATTAGTTTCAGGTGCACAACATAGTGATTCGACAACTCTGTCCATTATGGTACGTTCACCACAGGTGTGGCTACCATCTGTCACCATGTAACACTATTACAATACCATTGGCTATATTCCCTATGCTGGACCTTTCGTCCCCATGGCTTTTTCATTCCATACCTGGAGGCCTGTATCTCCCACTCACCTTCACTCATTTTGCCCAGCCCCCCAGACCCACAACCATCAGTTTGTTCTCTGTATTTATGGATCTGTTTCCACTTTGTTCATTTGTTTTGTGTTGTTTTTTAGATTCCACATGTAAGTGAAATCATATGGTACTTGTCTTTCTTTGTCTGACTTATTTCACTACCCTCTAGGTCCAACCGTGTTGTCACAAATGGCAAGATCTTGTTCTTTTTTTTTGGCTGAGTAATATTCCAGTGTGTGTGTGTGTGTGTGTGTGTGTGTGTGTGTGTGTGTGTGTGTACACGCGCGCGCGCGCGCGCATGCGCACTACATCTTCTTTATCCATTCGTCCATTGATAGACACTCGGGTTACTTCCATATCTTAGCTATTATAAATAATGCTGCAATAAGCTTAGAGGTGCATATATCTTTAAATTAGTGTTTTCATTTTCTCTGGATAAATACCCAGTAGGAATTACTGGATCATATGGTATTTCTATGTTTAATATTTGAGGAACCTCCATACTGTTTTCCACAGTGGCTACATCAATTTATATTCCCACCAACAGTGCACGAGGGTTCCTTTTTCTCCGTATCCTCGCCAACACTTGTTCTTTCTTGTCTTTTTGATTCTAACTATTCTGACTGGTGTGAGGTGGTAACTCATTCTGGTTTTGATTTGTATTTCCCTCATGATGAGCGATGTTGAGCATCTTATCATGTGTCTGTTGGCCATCTGTATGTCTCTTCAGGTCTTCTGCCCATTTCTTAACTGGATTATTTTGTGTGTGTGTGTGTGTTTAGTTTGATGAGTTCTTTACAGATTTGGATACAAAGCCTTTATCAGATATGTCATTTGCAAATATCTTCTCCTGTAGGTTGCCTCTTAGTTCTGTTGATTGTTTCCTTCACTGTGCAGAAGCTTTTTATTTTGGTGTAGTCCCAAATGTTTATTTTTGCTTTTGTTTCCCTCACTGCAGGAGACCTATCTAGAAAAATGTTGCTAAGGCCAATGTCAAAGAGATTCTGCTTATGTTTTCTTCTAGGAATTTTATGGTTTCAGGTCTCACACTTAGGTCTTTAACCCATTTTGAGTTTATTTTTGTATATGGTATAAGAAAGTGGTCCAGTTTCATTCTTTTGCATGTAGCTGTCCAGTTCTCCCAACACCATTGACGGAAGGTGTTGTCCCCATTGTATACTCTTGCCTCCTTTGTCATGGATTAATTGACCACATACATGTGGGTTTATTTCTGGGCTCTCTGTTCTGTTCCTGATCTGTGTGCCTGTTTTTGTGCCAGTAGCATACTGTTTTGGTTATTCTGGTTTTGTAGTATATCTTGAAATATGGAATTGTGATACCTCCAGCTTTGTTCTTCTTTTTCAATATTGCTTTGGCTATTCAGGGAACCTCCCATTTTTAAGACCACCTGGTGGAACTGTCCTCTTTGGCATCACTGGCTCCCTTCCTGGGATGGCTGTGCACCGGCTCAGAATCCTTGCTGAAGAGCTGGGTCCCTGCAGAGCTGTAGCCCCTGCTACCCCCCTGCCGGGATGACACTAGAATCTATATTTATAAGACTCTCACGAAGTTGTCTAGCAGGTTGGAGCCAGGGGTCGGGACACATGCCAGTGATGGACATGGGTACCCGAGGGCCACCATCGCCCAACCTCAAGTAAAATTGTGAGGAGGCAGAGCTTATTGATAGGCCTTCCACAGAAGCCCACATCCTAGTCCCTGGAAACTGTATACGTGTCAGGTTCCTTGGGAAATGGGTATTGAAGTTGCAGATGGAATTAAAGGTTTTGATCAAGCTCCATGACAAGATTATCCGGGTGAGTCCAATGAAATCACAAGGCCCTTGTGAGGAGAGGGAGGCAGACAAATAGGAGTCAGAGATTTGGAGGGGCTTCATTGCTGGCTTTGATGATGGAGGAAGGGGCCCTGAGCCAAGGGAGTGCAAGAAATGCGACTATAGAACTTGGAAAAGACAAGGAAATGGATTATCCCCTGGAACTTCCATAAAGAAGCACCTGCCAACACCTTGATTTTAATCCAGTGAGACCCATTTAAGACTTCTGACTCCCCCACCCGCAGAACTGCAAGGTAATAAATGGAAAGGCCACTAAGTTTATAGTAATTTGCTGCAGCAGCAGTAGGAAACAAATACACTCCCCTTCTCTCATTATCAACCCATCCCTCCCCACTGTGGGTGTGTCATTCTTTACTGTCACCTGGCTAGAGACTGTGACCGCCAAGGTGTTAACTCATCATTTAGAGGCAGCTTGTCTGGAGAGAAAGGAACACAGACATTGAATCCCGGCAGAGTTGCTGAGTTCCAATGTCATCACTCCCTGGCTGCCCCACCCCATTCAAATGGCTTCACCTCTCTGACCTTTATTATCCTCATCTATAAAATGGGGATCATGAAAGTACTCCTAGTGGAGTACCTGGTACCTCGTGGGCTCTCAACACATGATGAGGACTTGACTTGTACCTCTTTCTCCTCCCCTCCCCTGGGAAGAGTTTCTCTTTTTTAGGGTGTGGGAGACTGACATTCTCTCCCCTGTCTAGCGCTGGGTAGCCTTGCTCTGGGGACTCCGGGTGATGGCACTGCGGGTTGTTGGACCACCAGCTGGATTCAGGGCAGCTGGACAGCCTCTTCTCCAAGGGCAACGAATACATGAAGTCTTGGCAGTGCTCATCATAGGAAGGTCAAAGCCAAACAAGGATCAAGATTCCCGAAGATCATGTCATCCAGGGGAGAGCCTGAGTAACCGAAAGTGGCAGTGTGGTTGGGCTGGAATGTTTGGCCTCCCTACCAGGGGGTAACAAAATTCTGGCTGGGACATTCACCAAAAGAACATGGGTGTGTTCTTTTCTTCCAGTGACCAGACCCTTAGTAAAGTCAGTTTCCCCTATAATTAGTTTAAAGGCAACAAAATACCAGGACATTAATATATACAAATGAGTGTTCCAGAACATCCAGGCACAAACTGATAAATGACACGTGGGTGTATGTGCACATGTAAGAGAACATTTGAGTCTAATTTTGATTTTTCCATTATTCTAAGCAGAATTGCTGCTTTGGGTTTTGAGAATTATAGAGATTATGAGGTCATCTTACTGGAATCATGCTCCCAAGCCATCTTTCAGAACACTCTACTGTGCTGGATGCCAAGGAGATTTAGGTAGACAAAAGCTGCCCTTTATGGCAGGACACATTTTCTTCCACTGGATTTGTTTTTTTCATTCACTGCATGGTGAGATTTAGCTCTGCAGTGTGTGGGGAAGCTAGCAGTGAGCTGGGGGTCAGGAGCCAACCTAGGTGAGCTCAGCTCAGCAGACAGAGCCAATCTGTCCAGCTGCCTACCCCTCCGTGTCCTCTGTGCCCCGGGGGGTCAGACCGGGGCATCTCTGGGTAGCTCTGGCATCTGACGCTTTCTTAGAGAAGCAGCAGTAGATAGTGTGGAGGAGAGAAGTGACACTCGGTGGCCGCAGACCAGGATCACTGGCTCTGCTCCCAGCAGTAAGAAATCCTGCTGCATCCCAATGTCTGGAGGGACTCGTGTTCCAGGGAAGACAATTTGGAAACGCTACCCCGAGTGACATTTCATATTTGCATCTACTTTTTAAGTAGTTGGATAAACCTTCTTTACAAGTCACTATCCTGGAATTATAATTCCATAAAACCTCCAATTTGGGGGGGGGGACACTTAAGGAGGAGAGGACAGTTTCCTCAACCAATAATGAGAGTGGATTCAAAAATGTCTCAAATTTCTTGCTGTGTTCTAGGTGTTTAGTCATAGGTTCATTTAAAGACTGATTCAACCCTGATGTTAAGCACGATTGATTTCAGGATATGGGGATGGTGGAGGAAAATAAAGCCTATGGGAGAGGAAAAGCAACCCCCCCCCCCCCAATTCATACGCTCAGTAGCCAGGCTTTTCTTTTCTCATCGCTATCAAAGATGTGAAAAGCCAGAAAAATCCCTTAGCAGGAAGCATCATGGGGAGATCCATACATGCATACATGCAGGGCAAGGAGGGCCAAGTCCCATGATCTGTCTCCTGGGGGCCTCTAGCAACAAAAGACTTCGAACTGGAGGGAGAAGGGGGAGGAACAAGGCCCGTGTCAAGTGTGGGGCTCTGAGCAGGGACACGTGTGGAGATCTTTCAGATGAAGGCTGAATCTTTGGTGAAGACCATCTGGGAAAGTCTGTCCCTCTGTTCAGAAAAGCTACCAGCCATTGAATGGATTTTCATTTATGTTCTAGTGACTTTAACCTTCTTGGACTGCCATAGCCATTCATCTCGTTCTGGATGGTTCCCTCTCTTCTCTTGCACTTTTTCCTTTACATTATACTTTACCCTACAATATAGATTTTGGTCTGGTTGGCTTTTCATCAGTTGCTTCCAGAGCACAGTTTCTGATAACTTTTAACAGAGACCTGACACCCTCTAAGCATGACTTTAGGTTATCACATTTTCTTTTAACAGGGTTAGGCTTTTCCAGAGGGTGCCGGGGTGGCTCAGTCAGTTAAGCGTCTGCCTTCAGCTCAGGTCATGATCTCAGGGTCCTGGGATCGAACCCTGCATCGGGCTCCCTGCTCAGCGGGGAGTCTGCTTCTCCCTCTCCCTCTGCCCTTCCTCCCTGCTCATTCTCTCTCTCAAGTAAATAAAAATAAGATTAAAAAAAAGCTTTTCCAGAATTATACCTTTGCTTTCAATTTATTCAACAAGTTTCCTCACAACTTCTTTTTCCCTTCCTCTGTTTAGTTTAATGGAAATTTTGATTGAAATAATTGTGGATTCACATTCAGTTGTGAGAAATAATCCAAATTGTTTCAGTTTTTAACGGAAAACTTCTGCTCCAAAACAAAAAAGTGAAGAAACAAACGGAAGAGTCTAACGATAGCTGTCAGTGTTCTCCCGTCCCAAGGAAGCATACGTATGTTCTGGACTTGCATTTTCAGAGCATGTTTGTCAGGAGAAGCCCGACTCGGAGCAGGCCATGGTGCTGCAGACCAGCCCAGTAGACCCCACGGGACCACAGCAAACCACACAGAGCACCCCATGGCATCCACATAGAGCTGTGTGCACCCGGCGGCCAGGATAGCCTGTAACTGGAGCAGGTCAGGGGAAGCAGAGAGGTACATGAAGGAGCTAGTGTGTGTGTGTGTGTGTGTGTGTGTAATTGCCAGCCACCCTCAGGTCTTAATTTAAACTGTTCCTTCTGTACCTCTTGAGCTCACCTACCATTCTGTATCTTCATAGCTCCCTTCCCCCTGCCCACCCCCAAATCCCACAGAACAAGTGTCTAACTCAGTGAGTTGGTATAAAGGTAAAGAACTACAGGTAGAGTCTGCCAGTCCCCAGAAGCCCCTCCACGTGCCCTGTCACCCTCTCTGCTCCCTTGCATTCTTGCTCCCTCTCCTGACTGATATAGAAATCTCTTCCTTACATTTGTTTATGATTGCATTGCCCAGGTGTGCATCCCTGGACCTGATTGTATTGCCCATTTTATTTAGGTCCTTTAAGTGTCTCTTTCTCTACAGATTCTCTCTTCTATGTCATTTACCTGTTGGGGAGCCAGGGTGCTCGGTTGTCACAATCCCCGCATTGGTAAGTTTGCTGATGGCACGGTCACGGTGCATCTTACCGTGCGCCTCTGTATGCTGTATTCTGCCGTGTGGCAGCTGGATCGGAAGCTAGGTCAGAGTCAGGTTCAATCCCCTGAGTGACATGCTGGTCCTCCGTTGCCAGCTCTCTAGCTGACCAAGCTCAGTCAATAGGCTGGCAAACTGTAGCTTCCCCCCTCCAGAAATCCCCTCGACACCCCCTCCTGTGTCCGTTGCCCCATCCTTACCATCCCAGGAGAGGGGGCCACCTGGACATGGCCCCAAAGAAGGCAGACCACTGCTCTGTGAAGGCCGGGCACAGTCTCACGGCGCGAAGGAGGAGTCCAGACGGGCCCCACCTCTGCCATCTCTACCACACTGTGTCCGGGCCCCCTCGTGAAGGGCTATGTGGTGGGCACCACAGCAGAGGCTGGTGAGAAGTTGGCCTGACTCCCACCCTGTCTAGAGAGTCAGGGTCCCCACATCTAAGAACAGCTTCAGCACCACACAGCCAGGATCCAGCACACGTGCTACTTTCTTCTTCCTTCACAAGGGGGCGGGGGCAGGGAAGAATGGCTTTGGAACCAAAATCAAATCCCAGCTTTACTTCTCAGGAGCTCTGTGACCTTGAGCAAGTTACTTTGCCTGTCTGAGCTTCCACTTCTTCATCTATATAACGGAGCTAATAATGCCCACCTGGAGACTTCGTGGAGCTTCTATAGGCTAACAGGCATGCTGGGCAAAGGACTCAGCTTCTCTGTAAACTGTGAATAATAGAGGCACCTACTTGATAGGGTGGTTGGATAATGACATGAATTCACACAGGGGAAGCATTAAGGATGTGCCTGGCACACAGTAAGTCCTCAGTAAATGTTAGCTAGTTTTACTATTATTCTATAAGTATCTGGTCTATTGAAGCAGTTCTTTCATGGTAGCTATTATCTTCTTAAAAGAAGAACAGGGTAGCTGAATATAGTGGAGGCAGCTAGGTGCCCACCTCCCAGTATTTCCTCCACAAACAGTATAGACCCTCAGGGGAGGGGAAAACAAAACTACACAAAAATTCCATGCTTGGTATAACTTGAGGACAGAGAATGCCCAAACATTAAAGTAAGCATAACTAAAAGGAGAAAGAACACCAAATTCACAGCACACCGAAGCTCCTGCTTCCTCTGCCTTGTGACAAGCAGAGACACACAGAATCTGTAGGGAGGAGAGAAGGGAAGAGGCAGGGAGGCCTCAGGTTGGTCTAAAACCACTCCCAGGCAGAAGAAGCCCACTGAATCCTGTGTCCAGCTAGATCAGAGCGCAGACTCCAGGGGAATCGGAAATGCATGTGAGTTGAGGGGCGGTCTTCAGAATGCAGAGCTTCCGGGGTCAGAGGAACGGGAAAAGCAGGGAGAAGTGCCCTTTGATCATCTGGTGGTAAAGGGGAAAGGAAGCAAAAGGGGAAATTAGGGTAGCCACTGTTAAGAGCGCAGCTACAAGCTGTTATGTGCAAAGGGAAATTATGAGGAGAGGTATGCCAGGGAGAATTCTAGAAGGAATATGAAATTGGAGAGCTTTAAAAGAAACACTAGATGATGGAGCTGTCCCAGAAGTGTGGAAGAGGAGGTGGGGGGACAGTGACGTGAACGGGGTCTGTGAGAGACGCGTGAAGAAGGGAGCTAGGAACCAGCAAGTGGAAGGGGGCGCGTGCTTGGACACACGCTCCGGCAGCCAAACTCTCATTCATTTCAGGAAAATGAAGGGGAGCACCAACTTGGGGAAAGTGGGTGTGTGGACACATAGACATAAATACACCCTATTCTCTGAGCAGACTTCTACCAGAGGATCCTGGGGCCAACCCGCAGGGGAAGGGGGCCAGTAAAACATCGAGAGAGGCCCTGCTGTCAAGAAAGAAAATGCATTTAGGACCTAGATGAAAAGAGAAAAGTGGTGATTACAGACACCACAGAATAGGAATGATGTAGAATTCAGGTCACTGGGGTCCAAAATGCACCATATGGAATGAGAGGAGGAAGACAGAGCAGCCTTGAAAACACTGATCAACACTTCGGCTTTTGCAAATTATGATATTTGGAAAACCTGTATTTGAGTTAAGTATTTGAAGGGAAAATATTATTGGATATTTATGAACCATCACATCTTTCCGGTTACAAGATGTAAATTCATTTTGTGGCACAAGATGGGGGAATCTCCTCTTTGAAGTTTTTAAAAAGCTAGATAGCTAGCATTTTTCTCTAGAATATCGTATTGGAAAGAACACATTGGGGAAGTGAGAACATCTCTTCCCAGATATCAAAAGTTTAGAAGTCTCCAGCAATTAAAACAGTATGGGGCCGACCCAAGGATGCCAAAGAGATTGCAAAAAATGAAGTAGTCTGGAAATAGACTGTAAATATAAGATCATAGCATATGATAAAAGGTACATTCTAAATAATTGAAGAAAGTTTGGATAATTCAGTAATCAGCCTTAGGATAATTATGAAGGGAAAAGTAGAGTTAGATCTCTGTGTCACAATGTATACCAATATAAAAACTACAAATATACCAGAAGTAAATATAGGATAACAAAAACTGTAAAAATACCTGAGTTAAATATTTTTAAATCATGTGGGGAGGAGAGACTTTCAAACGAGATTCAAAACACTTTTTGCCTCTGTAAGCATTAATAAGATTTACAAATTTGATTTAATAAAAATTAGAGGATTCTCTATGTCTAAAGACTGTATTAAAGACAAGTGAAAGACTGAAAGATAGTATCTTTGATATGTAACAGACAAAGGGCTCATGACTAATATCCTTAATATTGGGGGAAGATCCTACAGTTCGCTAAGAGAAGATAAAACAACCGAATGTACAACAGACAAATAATAGAAGCAAGTGATCCCCAGAGGGGAAAATGCCAGTGATCTAAAACTATATGTAAAGATATCTAACCCCATCAGTAATCAAGAAAATGCAAAGTGTCGCAGTACAATTTTTGCAGATTGCAGACATTTTAAGTGTGGGCGCAAATATGGTGTGGGAGCGGAGGCACAACCACCTGGTCAATCTCAAGTGTGTAATACCACAGTGTGCATGTTACTGAACCTGGACTGGATCACTCGGAGATCTTGGAGGATAGGAGGTTTATTTAATGCCGGGGAGGGGGGTGGGGGGACTCACAGAAGAGTGATCTCGGAAGATCTGAGCCCCGAGCACAACAAAGGGGGCAATTTATACACTTCTACTTCCACATACTGGGCACTCTTGGCGCGTGCGTGAAGCGGGGCAGGGAGAGGAACCCGGATTGGCGCCATGGGAAGCAGAGCAGGGAGAAAAACCCAGAAAAGCCCCGGGGTAGGGGCTGGGACTCCCTTGCTGACTCAGTTGGCCATCTTAGGACACAGATCTCCCTTACCATGCAAAGCCTTGACTTAGCAGTTCCACTGCTGGGGACCCTATTCAAATACTCCTTTAAGATCACAAAGAAAGACCAGAACAAGAGTGTCCATTGCAACCAGTATTATAAGCTGAAAAAAATTAAATGCAAACTAACCACCCAACAATAGGAAAGTGATTAAATGCTATATTTCCATCCTAAAAATAGAAATAATGGAGTCACTCTACATCCCATGACATGGAATGAAGATCCTTGAAAGGATGCTGGGCTTAAAAGAAAAAAAAAAGTTATGGTAGGGTCCCCTTTTTGTATTAAAAATGTACTGTATGAAATTATACATGATTTTATATAGGTCTGTGTCTGCACATGCCCAGTAAGGTCTGGAAGGATAAGCACCAAATTGTTAAAAGTGGTTATCCTCGTGGAGGGAAGTAAGGTTGGGGCTAAGGGGAGAGGTGAGAACATTGGCTTCTTACTTTTATTTACTTTTTAAGATTTTATTTATTTATTTATTGAGAGTGCGTGTGCATGTGCGCAAGTTGGGGGAGGGGGCAGAGGGAGAGAGCATCTCAAGCAGACTTTCTGCTGAGCACAGAGCCTGACCTGGGGCTCCATCTGAGGACCCCGAGATCATGACCTGAGCCAAAGTCAAGAGTGAGATGCTTAACCAACTGAGTCACCCAAGCACCCTGGCTTTTTACCTTTAGAATGCTTAATTTTTTTTAATGAATTACTTCTGTGATGTTTTTTTAAATCAAATTGTTCTGATGAAAACCACATGGAAAATAAAACTGCCAGAGGTAACACTCGTGTTCGACCAATAAATCAAATCTGAAAAGTGTTTTTGGACCAGGTGCGCCCTGCCAGGCCTCCCTGCCCAACCCCCTACCCCCCCCCCACCAGCCCCCAGCCCCAGTCTGAGGTATTCTGAACTGTCAGTCTTCCAAAATGTGGTGGCTGTGAATTTCCGCCCCGGTAGGCTTTCCCCTGGATCGCTCCCTCCACCGGCTGCCCAGGGCTGCTCCCTGAGGGCACTGCCTCATCCACGCCCCGCCCCCACCCCTGTCACCACAGCCTGGAGTGCTGTCACAGGCCCCAGGAGGAGGTAGGAGGAGGCGGCCCTTAAGTCTCTGGAGTGCGTCATCATATTTAAAGTCTTAGTTATTTGATTCAGGTCATCATTTCAAATTCATTATTTTAATGACATTTCATCTTTGAAGAGAGATTTTCACTCACAGGGACGTTGGAGATCTTCCAGTTCAATCCTAACATTTCACCATTTCATGTATGAGGAATCGGAGGTCCAGGGAAGGAGCGTTAATAAATTGTATTAGATTGAAGAGCCTGAATTTGGGGACCCAGCCTTGTTAAGTTTCTTGAGTCAACTCCTTCCCCTCTGCTACCATGTGAGAATGTTATTGCCATGCCCCTGCCTGCCCACCTCCAAAAGGGGAACCACAGTCACCTCTCTTCATGAGAACAAAAGTCGTCATCCAAGCCTCTTGTCATGTCCGCAAACCAAGTTCTTCTGACCTTGGGGCCTTGGCACAGGCTATTCTCTCTTTCTGGGATGCCGTTCCCTGCTTTTCACCCAGGCTGGCTCCTTCCCCACATCCAGGCACCTCCTGAGAGAGGCCTTCTCTGACCACCGCAGATAAACTAGACCCTCCCTTTCAACAACCGTTACCCTCAAAGAAAAGCAGATTCCGTGTCTCCCTTGCTGTGTTCTTACCTCCCATCATGGCCCAGGGCACATAGTAGGTGCTCAGAAAGCACTGAAGCAAATGAAGGAACAAATCTGATACCCATTTTTCTAAAGGTTTCTGGCCACTGCTCTTCTGTGATTGTCTCCTCATGTAGCCCAGGAAATGTGTTATTAGGATTTAATTTTTTTGGAAGTGAGAAAAGATACAGCTTTATTATTTTAATTTGTATGCATTCCAAGGGTGAGTGAACCTATTTCCTTTAGCTGTGTCTTTTGCTCAGCTGTCCATTGACATCTGAATGTTTTACTCAGTCATTCCTAGGTGGTGGCGGGAGCCAGCAAGGAGTGTGAGAGGTTGTAACCTGAGGCACAAGGGAAAGAGAGGGGGTAGATTTCAAGGAGGTCTTAAGTAGCCAAGGCCTAGGGCCCCCAGGGTTTGTGCTCTGACAGATGCCTAAAGCCAGCCCTGCCCTCTGACCTCTTGCTGGTCTTTCCACAGAAAACAGCTCATCTGGGCCTGCAGTGTAGACAGATGGTGCAAGAGAAATGGTTCCTCAGTGGGTCTGAAGTGAGCGCAGGTCTTCAGGACAAGTGTGGGGCTCAGCTGCAGGTCAAGGTTCCCCTGCCTGGGGGAATTTGGAGGTGGGGGAGACACTCTAATTCTCGGGACCCTCCGCCATTTCTTCCTTGTCAGGACTGTCTTCTGCCCTGGATCTTGGCAAATTTTAGCCAATATTTAATGAAAAACTTTTTTTCATTTAATGAAAAAAATTTTAACATAACTTAAAGTGATTTCACCCTAAAAAATCTGTTTTCTTAGAGTGAAATTGCTAACTGACAAGATGAAGGTAGTGCATAATGTTAAACTAAAGGATTGAGAGCTAAGTATTTATTGAGGTATTGTGCATTTATCCAGAGGCCACTGTGAACCAGGCATTGGACTCTGGAGATCCAAAGGCTATGTTGATACAGCCCTACCTCCAATGCCTTACATGATGGAATGGGGAGAACATGATGTCGTGAAAGTCACAAGAGCACTGGGCCCCCAACCCAGCTTTGACTCCAGACCCCCCCCAGACATGTTAGCTGTGCAAATGTGGCAGCCTTTGGCTCTTGGAGAAGAGGATAGTGATGCCATCTTCGTGGGCTCTGATTTAAAGACCTTGGCCTCAGAAGGTATAAGAAGTCCACTTTGGGTCTTGAAAACAGAAAGAAAGAAGTGACATGTTGGGGGTGGGGCAGATGTGGAGGAACATGGACCAAGCCTTGAAGAAAGGGTAGAATCTGGAGGGGAAAAGCAGAAACCAAAGGGCACAGATAATCCTAAGCCACAGAAGGGCAGTCAAGGAGCTGGCAGGACAGGGGTGAAGGGTCCTGCTGGAAAGAAGCAGGGTCAGAGGGGTGGGCACCCAGGACCAGTGAAAGGCCAGCTATCCCTCAAAGTGAGTCTTCAAGTACTCAGTTTTCATTTCGAGGAGAGGCTGAGCCCTGCATGAGAAAAGGGAGGCTGATGGTGGCAGGGCCTCGATTTTCATACTCTCAACTAGCAAAACTAGAACCCCAAAGATAACCAGACCCACTTTCCTTGGAAGACATCTGAGTGGCTTCGGTTGTTGGTGAAGTATGGTGCCGTGGTGGAGGAGAGGTCTCCTCTAGCCCAAACCTCCTATGCAGGGCGTCTTCTTGCCATACACAGGAGCCCAAGAGGAGCTGTAACTACAATTTCCTTCATCTTCTGGTAAGATGTTGCTGTCCTGGAGATGGCAGAGCCCCTTACACATTAATGCCCCCAGCAGCTGCCAGGCCCACCAGCTCCTGATTCTAGATCTCAGGGCAGGCTGGCTACTCCAGCCTTATTTCAGGATAGCTGCCAGGAGAAAATGAGAAGCTATTGTGCATTTTCATCAAGGGAAAGGATTCCACACTCATTCATGTCTTCACTCAACGACTATTTGTTGGTTGCCTACTATACACAAGAAGGATTTAAAGAAGAAAGCTCTAGACACTCACCTTTTCCCTCCAAAAGCGTGTGGTCAGTTCATCGAATGCAGCAGATAAGAAGTAATCAGTGATAAATTCCCTCAAGGAAATATATACAGTGTTACAGGAATCCAGAGGGAGAGATGTTACTTCTAGCTGGGGTGGGGCAGGGAGGGAGTCAGAGAAGGCTTTGGAAGGAGGCAGGAGTTGCCGTGAATTGTGAAAGATAAGTAGGTTGTGGACCTACAGA
Organism: Eumetopias jubatus; assembly: GCF_037043125.1. Taxonomy (NCBI): domain Eukaryota; kingdom Metazoa; phylum Chordata; class Mammalia; order Carnivora; family Otariidae; genus Eumetopias; species Eumetopias jubatus. The sequence continues at coordinate 111,054,701 of NW_028274813.1, forward strand.
CCTGGTGAGGAATTTCATCCAGAGAATCACAAAGCTTTAGGATTGCCTTTATAACCCCTGACTTTGCATGTGAGGATACTGAGGCCCAGCCTGGAAAGGGGCAGCTTCTGTCCACACGGTGTCCTCCTCACAAGGGGCAGGCCTTCTGAGCACAGTATAGGCAGGGGCCTGGGGGTGTGGAAGTTCTAAATGCATATGGTGGAATAAGGTTCGCAGTTTGCTCGGGAAACAGGGTTTCGTAATTGATTAGGTGTCAGAGCTAAAGGAGGAGCAGGGGGAAAACAAAGGTGTCTGGCCCAATGACTGGGAGAATACCTGAGCCCAGACAGGGCTGGGAGGAAAAATGGTGTATGGGGTTTGGGACATGTTGAACTGGAGGCCTTTATGAAATGTACCAGGGAAAGTTCTAGCAGACCATGGGAAACCGGGTGCTGAGTTCAGGAAGGAAATCAGGACCAAAGATATGAATTGGGACTCATCTCTTCAGAGTGGAGAGTTGGGGTTGTCCAAGAGTGAGAGTGGAGGAGAAGGAGGAGCTGACCAAAGACCGTAGCAACAGCTCCCTTTGAAGAGCAGGAGGTCGAGGAGGACCTGAGGCATGGTCAGAGGCAGGCAGGGGTCAGGGGAGGCAATTCCCCAGAGGTGAGGGGTGGGAGAGGTTCCTCGGGGAGCGGTCTCTGTTCCAGCAAAAAAGGGTTAACGTGCTGCAAACATGACACAGCTGGATCCAGCGACGAGAACATGACTCCTGACCTTTGCAGGTGCCAGGCAGCCAGATTCAATGTTATGTAGGAAATTTGACAGTGAAGAGGAGGAGAGAGATTAAAGGGTGCCAGGGCTGAGGCAAGATGTGGTTTTCTTTCCCTTTTTAAGGCAAGGGTAGACTTAAAACTATTTTTCTTGGAAGATGGAGATAAGCTGGCAGAGAGAGGGGGAGATAAGAGATGGAAAGGAGAAGGAATGCTTGGGAGGGCGGGCAGAAGGAGGCAGGAGGGATTAAGGTCCAGAACAAGACCTGTTGACATTTGGAATTAAAGTCTCTGAGTTGAGGTGGGAGGGCCAAGCTGGAGAGTCACACAGGGGTGAGCACCGAAGCCCCACCAATCAATTTGGTCATGCAGGAAGAAGAAATCAAAGGACTGAGGCCGGAACCTTGGGAGAAACCCAAAGTTCAAGGTCAAATAGGCACCAAGGAGGGGACAGCTGGAAAACATAGTGGGGATGTCCAGAGGCCCAAACAGGTCAGCCAGTGGTACCCAGCCCTGAAGACCGGGCTGAAGGGAGATGACTAACAAGGATGTTTGCTTTTGAGACAGGTTAGAATGGTCAAGCTCAAGTCCATTAGCAGCATATCAAGCGCATGATTTCTCTGTTTACACTGGACTTCCACTTCCAAATATCTTAATTAAACCAATATGTGAACAGGGAAGACATCAAAAGAACAAGGACATTATTAATTCGAGAATCAAGGCAACTAATCACTTTATTCCTTTTAGTCATTTCCTCATGTAGCAACATCCTCGGTAACAAACATTCCTTCAGCTCCTCGATAATGTTCCTGGATTTAAAACCACAGTTTTGTTTTTTCCTCCCTCAGGGACTTGTTTCTTATCTCTTGGGTCCTTTTGAAATAGGCAGTTATCAGATCAACCTTTAGCTCACTGGCCTTGCGTTGAATAGGTAATTTCCCCCCCACCCCCCCAATCACAGGCTCGTAAGAATTCAAGCCAAAATTCCAGGCTGGCTTTAAGCAATAAATACTGTAATTAACTTCTAACCAGGCAAGCTAACATTTTGCTTGGAGAAAGTATGGTTTTCTCAAACAAATGCCTTTCAAATAAAAACAATTTCATGCCCTCTTTTTCCAGCATGATACTTTCCAGTGCTTGGAAATAACCAGTGTCATCTGAGAGTATGTTCTCGGAGATTTTTTAAGTCCCGTTTGCTCCAGTTTTCAAGTTCTCCCATAGTAGCTACTCTGTCTTCTAGGGGTATATTGTTTCTAACAGAGTTAACTGAGTTCCCTTTCACAAATTGTGTGGGATGTTCTGTAGAGGCCTTCCTGAGCCTGTTAGATGTGACGTCTGTCCTGCCCAACAGACAGGACAGAAATGGAGCCCAGGTCTGGATGGACATCTGTGACCGAATGTTACCGGAGGCACACCACGGCAGGAGAGAAGGGTAGGTGGGAGTGCACCCACCCTTCTTTCTTTTTTTTTTTTTTAAGATTTTATTTATTTATGTATTTGACACAGAGGGAGAATGCACAAGCAGGGGGAGTGACAGGCAGAGGGAGAGGGAGAAGCAGACTTCCCGCTGAGCAGGGAGCCCAATGTGGGGCTCGATCCCAAGACCCTGGGATCACAACCCAAGCTGAAGGCAGACGCTTAATGGCTGAGCCACCCAGGCGCACCTAGATGCTTTCATTACCATTTTTAAATCCTCTACAGATAATGCATATCCTTATTGGCTGCACCTGGGACAGACCGTGCCCACTGCCCAGCCTGTGCGTGTCATGCTGCCTTTAGTTCAATCAGTGAAACAGGTGACATGAAGACCCAGAGTAGGGTCAGCAACGGGAGTCTGAAAGGAGAAAGTCCCAAGACTATCCAAAGAGCCATGAGAAAACCAAAGTCCAGGGTCCGAGCTGAGCCACGAGGGCGGACAGTGGAAGTGTCAGGTGCTAGAGGAGATTTTAAGTCCCAGGGCAAAGGTAAGGCAGGAACTGAAAAGAAGAAGGCACCACGTGTATGTGCAGGAGGGCACCCATCATGAGATGGGTTATGAATTCTTGCCACACAGATTGCCCACTCTCTGGCCTGGTCTGTTTTGTGTTTTGGGGTTGGTGGGCTGGGTGGAGATTTTTTAGTTTGGGTTTTGGTTTTGATGTTGGTTCAGCCACGCACATGGCAGTCTTTCTCCAAAGAGGTTTTTAAGCCACCACATAATTTCTGGCAGCATTTGGAGGGAGGGGGAGGGTAACGCTAACTGAAACGTGGCCTTATTCTCTACACACTGTGGCAGAGACACCCCCAACGCCCCCACCCCGGGCTGCCGAGGCTCCTGCGTGCTGGCTGTGCGGAGAGCCTGGGTGGCCCTGGCCCCCTGCCACGCCAGGCCGCAGCTGTCCCGGAGGTAACATTCCATGAGGTCCTGTTCCCGGTCTGCCATGGACTGTGCAGTTCCGCGGGCACTTGTGGGGCCTGGCATCCCGATCGCTGACTGCGGGAGCCGGAAGTCCTGCGTGGCGCCCCCCGGCTCTGCTCGCTACTTACTAACCTCAGGGATCTGGGGCACGTCTCTTCCTTGTTGGAAAACTACCTCCCGCACCTAAACGATACGATTGGAATCAGGACAGCGGAGAGGGAGGAGGGATTGGAAATAGGGTGTGTGACTTGACTTTGTAAACCGTAAAAGGCTGAGGGATGTAAGGGTGGATTGTCCACAGGCTCTGCTCATTTGGTTTTCTGGCTGTCATTCGGTCATGGTCAGTAATTAGTCATTCTTGTCCAAATGCAAGGGGGACGGGCGGAAGGAGCTTAGTGGCAGCACCTTTGTGAAAGAGGCTCTTTATCAAATCACCCATGTGCTGGGGCTACCTAAGAAATGCAGGAAGCCAAGTAGAGTATGGAGAAGGAGGGATGATACCTAGTTCTACTCCGATGTGATGCTCGAATCCATTCTCGCCTATTCCGTTCCAGGGAGGCACCTCACTAAGAGAAGTATAGACATGCCTGGTAATAGGTGGTAGCAGGAGACATCTGGGGAGCCCCAGGACTTTAATCAGAAGTGTAGAACTCCGGGAGGAAAATGAAAGCTGTCTCTGGGTTTTGTAAATGTTCTTATGGAAGATGGATTTGGCTGGTGACATGTGTCTTTCCAGAGGAGGGTGGGCACTTCACAGGTGCAGGTCTCAGCTCATTGAAGGCAATGTTTCCCAAACTTTGCTGCAAATTAGAATCACCTAGGAAACTTTTAAATCTCCCATTCCTGAGGCTGTATCTGGAACCAATTAAATCAGAGCCTCTCTGGCCTGGGCCCAGGCATCAGCATTTTCAAAAAAACTTTCTGTGTCCTGGTGATTGCAATGGGCAGGCAAGTTCACCAAGCATTGATCTACACAAGGATGGAGAGCATCGGAGCTAAGCACAGAAGCAGGGAGGTGCTAAAGATGGGGAGATTCCCTGCCATCGAAGCTGCTCAGACCCATGTTGCGTGTCACCTGGTGGTGATGAGCTCAAGCCTTCCCAGACGGTTAAAGCAGACAAACCTCAATCTCCCTCCCATCCTGGAAGACTGAGTCAAGGCTCTGAGGTGAAGGTTTTCAAATTCCTGTTATAGTTCCAAGGAACTGTGTGTTCAAATGAAATAAAATATTCAAAACAAACAAAGGAGGAAGGAAGTGGATTCCCCACAACCCCACCCACCCACCCAAGACCAATTTGACCCCTGAGGAGACTCCATGGAAATCTGGAAACTTAAGGAAAATCTCTAGGACTCCCGGGAACACAGTTTTTAAAAACCACCAATTTAAGGGAAGGGAAATAGGACTTCCACAGAAATGAAATTTGCATTCAGCCATCTGTATTTGGAACCCTGATTATTTTGATGACTAGAAGTAGCAAATTCCAAATGGAGGAGAGCCAACATAAATGACCGTGGGCCTGAACTATTTGTTAGTTGGGAACATGAAGAGCATCAGCCAGCGTGTGGTTAACCCCAGTGCCTCGGGAACTAGATCCAGATCTTTCTGCTTATTATCTCGGTGCCACACGTAGGATATAAGAGCCACTTCCTCCAGCTCACCAAGGTATTTCCAAAAGGAAGAATGCTGAAATATTATTTGTTGAAAGTTCCCGGGCTTTGAATTGCACAGACTCTAGTTTTTGTACCAAAGCTATAACTTACATGTGAAGAACAAAAGGCAGCCTAAGTAGAAGGGAAAGGAATAGGAAGTGAGGACAGAGAGGTGGAGTCCTGGTTCTGCTATCATCCAACTGTATGAATGCAGACAAGTCACCCAATTTATCCATTTCCTCCTCTCTAAAATGGAACTCATAATACCCCCTGCCTGTTTTGGATTGTGAAGTTAAAAAAGCCAAGGTCACATCCCTTTAAGTTATAAAAAATATGCATGATGATGGACAGCAAAAATTATAATATTGGAAGGATCTCAGTGGATGTAGATGTAATAAATGTGGCAAATATAAATAGGGGTGGGTAAAAGGACCTATACGTTTTCAAGAACTCTTATGTTTTACTTGAAGTGGTAAATATTAACTTCAAGTAAACTGACAAATGAGGTTTGTTATTATAATCCCTCGACAACAACTAAAAAATAAACACAAGAGAGGGGCGCCTGGGTGGTGCAGTCTGTTAGGCATCTGACTCCTGGTTTTGGCTGAGGTCATGATCTCAAGGTCATGAGATCAAGCCCTGCATCTGACTCCACATGAGCATGGAGTCTGCTTGAGATTCTCTTTCCTTCTCCCTCTGCCCCTCCTGCTCCTGCTGTCTCTCAAATAAACCTTTTTTAAAAAAGTAACACAAAAAATGTGACCAGTCAATAGATAAATTATATGGAAATCTAAAAATTACTCAAATCCCAAAGAAGGGAGGAAAAGGGTGAACAGAAGAACAAAGGAGAAAACAAAAACAAAAACAAAAAAACCCAAAAGAAACAAACAGAACACTCATAAAATAGTAGAGCTAAATCCAATCAATAATTATGTTAAATGTAGATAGTCTAAAACACCAAATAAAGATAAATGTTGTCTGATTGGATTTTTAGCAAAAGGCCAAATGCTATCTACAGAAACCCACTCTAAATGTAATGATATAAGTAGACTAAAAGTAAAAGGTTAAAAAGAGATATGCCATTGAAATACTAATCAAAAGAAAGCAGAGTGGCAATATCAAGATTACACAAAGTAGACTTCAGTACAAGGAAAAATTACCAGAGGTAAAGTAGGAAAGTACATAATAATAAAGGGGAAAATGGCCAAGAAAACATAACAGTGATAAATGCATATGTACCTAAACAAAAGCCGGAAAACACATAAAGCAAAAACTGATAGCACTGAAAGGGGAAACTGAGTATAATCCACAATTATACTCAGAGACTTAGCATTCCTCTCAAGATAATTAATAAAATAAGTAGACAGTTTGGCCTGATTGGCATTTATACAACACTTCGTCTAATGGCAGCAAAAATACACTTTCTTTCCAAGTACACATGGAACAGTCACCAAGATAAACCATATTCTGTGCCACAAAACAGACCTTAACAAATTTAGTATAATTGTATTCATATAAAATATGCTTTTTTTTTTTAACCACGATAGAATTTAACTAGAAATTAGTCACAAAGAGATTTGGAAATTTCCCAAATACCTGAAGTAAACGACATATGGAAATGAAACACCAGAAGTCTTAAGTTCAGAAGTCTTGAACTGAGAAAATATTTTGAACTGAATGAAAGTGAAAATACAACGTGTCAAAATTTGTGGGATCACACATGTCTATTGCACGTAACTTACAATACAATCTGAAAGCAATAAGAGTACATATAGCAACAAGGATGCTTAAGTTTTGCCTAGGGATTTTCATCTGTTTGTATCCTATTGTTTATATCAAGCTTGTATCCCATTTTTCATATAGAAATAAATTTCTAAGCTATTTTAAATAAGAATATGCTTATATGCAAGTGTGTATATACACGTGTACACACACGCATGTATTCACACACTCACACACACAGGTATTCAGAGAACGTAGATTGGATATCATATCCCTGATTCGTACAGTGGCCCGTGTCTCAAGTTAGCCTAACCTCTAGAGCAGTGCTTATCAAATTTGAGTGTGCGATAGAATCACCAGGCGGCCCCACTTCCAGAGATTCTAGTTCAGGAGGTCTGTGGTGGGCCTGAGAGTTTTCATTTCTAACACATTCTAAGATGATGCTGATGCTGATGCTGCTGGCCCAGGGATCACACTTTGGGAACCATGGCTCTACACCTATGCCATCCTAACTGGACTCTATCATCCCTTGGTGCTCAAAACCCCAAGTGCAGCAACACTAACCAAATGGGATTAATTCCATTCTGAGCTCCCCTGCTGCATTCCTTACCCCAATTTGGAAATGGAATTAAAGCAGAGAAGTAAAAAAATCAGCTATATTCTTAGAGTCTGAACTGAGTGAATATTTCCAGGAAGAAGAACAAAACTACATCTCCTCTCCCCACCCCCGCCCTGGCTCCGAGGAAAGTGTTGAAAAGTGAGAAAGCAGTTAGAGAGATACAGATGAAGAAGGGCTGAATGTTGCTCATTCCTGATGCTCAGTGATGGGTACATGAGATTTTATTTTACTGCTTTGTTTATTTTTAATATATTTGATATTTCCATTTTTTTAAACGAAGTGTTTTATTTTAAGAGAGTAGACTGCAAATATAACAGAAGATGAATGTGTGCTAGAGGAAAACGTAAATGCTATTTTTAAATTCTCAAGATGGCGAGAGAACAATCCACTTCATTAGGGTCTCTTAACTTTAAGCCCGTACTAGCCTAGGAAAGTTAATACTTTCTAGAGACTAAGGAGTTAGCACAGCGTTGTTCTACTGCAAGTCCAAATGTCTCTGAAATTTTGTTTTCTCTTCCAAATGTGATCTTGCATTTTAATAAGTTTCCATTGGGTTTCCTCTAAAGATAATGTTTTAAATTATTATCATCATGGGAAAATGTTTCCTACATGTTCACCTAGTGGATGGACAAGCTGCCACCTTTAGATATGTAACCGTTATAGCTCCAGAGACCTAAGTGGTTCAGTCTTAGAGGAGTATCACATGCAAGAATTGTGCTCAACAGTCAAAATAATTAAGCAGGAAGTTCTTTCTGTAAGTTTGCTCTCCAAGGCATTAAAACTGATAGGTAATTATTGCTCAGAGTTCTCATACTCAAAAAACATACCTAGGTTTAGGTTGCTTTCTATCCATACCATAAAACCTTTATACTAAATTAGCATCAAAGTACATCCTATGTTTTTTTAGATTAACTGCCTTTGCAGTTGTTAGGGATGAATTAGTGCTGCCATCTTGGAACCCCCCACAACACCACCATCAGATCCATTGTTGGGAATTTCCCTCACATGCTCGAATTTTTTCATTGGATTCAAGTTATGCTTCAAGCTTCCTATTTTTGGTCACCAATTTTTTAATTGAAGTATAATTAACATACAGTGTTATATTAGTCTCGGTGTTATAATGATGCAACATTTCTATGCATTACTCAGTGCTCACCATAAGTGTAGTCACCATACAAAGTTATTATGACATTATTTGACTATATTCCCTATGCTATACTTTTCATCTCCCTGACAATTTTTTACTTTTTTGAAGATTTATTTATTTATAAATAAAGGAGGGGCAGAGGGAGAGGGAGAGAGAATCTCAAGCAGAGTCCACGCTGAGCAGGGAGCCCCACACAGGGCTCAATCCCAGGACCCTGACATCACGACCTGAACCAAAACCAGGAGTCGGACACTTAAGTAACTAAGCCACCCAGGTGCCCCCCCATTTTTTTTATAATTAGAAGTTTATACCTCTTAATCCCCATTATCTATTTCACCCATCTTCCCCCACCCACCTCCCCTCTAGTAACCACCAGTTTGTTCTCTATATTTAAGAATCTGTTTTTTTGTTTGTTTGTTCATTTGTTTTGTTTAATAGATTCACAAAGAAGTGAAATCATATGGTATTTGTCTTTGTCTGTCTGACTTATTTCACTTGGCATTATACCCTCTAGATCCATCTATGCAGTTGCAAATGGCAAGATCTCATTCTTTTTTATGGCCAAGTAATATCCCATTGTATATACATATGCACCACATCTTCTTTATCCATTCCTCTATTGATAGACCCTCATGTTGCTTCCATATCCTGGCTATTGTAAATAATGCTGCAATAAACATTGGGGTGCACATATCTTTGGAATTAGTGTTTTTGTTTTCTTTGGGTAAACACCAAGTAGTGGAATTACTAGATTGTATGGTATTTCTATCTTTAATTCTGTAAAGACCTTACTTCTAAATAAGCTCACACTCACAGGTTCTGGATGGACACGAATTTTGGGGAGACACTGTTCAGCTGAGCAGAGTCTCTGTGGCTGCGCACACGTGAAGCGCACACAACAGCCCAGCAGTATTCATTACACTCTTCTTTTGTTCATAGGGCATTTTCTGTTTTATAGAGTATATGTGTGGGCTGTGTGTATGTTTCAGTTGTGTTTCTTTGTTATGGTTGTTTGGGGATTTTTTGCAGTCTAGTGACCAATGCTGTAAATCTTCGAGGCCTGTTTTTGGGGTGGTGCCAGGCGAGCGAGCAGGTGGGCTAGCATCCTGCATACACCTGACTACCGCGGCCTTCCTCCCTCAAGCCAAGCAGGTTCCACCTCCTAGGGTTTCACCTCTTACTGGATATGCAGGATGCTCCTTTTTTATGTGTTCTGATCACTCATGTGGAATCCTAACACAACTGTGAGGTCACCACAGATGTTCCTTAGTGAGAATGTTTGGGACAAAGCTGACCAGAGCATCCAGGAGACAGGAAAGGCTGAATTCTAGTCTCACCTCTGACATATTTTTTTCCTGACATATTATTTTTTAGACAGCTCCTAATTTTGCCTGTTTATGCCAGGGGGAGGATACATTCTTGAAAACATGTTGCTACGTTTCACCTACATTTGTGGGCCCTGATAAACTATTGAATAAGGTAGCTGTTTTTAAAAATAAATCTTCTTGGCTTTGTCAACAAATACTCATTGAGCCTTTTCTAAATACCAGCTCTTTGCTGACACTGTGGACCATAAAAAGAAAACCAGTCCCCACAGGACTAGGAGATTGGATAAGTAAACTGAGGCAGGTGTATGCCATGGAATATATGCAGCAGTTAGAAAACTCTAGTCATTACAGAAACAAAGGTAGACTTTAAAAGCAAAGGGTTGTTGGAAACATGGTAAATTTACCTGAATTCTGCACACACATATATATCACATCAGTGTAGGTACTTGCTGGGGTGGGCAGGGTGATGGCAGTGGGAATCCAGTGTGAAGGGGAAAAGTAAAATAAGGTAAGCGAGGTCTTGCCCAGCAAAAGTGTCATAAGCTGAAGAGTTTGATTAATTTAACTGTCTGCCCCTGAAGTTAAAAAAATCTTGCGGAGTTTACAATCAGCATTTAGAATAGTAAAACAATGAAGACAGCAATGGATAGAGTGTCAGAAAACAGGGCATAGACACCAAGAGTAGGGTTAAGAGGTTGGAAGCAGGAAATATAGGACCCTCAGGATGAACTGGGGATACTAGCCATACTCAACAACATCTGAGTGTCTTTTTGTCCGGTACTAAATAAGACAGGGCTCCTGCCCTATGAGAAATCACAACTGAATTTTTTTTAAAAAAAGCAGACATACAAATTTCTGACATTTTCCACACTTGATTGAATGCCGACAAGGGGCTGTGTGAAGTAGCTGAAGGTAGGGCGAATCACGCAAGACCTTGAGTGTGAATCAGGGGAGGGTGGGCTTTTTCCCTTGGCTTGGAAGCTTGGGGTCCGGCGGGAGACAGCAGGAAAGCTGCACTTCAGAAAGTTCATCTAGAGTGGCACACAGGGAGATCCACGATTCTCTGCCGCAGTCCAGCTGTGAGGCAACCAGAGAACAGAGACAAGAGGCCACTGGGCAGGAGAGGGACGGAGGGGACCACAGTGGCAGCAAAGGGGATGAAACGCCTGATGAGCGATCAGCTAGCAGGGAAAAAGAGCAGGAGATGGTTGCCAAAACTTGAACCTGAGCAATGGGAGAACAGTGTTTTAAATGGAGGGGTTAGGAGGTAGGCTCATTTAGGGTGAGAAAGATACTAGGTTTATCCCTAGATGAGCTGAGCTGTAGTGAGGCCCTTTGCAGTAATTACACTTCTGGAATTCTTTCTAAAGGAAAGTACTAAACATGGTCCTTCCCTGCTCCCAAGGAGTAGACTTTGGAGCCATGATGGGGAGAGTAGCCCTGAGACCCCCCGGGGCCGCCGTGGCGGACCTGCTGCCCCCGAGGGTGGGAAGACGCATGTTAGGTACTCAGCAACTGTGGTGTGAATGAGCTTTGGGACTTCTTATTCAGCAGCAGCGTTATCTCCAAACAGATGTCCACTGTCATTATCCCGATCAACATTTTTTCATGGCTCCCCAGTGCCAAAACCCAGCCCCACAGTCAGCCCGAGGTCTCCCCTTTCCACCCCATGTCCAGGGGTGCTTCTCACACACCCCCCACTCCACTCCAGCCCCCAGCACCCTGGATGCCCCGGCTCTAGCACCCCACAACTGTCCCTCACCCCTCCAAGGTCAGGCCTGTTCCTGCCCCAGTCTTTGTCCACACCGTTCTCTGTCCCCAGATGCCCTCCCCTGTTCCCTGCCTGGTGACCTCCTCACCCTGCCAATTCCTGCTCAAATGTCTTCTCCAAAATCCTCTATGTGCCCAAGGAAATTCTGACAGCCTCTCTGTTCACATGTATTAGTACGTATCTGAGCTCCCAAAGTTGTGGGTGGTCTTATCTTTGTAGTGGCCTCCCCCCAGTGCCATGCCCAGCTTATTTTCTTACTTAAAGTGTAGATGGTGTCTATTTCATACAGCATTATTTGGGGCTTAAAAACACACAAAGTTCCTTTATAGTTAGTAAGTATTCAAAGGAAATTTGGAGTCAAAATAAATCAAATGTTAATATTTTAAAGAATGAGAATTAGCCATACTTAGCTATAATTTAGCAATGAAATAAGAACAAAGACTTGGCATTTCCCTTTATTCAACCTGTGATCATAGCGTGTCAAAGGGAGAGCCAACCTTCTTTCTCTGATACTCTGATTTTCAGTCCAACTGTGTTGCATTATGTTTTAGAAAATCACACAGGCTCAATTCTTTCCAAACCCAAAATGCCAAAGCAAATCTGAACTGAAAAATTACTGTGTGATATGTACGTATATTTATTTAACAGAAACCGTAATTTGGATACTTTATCAAACCGTAATTTGGATCTCCCTAAAGAGAAATACTTGTGGGTTTTTTTTTTTCTTTTTAACAGCATTTTTATGCATCACTGCACGTATTTACCATTGTGGTCAGGAGGCATGGAGGACATTTGTGAGATTGGAATTCTTAAACAGGATTATTCAGATATAAGCAGGACTTGAAGGAGTTTCCAAGAATCTCTTATCTCAACTCCAAGGTTAAAATATGATAGATCAGAACAATACAGCTCATAACTTACTTCTATTCAACAAGCATTTATTAAGTGCCAACCAAGTGCCAAATAGTGGGCAAAAATGTATATGTCACAGTATCTGCCTTTAAAGCACTCATCTTTGGGCACCTGGGTGGCTCAGTTGTTAAGCTTCTGCCTTCGGCTCAGGTCACGATCCCAGGGTCCTGGGATCGAGCCCCGCATCAGGCTCCCTGCTCAGCGGGAAGCCTGCTTCTCCCTCTCCCACTCCCCCTGCTTATGTTCCCTCTCTCGCTTTGTCTTTCTGTCAAATAAATAAATAAAATCGTTTAAAAAATAAATAAATAAATAAAATAAAGCACTCATCTTCTAGCAAGAGGGGGTGCATATGTAAATATATATAGTGCAGGGAAATAAACTTAATAGAAATCAAACATAACATATATGTTTGTGTAGATGCTACTTCCTTCTGTCCCTGTCAAATTTGGACTCTAAGCGTTCTTCATATTCAGATCCTAAAACTTGCTCCGAACCACTTTCGACCTTGGGCAGTTTTGTGGGGCATCACGGTGACATACATAATTTCAAGATCATGAATTCACACTATCTCCAAGTCAAATCCATCCCCACAGGGTTCTGTCTGGCCTTCCCGCATTCCACTTTTATGTCTCCTTCTCCACAGTGACATCCCTGGCCCCCAACATCAACTCCAGGGTACAACCACTTTGGAAAAATGTTTGGTAGTGCCCACTGTAACTAAGCATATATATATACCCATAATCCAGCAATTCTACTTCTGGGTATATCGCCAGTAGAAATGAGGACTTGTGTCCGGCAGAAACATACACAAATGTTTATAGCTCTTTTATCCATAAGAGCCAAAAGACAACTGATAATAGAAAAGACAAATAAATGGTGGCATATTCATATAACACTAAGTTGCTATGAAAAAGAATGAACTACTGATAAATGCAACAATTTGGATGAATCTCATGGGCATGAAGTTAAGTAAAAGACGTCCAGCACAAAAGAATATGTACGGTATTATTCCATTGATTTGAAATACAGAAACGAGCAAAACTGTAGTGTTAGATGGCAGAGTAGCAGTGAACCTTGGGTCTTGTAGAGACAGAGTAATGACTTTGAGGGGGCAAGAGGTTGCTTTCTGGGGGTCTAGATGGTCTTCATCTTTATCCAGTTAGTAGTAACACAGGTGTAATACAAATATAAAAAAATCATCAGGCAGGGCACCTGGGTGGCTCAGTCAGTTAAGCGTCTGCCTTCGGCTCAGGTCATGATCTCAGGGTCCTGGGATCGAGCCCCGCATTGGGCTCCCTGCTCAGTGGGGAGTCTGCTTCTCCCTCTCTCTCTACCCCCTCGCCCCTCCTCGTGCTCTCACTTTCTCTCCCTGTTTCTCTCTCCCAAATGAATGAATAAAAAATCTTTAAAAAAAATCATCAGCCTATAAACTTATAATTCAAATACTTTCTTAGATGTACTATATCCTAATTTTTAAAAAAATTAATACAGAGGGGGGCCTGGGTGACTCAGTCAGTTGAGCGACCAACTCTTGGTTTCAGCTCAGGTCAGGATCTCAGGGTCACGAGATCAAGCCCCGTGTTGGGCTCTGCCCTCTTTGGGGAGTCGGCTCAAGCTTCTATCTCCCTTCTCACACACTTCCTCTCTCTCCCTCTCTTTCTCTCAAGTAAATAAATAAATCTTTTAAAAAATTAATACAACTACAAACTGGGCTGCTAGAAATTCGCTCAACTGCAGTGACTTACTCAAACGAATCTCACATGTGTTCAGGAAGTGACAACGACATCAGAACTTAGTCATCTGTCTGCCAACTATTGCTTTGCTGTCCTAAGACACATGCCACATCCGTAATGTGAGAATAGGGGAGAAGTGTGCATCCCCGGATTTAACAATACTGTATGTGGGCTTAGCCAGTGTCTTGAGATCATGTTTTATTGTTGAGCTGAATTGGACTCTCTTTTACACCCCACCCCCGCCCAGGGTCAGTCACAATCCAAACCCTTAATGGTGTCTGCCTCATGTATATATAGGATTCCCGGTGCCCTCTAGGATTGCTTACTGATCACGAAATCCCTGGGAAGGTTGGCTCTGGGAATCCTAAATGCCCACAGACCGGGAGGGCGGGCATGGCAGTGAGGGCTTCAGTGGTAGAGTGGAATGAAGGCCACACCCCCAGACTGTCCCTTGGTCTTCTCCACTCTCAGCGTTTGCTCTGTTGTCCAGGCAAAGCCAGATATGTGAAGTATAACCATGTTTCCCTTGATCGAGAAGCTTTCTCTCTTGATCGGGACTCAACAATAAGAGATGTTTATAACAGAAATTAAAATATAATAAAATAAGAGAGGGTTTCCAAATTTAAATGCACCATAACCACGTGGAGGGCTTGTTAACCCCAGATGCTGGACCCCATCCCTGAATCTCTGAGTCAGCCAGCCTGAGCCTCTACCTCTAACCAACTTCCAGGAGATGGGTTTCTGCTGGTCCGGGGACCACTCTCTGAGAACTACCGGTATAACGGGAAGAAGATGAAATCAGAACATCAAAGTTCAAGTCCTAAACTACTAACAATCTGTGAGCTTGAGCAAGCAACTTGATCTCCCTGAGCCTATTTCCGCATCTGTATGAAAAATGTAATATGTGTCCTGCTTGCCTTATGCAACTGGCTTTCGTGGAATGTGAGTTCATTTCTGCTTTGAAAACCATAAATCATTAGGCCAGAAGTCCTTCACTTTTTTGTGTCACAGACTCCCTTGGCAGTCTGTAGATACCTTCTCGGACTACCGTTTTTAAATCCATAAAATAAAATATAGAAGAGTACAAAGGAAACAATTATATTGAAATATAATTATCACCATGTTTTAGAAAACAAATTTGCTTCTTAGTAATTTTTAGTCGCATGTGCTTCTTTAACATTAAAATAGGAGATCTCATGGAGGGTCTAATAATTATTGCCATTTCAAGATAGCTGTGAGTTTTTCAATAATATTTCAAAATACCAGGGCGCCTGGGTGGCTCAGTCATTTAAACGTCTGCCTTTGACTCGGGTCATGATCCGGGGTCCTAGGATGGAGCCCCGCGTTGGGGGGGGGGTCCCTGCTCAGCGGGGAGTCTGCCCCTCCCTCTCCCCCCACCCCCCCACCCATGCTTGCACTCTCTCTTGCTCTCTCTGAAATAAATAAATAAAATCTTTCTTAAAAATTCCAAAATACCTGTAACAGCTGTCATGTCATATGAATACATGTGTGATTTCTATTGATGACACAGTCACAGTACTGCTAATATTATGATTGGTTGCCGAATTTATAATAGAAGGAAGGCTACCATAAGGATGTAACTGACAGACCCCTCCGAAGTGGTCGTATGATGTGAGTAGGCATGCTCCATTTTCAGGATATCCACATTAGCTAACATATTCTGAGACTCACTTGGGTTTGTGCCCACGTGTGAGCTTCCGTGAAAGCTCATAGACTGGAGCAAAAATGGCAGGGCTACAGCCCTCCGGTGGGCCTTGTGGTGGCAGCCAGTGATGTCTGTCTGACCCCTTCGCCCTCGAGCTTGTTACGCTACTTCCCAGATAGCTTCTAAGAACTGCCGAAACTTGGAATTTTGTTAGTGGGAGGAGTCAATTTTCATCTTCCAAAGGGAAAAACGGGGGCGCCTGGGTGGCTCAGTCCGTTAAACGTGATCCCAGGAGCCCCGCATCCAGGTCCCTGCTCAGCAGGGAGCCTGCTCCTCCCTCTGCCTGCCACTCCCCCTGCTTGTTACATGCTCACTCTCTCTTTCTCTCACAAAAAAATAAATAAAATCTTTATTAAAAAACTGAATAATTAAAAAATAAATAAAAGAAAAGCAAAAACAGATGTCTAGATCGCAGTGATCAGTTGGCCGTAAAGAAAGCACCTTTCTTGTTTGGATGCAGGAACCAGTGGTTGGGTTGGCAACAGCGGGCATTAAGGTTGTCGGGTAAATTGTCTGAGAAGCAGGACTTGGATGAGCAAGTGATTCCTATATGGATCTTGGAGAAGGGCATTGTTGGTGCACATAGTTTAGGCCAAATACATATGCCCAGCGTTGACAGCTAGAACAAATAAAATCCATATGTCAGACGAGAGTGGAGATTTCCTCCTGTTGACGTAGCTGTGACAAGCTTCGCCAAAGCGTGAACTTCCGTGACCACACCCACTAGCAAGAGCCATGAGTCACCTGCACCTTTTTGTGGGGTAGTTCTGGACACCCATTACATAGCGCTGGTACTGCTTACAGGCCCATAAATTGTAGGTGCAGCTGCTTTCAATATGCAAGCCCAGGTGGGGGCTAGTGCTGGACCTATTTCAGAAGCTAACCTGTGGGCATATGGAACTGGGCCCTTGTCTGCTAAAAAACTCCTACGGCTTTTTTTTACGCTTTGCTCTTATATGGTGAAAGATTCATCTAAACCCCGAGAGCGGGTGCTTGGGTAACAGTAGTAGATGATAAAAAGATTCGGGGTCCCCGTGTTTTATTTCCTGGGAAGCCCATGCAGTTTTCTCCTGTACAGTATTTCAGATAGTTTTTTAATGGATTTTTTTTTTTTTTTGGTTCCCAGATAACAACTTCTTCTACAAGATTGCCATTAAGAGCAATAAAATCTTAGCCAGAACGTACCTCAGTTCTGAGCTTTGGATGCTCTGAATAGGATTTTAAGAAGAACCAAGAAAAAAGGGAAAATATGTATATCCCTCGGGAGTATTTCTGCTTGTACCATGTCCTTTATGTTAACTAAAAAAGATTTAAGCTTTAAAGAAGGTAATATATGCATATGGTAAAACAAATTTTAAATGGCAATAAAAAGATATAAAATGTGAAATAAATGTTTCCCTTCTCATCTCACATCCCAAACTAAACCCTAGTTCCTGTTCCCAAATGTTAACAGTTTTATGATTTTCTCTGAAAAGTTTTATGCATGTGCATACGTCTTATGTATATGCTATACACAAATGAGATCATACCAAACACGCTGTTCTGCATTTTTTGTTTCTTAAAAATTTATCATGGATTTCTTCCCATACGCCGACATGCAGACCTATCTCACTGTTTTGGGGGCCACATGGATCCCCCTGCATGGACATTCAGTATGACAAACTATGTAAGCAATCCATATTTAGGTTGTTTTGGGGTTTTCTCTTTAAAAAAATCTGCAGGGCATATCCTTGTTACAAACACTTTTGTATACTTATGAAAGTATATCCCCCAAAGTAGTTTCCTACAAGTACAATTCTTGGGTTAAGTGTACAGGCACTTAAAGTTTTAGCAATATAACCAAATTGCCCTCCGATGTGGTTGAATCGGTTTACCTTCCTACCAACAATGTTGTGAATACTTGCTTACTCACGCACCTGCCAATTCTGGCAATATTAAATGTTTTCAAACATTTGTCAATCTGGTGGGTCAAGAAGATACCATAGCAGTTTTGATTTGCATTTCTTAAATTCTAAGTAAGGCAAATACTCCATATGGAGTATTTGTACTTGGTTTTCTTTGAATTGCCTGTTCATCATTCTTTGCCTATCTTTCCTTTGAGCTGGTGTCTTTTTCTGTTATGTATTTTTGCATTCAACAAGTATGAATTCCTACTATATGGTAAACACTGTGCTGGTCACTAGACCTGTAACTGTGAGGAAACACCTTTCGGAGCTTGCAGTGCTCTGGGAGACAAACATTAGTTCAATCATGTTCTGAATGGATGTGTGTACAGACTGAGTTAAATGCCTTGGAGGAGAGGCTTTTGCGTCTCTTAAGCACATAAAAAAGAGACAGGCCTGAACTGGGGGTTGGGAAAGGCTCCCCTAAGGAGCTGACGTCTAAAGAACAAATATGATTCCAGGTTCAGAGAAATGCTTCTGGAAGAAAAGAATGGATTGCGGAGGGAACATGATGTATTAGATGAGCTAAAAGGCAGCCAGGAAGCAGAGCTCAGAGAGCAGACAAGTGTGGTGCACGATGAGGCAGCACCACATCACTGCGGGCCCCAACCCATTAAGGATTGAGGCTTCTTCTCTTACAGAAATAGAAAGCCATTAAAGGGTGTTGAGCCACAGTTGATGGTCAAACCTGCATTGTGAAGAGATTACTCTGGCTGAAAAGAAGGGAATAGGTAGATCAATTAGAAGGTTTTCGAGTTAGTCCAGATGAGATCTGGTGGTGGACTTGCCCTAGATTATGGCAGTGGACGTGGAGAGAAGTTGATGGGTTCAAGAAATATAGAGGAGGTCAAATAAAATTTGATGATTGGATTGATATAGGGGATAAGGAAGGGGGAGGGGTCCAGGATAATTCCTCCATTTCTGATGAAGTGGGTGGTAGTACCTCTTACTAACATAGTAGACACTGGAAGAGGTCAAGGGTGAGTTCAGTCTTAGACATCTGAGTGAAACTGTCAAGTAAGCCATCAGATAAAGAAGTCTGGGACCAGAGGAGAACTCTGGATTGGAAACAGAAATTTGGAAGCCAGCAGAATACAGTAATGAAAGCCATGGCAGAGATGAACTTGCCCAAGAAAGTACAGCACCCAAATCTTCATCCTCGAGGAACGCTAATACTCAGTAGCCAAGTAGAGAAAGATGACACAGAAAAGAAAGAAAGGATGAGCATCCTGAGAGCAGGAGGACAGCAAGCTGACTGTGGTGTCCCAGAAACCAGAGCAAGAATGTTTCAATTAGGATGGAGTGGTCAGTAGTGCCAAATTCTACTGAGACGTCTAGCAAGGGAAGGCCTGGAAGATGCCCATTGGATTTAGCAACATGGAGGGCTTGGTGACATTAATTTGAATTGTTTCAATGGAGTAATGGGGGCAGAGATCAGGTTGGAGCTGGTTGAGAAATGAATGGGAAGTGAGGAATTGGAGACTGTATGGGCCACTCTCAAGTGCGATTTTTGAGAGAAAAGGCCCCAAACCTACTCTTCCTCAGTCTCTACTCTTGACCTTCTTTGCCACTCAAGCTGAATTGATTTTATAATTTGGTATTTTTTTTTTTAAAGATTTTATTTATTTATTTGAGAGAGAGAATGAGATAGAGAGAGAGAGAGCATGAGGGGGGGAGGGTCCGAGGGAGAAGCTGACTCACTGCTGAGCAGGGAGCCCGATGTGGGACTCGATCCCGGGACTCCAGGATCATGACCTGAGCCGAAGGCAGTCGCTTAACCAACTGAGCCACCCAGGCGCCCTATAATTTGGTATTCAATGCTCCACAGCTGTGGTCTCCCGGTGGCCATGGCAACCAACCAGCCAGGAATGGAGTCTGTGGGGTCCCCTGCTCTAAATAGGAAGCTCTTCTACGCCGTGGAACAGCTCTGACTCTGCCAGCCCCCAGAGGCCCACTGTAGAAATGCTGCTGAAAATGGGTTTAAGAAACAAAGTGTCCTTATATTTTAGAGACACCTCCTGAAAAATGTAAGGATAAATGGGGTCTGGGATTTGCAGAGGGAGACAGGATAAGCCATGAGTTGATAATTTCTGAAGCTGATGTATACACAGAGGTTTATTACACTGTTCTCACTGCTTTGGTGTATATATAAATTTTTCCATAATACATTGTACAAAATTAAATTTAGTAACTCTGTGCAAGTGAAGTCGCAAAGAGCCAATGACCGTCACAGGCCCACTATGTATATGACACTTAACTCCGGATGTCTTTTAAACTCAATCCACCGTTGGCTTGGGGGTTCAAAGGTGCCAAATGCCTAAAGGAAGAAAGTCAGCTCTCACATGCTGTCCTTTCTTCTCTCATTAACTGAACACTTTGTTCCTTGCCCCTCTTCTCCTTTCTTACTTCCCTCCTAAGTGTGGACACCGTTCTATCGCTTCTCATCTTCACGAACTTGAACAAGTTCCCTCTCATCCCTGAACCATGCTCTGAGAGCTGGGGACACCTGCTTAGCAGTGTCATGAGGGTCAATTTTGACTGTATGTGGGCGCATCTAGCCTCAAAAGCCCACAGAAGTCAGGAAGGTCATACAAATGAATGAAGGTGATCAGGTAGGAGAAAATTACGGGACCCACTTAGAGCTATCTTTAGCTTTGTCACTTTTAGTAGACCTTACCAGTAGAAAGAACTATAAGAAAATTTTTATTCTGTGAGACAAATAACAATGCCAGCATGATCATAGATGGAATAAATAATCCATAGTCATAAATGAATGGGCAATAAACTGAAACTTAGCCTCAGTGTCGGGGACTCCTAAGGAGCGGTGGGGTTGGGGCAAACCAGAGCACACAGACCCCATCTAACGGGGCAGTCCTCCTCAGCTCCAGCTGGTTGCTGCGGTGAGGGGATGTCGAGCCAATGCTCACATGTCTTCTTGTTTTACATGACAAGCTAGAAGCTAGAGAACCCAAATTGAGTTTGGGTTTAATTATTTAAAAACAAAACAAAACACCATGAAGGCCAAACTAAGCTTATCTATGGGCCAAAATCAGCTCCCAGGCTGCCCATGTGCAACCTCTCACCTAGATAATGGGATATGACACAGTTCCCCTTCCTCTCCTTTCCTCTTCTTCCTCTAACTTTCTCCTTCCCCTCTCTATTTCCACATCCTTCTCTCCTAACCACTCCCACTCCTCTTTTCTCTACTAAGTCCAAGTGGTGGAAGGGATCGAGTTGGTTGAAGAAGTGGCCGTGCCCTAGATGCCTCACCCCCTCAGGGCTGAGCTCAGTGCCTGGCACATAGTGGATCTTCTCCATAGTGGATCTTCACAGTGGATCCTCAGGAAACACTTTGATGAATTTAGAATAAGCCAGTTCACTTTCTTGTGCACCCTGTGGGCTTACTCAAGGAACTGTCTTGTTGTTCTTTTGTTGTTGTTGTTGTTCTTGACAGCTTTGCGAAGTCGTTCTGGCCGCTCCATCATCAACGGGAACTGGGCAATTGACCGGCCGGGAAAATACGAGGGCGGAGGGACCATGTTCACCTACAAGCGTCCAAATGAGATTTCGAGCACCGCCGGAGAATCCTTTTTGGCTGAAGGCCCCACGAATGAGATCTTGGATGTCTATGTGAGTTTGGATGTTTCTGGACTGTTGGGATTTTGCATCTTATGTTTCTTCCAGGGACCACACTTAGCACAAATAAGCAATGTTGCCTGTGCTCAATAAAACCATCCGAGCTAAGCCTTTGGAGGTGCCGAGGTGCTTGGCGTTCATCTTTGCCATTCACCTCTGAATGTACCTGGCTCACAGAAACCTTAAACTCTACCAGATGCTTATTACCCTCAGAGTTTATTGACCCCCTAAAACCATTTTTACTTGTTGAACCAAATCAGAGGCAAAACATATCCTTTATTTCATGAGCATTGGCTCCCCTCCAGGCACTTTTCTCCTAATGCTAATTTGGCATGTTTTCTTTTTATGGCAAAAGAAAGCAAATGCCCTAAAGCAAGACAAGACCGCTCAAGTTCCCAGCCCTCTTCAAATTCTACTAAAAGCGAATGAAGAAACGAGAGCTCCAGAGTACTCCAGATGATACAATAAAGCTCTGAGTAACAATATAGAGGTTTACTACAGGTTCCTTGCCTGGCAAAAGACAAAATTTGGGATTTACTTTACAAGAAACTAAATTATGAAGTCGCCCCAGAGTTTAAAATGGTCCTTATTTTTTGAAGAAAGTACTAAGATCCAGTCTTCTTATAAAGATCAGGAAATAAAAAAAAAGTGACAAGAAATAAAAGCTCAAAATCAGGTTTTGACAAAGACAACCTCGCCCATGGATCTGCCTTCTCTTACCATCTCCAAAGCCATGCGAATCTACATGCTAATTTGCTGTTAGAATTTCATAAATATTAGTTCTCCAACTATATAGTTACATGTTCATTCCTGTTGGGCCTGGTGGCTCATAGACTAGAAACTATAAAAGAAGCCTTGTTATAGTTAATTTTGAATATTTTTTTTTAAGACTGTCCAGTTGGTTGTTGGACTCCAGGTAAGTTTCAAATGGCATCAGGGGTAAAAACCCCGGTTGTTAAGGGCCCACTGTGGGTGGTCTAGGATGTGGTGGCCAACAATAATTTCGTAAACGAGACAACGTTTGCACTGGCAGGATGCTCATGCAGAAAAGGCATAAGAGAGGCCAGGAGGGTTTCCGGCCTCAGACCCACAGTCAGAATATGTGAAAAGAGAAGTGAGGGAATTAGGGGTAAACAGGGGAACCAGAGGCCACACCCCTTCATCCCTTGGGGTTCTGTGTTCACCACCATGATTCCTGGGTGTCAGGAGCTCCGTGGTTCTCATGTCTGCCTTTGTAGAATGGAGGCCCCATTTCCCCTGGAGAGAGCGGGTAAAGGGATGATGGGGGACAGAATGAACACTCTCATGAACCAACAGGACCCACCGTGCAGGGGTGACTGGGAGACACTTGTGCTTTTAAAGGATCTAAGAGACAGCTGTGATTCTAAGCTCCTCCTCCAGATGAGGAAATCAAAAACTGTGAGACCATGGGACTTGCTCTTGGGACTTGCTCTAGGTTATACAACTGGTCAACAGGAGAGCCCCTTTAGAAAGCAGTAGAGACAGAAATGTCAGAACAGGACAGTGTCTCCTTGCCTGGCTCATATTCACACTGCAGATTCCCATCCTACTCCTTCTCACCAGCAAGGCCGTGGGCACAAAGGACTGTGTGTTCCGAAGCCAGTAGGGAGGTATTCTGCAAGGCCGTGCTGATTTGTGTTGTGCTTTCTGTCCCAGAGGATGTTTAATTCTTGACTTCCACGGCCTTCTGCAGTTTCCTGCTTGATATCCTGCTTTTGTCATTGGTTCCTGAGAGAATAGGAACCAGGGACACTTAACTTCCCGGACACCGGTTGTCCTGACCCCATGTCTTTGTGGTTCTGGAGCTTTCCATGGATGAGAGGGGATGAGACCCAGAAAGTGGACGAGGGAGAGGGTGGGGCAGACTTTTCCTGAGCCAGCCTCATGGCCAGGAAGGGTTCTTTAGAGGAACATACAGGATCGCAGGCTGGCTCTTCTTGGCGTGACTCTATCTCGCCCTCTAGTGTTCAAATGAGTTCCCCTGGAGCATACACATGGCTTGGCCATTTTGAGAGAACCGAGCACAATCTAAACCATGGTGTGAGATGGTTGAGAGCCAACAGAAAGGCTCTGCTACCATTGTTCCCATCTTCCTATTTGGAATGTATAAAATCTTGACTTTCAGACTAGTTTTCTTCTAAGTCCTTCATTCTTCAAAAGCAAAAAACCCATCGGGGAAGAGCTTTCCTTTAATCTGTCACAGGTTCACTAATATGATTAGATCTGAATCATTTATAGATAGTGCCATGTATAGCGGGGGACCTTGGGCCAGCAGGAAAGGCATGTGAGTGTGTCCCGGTGCAGTGACATTGACCTCTGTGTTGTCAGATGATACACCAGCAGCCCAACCCAGGAGTCCACTATGAGTACGTCATCATGGGGACCAATGCCATCAGCCCACAGGTGCCTCCTCACAGGAGACCAGGTAAAATCTCTTGTTCTACTGCCAAGCACCCCCCACCCCGCCCATTGTTTCTTTTCAAAGCCCTCTGTCTCTTGTGCATCTCCCTTGTGTCTCTCAGTCAACAGAGAGAAAACACACGGACACACCCTTGACATCAGAGGATGCTTCACCATTTGTCTGAGCCTTTGCTGATAAGAGAGTCTCATTCATTTGATTCAGAAATGAGGTGAACACCCTAAGTCTGTCTTTCCAGTTCAACATTTTAAGATACCTGATATTATTTTTTTAGAGCTGCCTGCCATATAACAAATTACCTCAAACATGGTGGCTTAAAACAACACACGTTTGCTATCCTACAGTTCAGGAGTTCCGGAAATCCAAAGTGGGTTTTGCTGGGCTGGAATCAAGGTGTTGGCAGGCCACGCTCCCCTTGGAGGCTCTAAAATGTTCTGTCACCCTGCCCTTTTCACTTCAAGAGGCCTCCTGCACTCCTCGCTTCCTGGCCTCTTTTTGCATCTTCAGTGCTGAGTAGCACTTTCAGATCTCGGGTTCTGACCCCCTTCTTCCGTCATCACATCTCTGGGCCCAGCCAGACAGTCCAGGACCATTCTCCATCCCCAAATCTTTAATTTCACATCTGCAAAGTCCCTTTTGTCATATAAGGTACGATACTCACGGTTCCAGGGATTAGGAGGCAGACACCTTCAGAAGGCCATTATTCTGTCCGCCTCATGCCTTTTTTTTCTCTTGGTCCCCTTCTGCTTCTCCTGACACTACTTTGACTTGTAAGAAAAGAATAATGAGTTCATGCCTAATTATCTACCTCTTTCCTGTGGGCTCTGCTGATAGATACAGCAGGCAGGCAGCCCTCCGGCTCTGCAGATATTTCTTTACCAAATGATAATGGAACCCACCACCCAAATGGAGACTTGTTTTTTCCATCTTTTGAACCGGAAGGCCTACATAAACATCAATGATAATATTACTCACGTGCATGGAGTCCTTGCCGTGTGCCGGACATTGCTGAGCCTTTCACATAGATGAACTCATCAAATTATCACGACAGTGCTCAGAGGATGGGGCTGTTTTTGGCCTCATTTTAAAAAGTAGGAAATGGAAGCTCAGAGAGATGGACTTACTGCCCCGGTCTGACAGTGACCTCAGTCTGCTGTCTGTTATATCGCGTAGGGTTACCTGCTCTGACACCTGTCCCAGGCAGTGAGGGCACAGATGTGAGGCCTGGCCCACCAAATGGATAACTGAGTTATCTGACTGTCACAGGTCAGGGAAGAACAATCTGGCTCCTCGGAGACAGCAGGGTGTACGCCGGGCACGTGGGCTGCGCATGTTGTCCAAACTGCAAGTCAGCACACTCAACCCAACACAACGTTCGAGCCATTTGCAGGAACGATCCACAGTCTGAGAAACAAAGCTCAGATGGCAGAATATTGAGGTTCCTGAAATCTGATGCTGATGGATAAGGACAATTGGACAGACTATTTGAAATCCTACAGGGTGATGATGATTGATAACAAGCCTGATGGGTCTCAGCTAATGGGTAGCATGGGATTGGCTACCCGGGACAGGGCGGGCCCAGAAGGAGTCAGTTGTAAAAAGTTAGTGAGAAGGGGCAGTCTGTAGTAAGCTTTACCCTCCATGAACTCAGGCTTTACCCTCCATGAACTCAAATCCAGCTCTGCCTCTTTCTTGCTGTGCACCCTCAGGCAAGTCAGAAACTTCTCTGAGCACGTTTCCAGTCTACAAAATAGTGAAGAGAAAAACCCTACACTCGAAGGCTTTTCTTGAAGGGGTCAGGCCGTGGAGGAGATTGAATATGAGGTGCCATCCCAGTGTAGTGCCCAGTGCATGCAAGGTGTACAAAAGATTTTTAAATGTTTTTGTCTGGTAATATTTTAGTCTTACTTACATCAGTATGCCTAGTCTTGATTCTATTGATTTAAATTGTATTTAATATTTTAAGCCACGAAGTGTTGTTAAGTGGTACAGGGTGGGGAAAGTCCTAAGTTTTAACTGGATTCTACAGTAACTCTGGAATTTGCCTCCTTGTTTTATATCAAACTAGTATATGCTTGAACAATATTCAAGCAAAATAAAAATATATAAAGTAAGATGCGAGTGCTCCATAATTGCCCAAACTTGGAAGCAACCAAGATGCCCTTCATTCGGTGAATGGATGGATAAACTGAGGTACATTCAGCTAGTGGAATATTATTCAGCACAAAAAGAAATGAGCTACCTAGCCATGGAAAGACATGGGGGAAACTTAAATCTGCATTATTAAATGAAAGAAGCCGATCTGAAAAGTCTCCATACTGTATGATTCCAACTATATGATATTGTGGAAATGGCACAACTTTGGAGGCAGTATACAGATCAGTGGTTGCCAGGGACTAAGGGAGAGTAAGGGGTGAATAGGCAGACAGAGAGGATTTTTAGGGCAGTGAAACTATTCCCGATGATACATGGTAGTCTACTTTTGTCAAGATCCATAGAATGTACACCACCAAAATGAGCTCTAATGAAAACTATGGGCTTTGGGTGATAATGATGTGTCCATGCAGGTTCGCGGATGGTAAGAGATGTACCACTCTGGTACAGGATGTTGATGGGGGCGGTAAGTGCATTATGTGGGGCCAGAGGAGGTATGGAAACTCTGTACTTGCCACTTAATTGAGCTGTGAACCTAAAACTGCTCTAAAAAAAAAAAAAAAAGAATAAAGTCTACTTAAAAAAAAAAAAATATGTCCCAACCTCATCCCCCAATCCCATTCCAAGAGGGAATATCTCTCCATGATTTGAAGGGGTTCCACCCAGCCCTTTCCTGTGCATGTAGAAACATGGTTATAAGCAATTTGAAACTTTGTCTGCAGTCTAAGTGTACAGGGAACATCTCATGCCGGTCTTTTCCAGAAGTCTAACTTAGATCTCGCCTCAACTTCAGATTTCCTTGACACTTGTAGAAAACTCGGTCTCAGTAAGTACAGAGGCTCCCCCCACACACCCCCAGTATGAGTAAAGATCCCTGCCTGGCACAGGTAAAGTCTGTGGTGCTCAGGAAACTCTGACCTTCTGACTTCGGCCTCTCCTTGCCTTGAAAACATCTCTCTCTCTCTCTCTCTCTCTCTCAAAATGCTTTCCACTTTTCCCTCCTCTTTCTTCCTCCTTCTCTTCCCATTGGCTGGCCCCAGTATCTGGGCCTGTTATCCTTATTGAGAACTCAGGCTTTCACTGTGAGAAGGAAGAGCTGTTGACGTCCAGCAGCTTTTACTTCTCTGCAAAAATCCTGAGAATTTTTGGTTCTGAGTCCAGAACACCTAAGGGCTTGGCCACTTGGCCTGGGGGACGTGGGACAGACACAAAGGGCTGAACACCAATTAAATCTCTCACAAGGGGTCCTGCCACACACGTGTGGATGTATATACAAAATGAATTCTGCTGTGCTTTTTCTTTCATCAAACAATGCATCAGTCATATCTCCGTGTCACAACATACGTTTTGCTTCATTCTTTAAAAGAAAAAAAATAACATAGCATCCGTTCGTGGTTGTAGCATGGCGTATTTTAACCAGTACCCTGGTGGACATTTAAGTTCACTCTACTATTTGGCTATTTCAAAACATGCTTTAGGAACCATGCTTGTGCATACAGCTTTGTGTAAAAGAATGGGAATATTTGTACGATAAATGTCCTAGAAACTGAATCCCTAGGTCGAGGGGTATGTGCATTTAAAACTTGGGTAGAGGGTTGCTGGAGGGGAGGTGGGTGGAGGGGATGGGGTAACTGGGTGACGGGTATTAAGGAGGGCACGTGCTGGAATGAGCACCGGGTGTTCTACGCACCTGATGAATCACGGACCTCTACCTCCGAAACTGATAGTACACTATATATTAATTAATTGAATTTGAATAAAATAAGAATTCAATAAATAAATAAATAAATGAAACTTGGGTAGATATGGCCAAATTGCCCTCCAAAACTCCGTGTCTATCAGCAGGCTCCTCCTCCCCTGTTTTCCTGTATCTTCAGTGAGGGGTTTAGGGATTTAGGGGTCTCCAAAGTTCCTCCTCTTTATTGTGAGGCTAATAAAGTTGTGGTGATTGTTTTTGTTTTCACATGTAGTTCTTTCATTATGAGTGAAGTTGAGCCTTTTTGTGTGACTTTGGGCTGTTTAAAGTATTTCTTTTTATGTGACTTCCTGGCCCTTGCCTGCTTTCCCTACTGAGACGTTCGTCTTTTTCTTATTCATTTTTAACAATGTTTTGAATATTAGGGAAACTGGTATCTGCATGTTTAAAACACATGTGCTGTGGATTGGAAATGACCTCTTGCTACGTAATTTCTGATGTCCAAGGGATGTCCTCGGGAGGACTCCGGGTCCAGACCAGTCTTACTTCTGTGTGTGCACCTGCCTCTCCTAGGGGAGCCCTTCAACGGCCAGCTGGGGACACACGGGAGGGGCCAGGAGGAGGGAGAAGAGAAAGAGGAGGCTGAGGAGAAGGAAGATGTGCACGGCGGGGCCCCCGAAGTATTCACCTCGGAATCGGCACAGACCTTCCCAGTCAGGCATCCGGATGGATTTTCTTCCCATCGGCCAGACAATGTGGTGCCGGCAGCACCACAGCCCCCGCGGCGAAGCCGGGACCACAACTGGAAGCAGCTGGGGACCACAGAATGCTCCACAAGTTGTGGGAAAGGTGAGCTCGAGTGCGGGCGAGGAGGGTCTCTGCAGACCCCCCGGGCGAGGATTGGGTGGCTGGGCTCAAGGGACGTGGCGCAGCCTCCCCTCCTTGAGCCTGACTGTGAGATGGTTCATGGGTATGACATTGGGTGGAGGGTCCCCAAGACCACCCTTAAGCTTGATGAGCCACAAGAAGGACACACAAGACTCAGAAGAGCAACTATGCTCGTGGTCACAACTTATTATGGTGAAAGGATACAGGTGGGTATCATCAGGGGAAAACGCACGTGGGGGCAAAGTCCAGGAGAAACCGGGGGCCGGCTTCCGGGTGTCCCATCCCAAGAGAGTTGCACCCGGATGCACTGAATTCTCCCAGCAGTGATGGGTGACAGCAAGACCAACTATTGCCAACTAGATAATTGAGGTTTGGTGTCCAGGGGGCTGACTATGGCTCAGTCACATAGGCATGGAGCCCCCACGTGACTGACATTAGCTACTCAGCCTTTAGCACCCAGAAGTCAGACTGATAGATAGAACACGGCCAAGACCACAGGCCCACAAATACAGGCATTCAGCCAAATCGCATTGTTGGCATAAACCATCTTGTCAAACTGATACGGTGTGGAAAAACACTCCTATCAGCAGAATATCCCACAGGCTCAAAGGTTGTCTCCAGCCCTGCTCCGGGGCCAGTCATGAAGACAGGGCTTTCTTTGGAGTGTGCAGGGTTTGAGCACCCCAGGCCTGCTGAGTTAACCCTCTCCTGCACGACGAGTTCATGAATAACCACAGAATGTGTTCACTGAGTTTAAGATCGAGAAGTTGAGGCATACGTACACAAATA
The DNA here is from genome assembly GCF_037043125.1 of Eumetopias jubatus. Lineage (NCBI taxonomy): Eukaryota > Metazoa > Chordata > Mammalia > Carnivora > Otariidae > Eumetopias > Eumetopias jubatus. Next base: position 111,084,002 of record NW_028274813.1, read on the forward strand.
CCAGGTAAAACTCATTCTCAAATCTAAGATTCCAGAAAAAAAGCACACTCACGGGGCTTGAGGTGTGAGCCGGCTCTTACGCTCACCAACGCTCACAGCTCCTCACGGTTCTCTCTGTAAAATCTTCACCGTGTATTGTCCCATTATCCTAACCCCATCAGCTACGACCCCGGGGGCAAGCCTGCAGCCCAGCCACACCAGCTCCATGCACTCCTTGCAGGAAGGGAGACCACATGCCAGAGACACCAGAAGGAACAAACGGTGTCTCTCCAAACAAAAGAAAAGAGTTACAGGATTTAGGAGAAGGGCAGATGGAGTTCAGGTGACATTTAAAGAAAGAGAGTTTTGATAGGCTCAAAGCAAAGGAGGCTGTGGGCAAAGTGGTCAATATCAATATCAGTCTGAACTGTGGGGTGGATCTGGGGTCTATTTCCTTGAAAACTCCAAAGTTAAGGTAGGCGTGGAATGTGTCCAGAAGCCCCTTATTGAATGTCTGGCACCTGGGTTGGAAATTGAGGCTGTTTCTCAGTTTCAAGGTGGCCTAGCTCCTTAGTGCAAGGATCTGTCTGTGACCACGAGGAACTATGAGGCAAGGGTACTGTCTGCGTGGTAATGGCCTCCTGTTTGTAAGGAAGTCCTATTTGTGACCCTAAAACCGCTGTCCTTGGAGGGGAGGTGGCCACGGAAATGGGAAGGCTTTATCCCAAGAAGTTCCTGTTGCTTGAAAACTGATACACTAAGAAAAGTGGTTTGGGGATTTTTTTTTTTCTTTTCTTCAAGAGGCATGTACCCAAGGGTACAAAATTCAGGAAGTCGGACATATTTTGCACCCAGGAAATTTTCACAACCGCCTGTAAAGCCTTTATCTTTTTCCCAAGAGCATTAGCTTGGTGGCTTTTGAGAACCAAATTGAGGTGTTTGGTTCTTCGCAGGGGCTGGAGCGTCTCCTGCCTGGACCCCCAGCCAGTTCCGTGATGACTGATAACTGGAGCACCGATTTCTGGAGCTGACACTTCAGATATTGGTGGGCTTTTGCTTAATACATGTGCAAAGAATTTGGACTGAAGATTCATTGCCCTAACCTCTTTTTTAAGCTTTCGGAGGGAAAGTGATATGCCCATAGAATGTGTCTGAACAGAGGCAGAAAGCTAATTACACAGGAAGGCCAAAATCATTTCAGTCAGGATCCATCCCTGGAACTGTAGAGGTGAGCAGGATGAAATGCAGTTGACATAGGAACCCGGGGTCCAAATGTGTGATTACTGAAGTTTCCACCATGGACTTAGTGGTGCAATGCCCACCAGAGGAACCAGACACATTTGTGCTAGGTACACACAAGGGAAAGTCATAAAAAGAAGAAAAATTGCCGTCCTGTGGTTTTATATCAAGGATGGCAGATGTGTAGAAGATTCTCTCCCCTTTCTTGTCCGTAAAGATCGCCTGGCCCAGTCTTTCAAGTAGCGTGAGATGTCGCCGTGCCCAGAGACCATCAGGCATCGCCTCATGGACTTTAATAGAATAAGGACGAAAGCATGTGCCATTGCCCACTCACCCTTCATGCTGCTCACACAGCCCTGCATTCACTGAATTGATGCCACATACCCCAGTGTTCATTCAACGGGTCATTCAAGGCATGATGGAGGGACCCCATTTCCAAAAATTCTGGTTGTCTTTCCCCCAGCCAACCACAGTCTGTGTGATCCACACTGAGCTAAAACACCTGCCTCGCTTACTATATCCTCTGGTATGGAGCCAGCAAACCACTTACACTCCCCGATCTAGCTCAGATGCACCTCCTCTGTGAAGCCCTTCCTGGTTCTGCAAGGCACAGGTGGGCACTTATCCTAGGGGACCCCATGGCAACTCAGGACACATTCTTGTCCCAGCTCTGCCTGGCCTGGCTGTCTTCGCGCATGGACACTTTGCATCGCCTGCTCCTGGGATGGTAGCCAGCACACAAGGAGACACTCCTCAAGTGTTTCTCCAATTGATGAATATATTGTCAAATGGGTCATATCCAGCTATTAGAAAAGGTGTAAGGGTAGTTTTTACATCATTGCATCCTGGATAGGCAAGGCTGTTACTGCCTTACTGTGTTCTATTGTAGCTTAAAGAATGTGGATTTATGTACTCACAACTGAAGAATCTTTTTCTCTAGATTTCCATATGATTTTGTTTAACGTTCTTAATATAGTCTTTCTCCTTTGCCTTGTGGACACACACACACACACACACACACACACACACAGCATCTGCCACTTGGATGCTTGTGATGACATGCTCATCCTCTTCTTTACCTTGAGAAACAGCACGGTTTCTCCAGTCCAAGAGCTACAGAAGAGTTTCCTTGGAAATAAAACAAGAGCAGAGCTGTTTTCTCCCCCAGCCCTCCCTTCTCTCGTACTCTTAGCCCCTTGCTCTTCCGCTGGACAAATGGCAGCAGCCCCTGGATGCCCCTCCTTTGCTGCCTGTAAGGTTTGTTCCCAGCAGCGCTGGCTGGATTGCAGGGCACATGAGGCCATGTGGATGCATCCATGTTTAGCTCAGCAGCAGTGACAAATGTACCAGGACCACGCCCCACGTACCGTCTTGCTCTTATAGATGCAACCCACATCCATGCTCCCTCTGACCTCACCATTCGTCCCCACACAAATCTTCTCCAGTCCTTTCTGGTGGAACTCAACAGACCGTGTGTCTCCATGCCTCTCAGGGGAAACCACTCCTCACGATAGCACTGTCACAGAGAGGGGTCCTGCCACCGACAGCCCAGAGTGGCTCATACTCCACCTGGCTGTTGCCCAGACTTCTGTCTGGTCAAACTTTTGGCTTGGCTCAGTCGATTCCTGGAGTTCCAAGCCTCAGATGATTTCATTGTTTTCTTGCTCCATATTTTGTCCCTCTCTCCCCAATGCCGCACCAGTCTCTCCACACCGTCCCCTGAACTCACTGACTTGCCTGCTTTAATATCTGCAGATTACCTGCAGTACAGTTCCCTCCTCCGGGATAATATACCTCTGTTCTGATCAACACGCACAACATAAAACCCAACTGAAATGATCCCAGATTCTCCCTGCTGCCTGAAGCCCAGCCAGCACCTGACGTCACCATCCCATTCTCTGCAGAAATCAAAACTGACCCAAAGAAAGAAACCGCTGTGGTCATTCGAGTCAAGAATTATAGTTCTCACCATCAGAGAGTGAGCCTCTGGATTTACGTCCTTGGCTGAACTCTGGAGCTGGACCATGAATAAGTGTAGGGTAAAGGCACTAAGAGGGTGAGGAAGGTCCGTGGCCACGTGCAAAGAGCCCTGGGCAGGACCCATCCCTCCAAGGCACAGAGCATTCCTATGGTAGCCTGTATCCTTTTAGCTAAAGATATTAAATTGCCCCTGAGTGCCATGTGGTTGGAGTAGTAACTTTTGCTTTCCAGTCCACAGACTTGCCAGCAGAAAAGTTACACCCACATGGTCTGAAGGGATAAATAATAAGATTTTTACTTAATCCCTTAATAACTGGGTCCCACATGGGTATCCTGAAAGGCGTGAACGGAATCTTATTCATCTTTGTAAGCGAGCACAATGTGCTTAATATTTGTGGAATTTAATTAAAAAAATCTCTTCTTCATGGAAGCAGTTATGTCACTGGACAAAATTTCATTCCACAAAAGTTTTTGCTTCTTATTAGTTTTATAGTCAGTACCACTTTTTACTCCGCTAATAATTACACTTCACTGGAACATTATTTTTATTTTTTTAAAGATTTTATTTATTTATTTGACAGAAAGAGAGAGACAGCAAGAGAGGGAACACAAGCAGGGGGAGTGGGAGAGGGAGAAGCGGGCTTCCCGCTGAGCAGGGAGCCCGATGTGGGGCTCGATCCCAGGACCCTGAGCTGAAGACAGATGCTTAACCGACTGAGCCACCCAGGCGCCCCTGGAACATTATTTTTAAATAATGGTCTCCAAGTTATAGCTACATTATGAATTTTTACTGCCAGAGTGGTTTTTAAACAAATGATCATTTCAGATTCAGAACTGTCTTCCAATATGTCAAGGTTTCTTACAAGAACCACCCTCTGGCTTGGGGGTCACACAAGATCAGCGTCAACAAGCACTGACACACCCTTCATGGCTGATGAAATAGGGAAACGTTTCTGTGAAGAGTTATCCCTCCAGTTACAATTAAATTGTAGTAAGTTGGAAGTTCAGAAACTCCAAATGCCTGGCCACTTAGCAACAGAGCTAAGACAGAACTGTAGGATGAGTGATCATGTTCTGCCCGGCAGGAATTGGGTAGTGGCCTAGACTGGGGATCGGCGCAGGGGGACAGACTGTTATTTGTGAAGAAACACCGTATTTTTCAAACAATTGCATGGCGTGTTCCTGGTTACCTTTCTCACTTTGTACACATCCCTTAGCAATACTCCCGAGCTGCCACCAGGGGGTAGCAGAGAGAGGCCGGCAGAATTGTTGGCTTTTTTTTTTTTTTCCATTTAACGGATTCTGACTTTTTCTCCAAAAAACATTTATCCATATTAAGCCAGTGAAACTCAGCTGCATATTTAAAACAAAACAACAACAACAACGCTGAGGCAGTATAATTTTTTTAACAAAGTAATAAAAACAAATATGAGACTTCTGATAAACATCCGTTCAGCATGTTTATTGAGCGGCTGTTGCTCTGTTAGGTACTGGGATTACAGGGATGAACAAGAATTAGTGCTGTCCTGAGAAGCTCTCTGTCTCATGGGAAGCAGACATGCTCAAATAACTAAAAATACCATTGGATCAGTACTTTACTAGGGGAATGGGTAAAATGCTTTACAGAGTAGGGCGAAGCTTGCTGCTCTTCTAAGCCGGTCCTGAATCTTCTTACTTCTCTGCTTCAGTTTGCCTCTCACACATTCCAGGCACATGCAAGCCAGTGTGTCAGGCACTTTTTTTCCTGTTCAGTTGCCTGGACAGCCCCCTCCCTCCAAGACACACATGCCCACAGCTACCCAAACCCCACCCTTCTGCAGGATCCAGCTGGACCCTATAGGACCTTTTCTCTGTGGTGTCTCCAGAAAACTTTCAGGCATTTATTACTTGTGCTCATGTTATAATCACTCTCCTGCCTCATGGTATCTTGAACTGTTATGAAAATTGTTTGTATCTGCCTTTAGCACTTTCCAACCGTGTCCGCGGTTTGCACCCCCAGTGTCCACAGGGCCTGTCACAGCCCCTGTTGTGGGAGGTGTGTGTAAACGCATGAATGAAGGAGGAGTATGTGTGTGTGTGTGTGTGTGTGTGTGCATTTCTCTGTTCCTGCAGCCTCTCTTCATCAGTACCCGGATCTCTGTGCACCTGCGCCCAGAGCCCAACATTCAAGTGTGTGGGGCTGTCCTTGAGAAGTTCTCCTTGTCCTTGCAGGATCGCAGTTCCCTATTTTTCGCTGTGTGCACCGGAACACCCACGAAGAGGTGCCCGAGAGCTACTGTGACTCCAGTATGAAGCCCACCCCCGAGGAGGAGCCCTGCAACCTGTTCCCTTGCCCAGCCTTGTAAGATGGCCTCTCTGTGGAGGTTGCCAGTTATGGGGTCACTTCTGGGTGCTTGAGCATAGGACCTTATTAGCAGACATAAAATCTGTCTACATCTCATTTAGACACACGAGACTCAGTCTGTGCATAAACTGCAGTCTGTTCAGCAAGCACACCTGTTTCTGGGGATGAACGCAGAAGCTTGTAGCCTTTAACAGTGAGCACACGCCTTTGGTAATTTGGAGCAGTTACGTGTTAGCCTGGTGAGGAAAGCAAAGAGGGAAGCTGGGAATTACAGTCCAGCGTGGTCGGTGCTGTAGGTGAGCTGTGAACAGAGGGAATGAGGAGAGTCACAGGCACATGGGCAAGGAGAAGTCGGGAAGAGTGTCTCAGGAGAGGTCTTGGGTGGGTTACTGGATGATAAAGAGGACACTTCCAGAAGAACAGGGAGAAAGAGCCCCCAAAGAGGGTCCCAACATAATTTTCAAAGTAATAGAAACATCCTCCTATGTATTGAGCCGTGTGCTAATGTCTTATTTAACTAAGTGACAAAGCAGGATGACAGGGGAAGATCATGAAACTGATGAGTAAGTAGCTTATGAGCAATAAAGAATGCTGGAGATTTGTAAGATCCAACGCGGGTTAATGTTCTACGGGGCGATGATAAAACTAACGTTTGGAGTTTGGGGCGTTTTTTAGATAAAAATCCTTTGCACCTTCTCGGTTTTCTTTAATTTTCTCAAACTGGGCCGTCGTCACTGGTAAAGAGCTTGTCGACAGAGTTACATTGCTTCACGGAGTCCGATGGCCATTAGGCAGGCGTTGAGCCACGCTCTTGGGTGAGGACCACCCGTAACGATGCTGATGGTTCTGTGCGAGCTGGCTCTCGGGGCGGTGCTCTCTTCCGCTGGCTGACAGTGATCTGTCCCTCTCGCGCTCTCTCGTTCCTGAGCTAGCTGGGACATCGGAGAGTGGTCCGAGTGCAGCAAAACCTGCGGCCTGGGCATGCAGCATCGCCAGGTCCTGTGCCGCCAGGTGTACGCCAACCGCAGCCTGACGGTGCAGCCCTACCGCTGCCAACACCTGGAGAAGCCCGAGACCACCAGCACCTGCCAGCTCAAGATCTGCAGCGAGTGGCAGATCCGGACGGACTGGACCTCGGTATGCGGGGCAGGCCGCCTGCTCTAGAGCTCCCCCTCCCAGACTCCCTGCCATCCCCCGCCCCCACCGCCACCAAAGACCTGACTCAGGACAGCCCTGAGGTCTCCTAAAGGGAACGCTTCCCGGGGTGGGCGGGGGGTGCAGAGGAAGGACTGTTTTGCAAACCAAAGCACGTTACCGATAGCACTCGAGAGTTAAGGGTAGTGTGCAGAAGTCGCCCACAGCCGACTTGTAGGGTGAGCCCGTGGTAGTCACGTGCATACAGGTGATCTCTCTCGTGTGACATGAGAAATCAGCTCCTTCCAGTCTCGCACCCCTGTTTCACAGATGACAGAACGGAGGCCCAGAGCCACAAAGTGGGCAGGACATCCAAGAAGGTCTTAGAGAAAAGACCTGGTGAGGTTTTCAGGGCTGGGAACTCAGAGCCACCCAGGGGGTCTCACCATAGTCGTCGCTCGGGTGGCAGGTGACAAGGATGAGGGCACCCGAGCTGGAGAGGCCCCCAAAGGTAACGCTGCCCATCCCACTGACTTATTCCTGCTGTTTTAGTGCTCAGTGCCCTGCGGGGTGGGACAGAGGACCCGAGACGTGAAGTGTGTGAGCAACATCGGGGACGTGGTCGACGATGAGGAATGCAACATGAAGCTCCGGCCGAACGACATTGAGAACTGTGACATGGGGCCCTGTGCCAAGAGCTGGTTCCTCACCGAGTGGAGTGAAAGGGTGAGCTGAGGGCAGGCAGAGTGGGTTTCCTACAGCCGGGACCAAGGGCTGCTGGGCCAGTGGGCAGGAGCTGTACGTGACAGGCACCCCAACACCACGAGGAGAATCACTAGCTGAGAATCCCAAGGGTAACTTCTGACTTTGGGGAAGAGGCTTTCTGTCTTCATACAAAGACCGAGGGGCTACAAGGGTGAGCAGTGGGGGTGAGAGAATTCCTTCTCCTTCGCACTGCACATGAACATTAAATCATGAAATACTGAAGAAGGGGAAGAATTACATTGCAGCCCTCATATGGTATGTGAGTGTCTGGCATATAAATGCACTCAGCAGGCGGCAGGCCCCTTCTCTCCTTCTTACTAACTCAGCACAGTTCACAGACTCTTCCCCTCCCAGTAGCCTGGCCTCCCTTGGGGTCCCTGGTGTCAGATGTAAAGATGAAGTCTGAGGCATGTATAGTTAACCATCAGTTACCTATGTGCAAGGGAAAGCAGCAAGAGATAGAGTTCCTCTATCAAAGACAAAACTAGGGGCGCCTGGGTGGCTCGGTCGGTTAAGCATCCGACTCTTGATTTCGGCTCAGGTCATGATCTCAGGGTCGTGAGATCTAGCCCCATGCAGGGCTCCACTGGGCGTGGAGCCTGCTTAAGATTCTCTCTCTCTCCCTCCTGCTCTGCCCCTCCCGCTCCTCGCTTATATGCATGGTTGTGCGTGCTCTCCCCCCCCCCAAAAAAATGACAAAAATAGGATTTATAGGGATTCTGGAGTTGGGTCTGGTGATGGTTACACAACAGTGTAGATGTGATTAATACCACTGAAATGTACACTGAAAATGATTAAAATGGTAAATTTTATGTTATGTGTATTTTACCACAGTAAAAAAAAAAGTTTAGGGAAAAGCATTAAGCAAAATTACAGAGTGTACCTTGGGGAGGGGAAGAGAGAGAGGGAAGGAGAGAGTGAACTTTGCCTTCCTTTTCTTGAGGAAGCCCCTGACTAATGGGCTGGCAGTGGGACAGGCCATCAGGGGATTCTTCCCAGGGCAGTGGGCTGGCCCCACCCCAACGGTTTCTGGGTTTCTGGATCGTCTAGAGCCCTTGCAAGTTGAATTGGGATGGAGCCAGGACTGGCTGTCTCTGTCCTTAGTGCCTTCCTCTTGGCTGGGCCAGGTGGCCACCGTTTCCCTTATCAGAATTCCTCACCATGCGGACAAACTTCAGTGTGCCTACAGGTCACCTGGGAATCCCCGCACGGTGCCGGGGCTGAGTCCGAGCAGGGAGGTGGGCCTGGGAATCTGCCTTCCTAACGGGCTCCCAGGGGGCACTGAGGCTGGTGGGCCAAGGGTAAGAGGGGACCAGGCAAGTTCCTAGAGCCTTAGGAAAGACTGAGCGCGGGAGCCTCCTCTCCCCGTGGAATCATGTGAACAACAACAGGGCGACATCTCAAGTTCAGAGGAGGAAACCTTCATGCGTCGCCATCCCACCACACGGGTGGATTACTGGGCCAGCATCCCTCCTGACTGGTGAGCATTGTCCGGTATTCTGAGCATCACCCTGCAAGCATTCATAGGGGTTTCCCCTCCATCTGGTGCTGAGATGCCCCTTAATTTTGTCCCCATCATCACAGTAACACTGCACCTTGGTGGGGGGAGTCGTCGAGGAACAGACCTGCCAACGCAGGCTTCACCTCACATGCAGAGATCATCCTGGAGATTCTCATCGAGTGACTGACCTGCTGTGGATTACTGACACCTCGTGGCTTACAGCCACTCCCCTTTAGCCCCAAGATGGTCCCCAGATAGAGAGCCCGTGTGCAAACACTGAACTCTTAGGACAAGCAGCTAACTGTGCCTCTGTCCCAGAGTGGGCTGTCACGGGTACCGAATTAGTCCTCAAGAAGGCATTGACCCAAAGGAAACAGTGAAGAGTAGGTGCCCATCGAAAGGTGTCCATGGACTCAGACTTGGGCCCCTGAGGCTGAGTCCAGCAGGGCCCAGCCCCGTTCTGTCTGTACATCCCCTCTCCCTCCTTCCAAGCCTCCCAGCTCATACCTCAGCTCCTGGCAGCGCCCAAGCAGCACTGGGAGGCCCCCCAGAAGCCACTGTGCTCAGCCTCCCTGCCAGCATGAGGAGCCCTCTGCAGCGTCCCTGAGTCTAACTCCTTCCCAGAAATTCATGGCGGGTCCAGGCAGTTGCCCAGAGGGTTCCTTTGGCATCAGACCAAAATGTGTCTTGCTAACTCCCACTCCTGTCCTGCAGAACATGAGTGTTCCTCCTTACACTGCAGCCCTACAGATATTTGGAGACCTCTTCCACCTCTTCTCCTAAAAATTCCTAGTTCCTTCAACTAACTCTTTTGTGTTTCTGGATTTCTAGCCATCCCAAAACTCATTTGTGTTCGCGGTAAATTCGGTGAAGTTAGTGTGCAAACAAATGTATAAAAAGAATGATGCCGGGCTTTCATTTTCCTCTTGGGAAGACTCTTTAAAATAATTTTGGACAAAAATTATTTTTGTCAACTATACATAAGACCTTAAGCTAAAATGTCTGTGTCCTATAATATAAAAGTTTGTGATGCAAACAGAGAACTTATAATACCAGTTTAAGTCATGAAACAAAAGGAACAAGATCGTTTGAAGTCTAGAGCACTTAAACCCTTTTAATCCTTAATATTTATATGAAATCTCATAAAGAATATGCAGAGCTTAAGGTAATAATTTCTTCCATGAATGTTCAATGACTCACATGTCCGAGTAGACTGAAGTTTGGAAATTTTTCTTAAGGTTCACATTCACTAGAGGAAATCAAAGTTTTAGAATGCTCGTGTAAAGGTTAAAACAGCTGAAATTATTTTCTCAGTAAATGCTTCCTCATCTTCATCAATCATTATTCTAAACTATAGAGAACATTTATTTATATAACACAAACAGTGTAATTAATAAAAGGCTATATGCAAAGATAAGACAATGCAAGACAGCTGAGTTTATAATGCATCTGAAATATTTAAAAGATTTAATCATAGTTCTTATATGACTACACACTTAATAACTTATCTCTACTTAACAAAATAGTAAAAATGCCATTTTCTACTTTTTGAATGTGTGTTTGCAAACATCTCTCAAAGAATTTTTCACTTCCAATTAAAGAACTAATGTAGTTAATGGATAAGAAAATAATGTTCACCTTTTCTGGTCATAAAGTAACATATAGTATTATAAAAAAATCAGAAAAGCATACCTATAATCTCTTTACTAGCAGATAATATTTTAAGATTTGTAAGCTATATTGTCAAGCTTTTTTCTACTCATACATACTTAACATACATAGCTTTTTTGTACTCACACATATTTGAAGGATACAGATCATAATACCTCATATGTATAATTTAGTAACCTTCCTTTTTCACATGTGTATTAATTATAAACACGTTAATGGCATTTAAAACCTGTAAAGCGTGAATTTTAATTAGACTAAGCTATTGTTTGCCAACTCTAACTGAATCCACCCTTATTCTTTATTCCCCCTCCAACAAACACTTGTAAATTTCCCTTTAATGTAAATTTGCTTTGCATTTTAACATTGAGTACTTGCTGGATCTAACCCTTGCCTTAAAATTCTAAATAGAGGAAAGATGAGCACTGTATTCTTCTGTTTAGAGAACTTCTTTGTTCTTTTTTGGAAAGATGTTTTAGAAAGATGTCAGGTTAGTGCTCTGATATAAACAAGTAGGTAATTTTGCTTTATCAGCCCCCAGAACATAACATTATTCCAGAATGTTTATGGCTGGAGTAGATGAGTGGGAAGGAGGCTTTGGTAGCACTTTTCCCGGGACTTATTTCTTATTACACCTTGAGCAAGCAGCTCTCTGACCCTCCGTTTCCTCATTGGCAACAAAGCTGAATGAGCATGAGGGGATAACATATTTGAAACCATGACCTAGATGATGAGATCATGGGGTGGGCCTTGGAGTCACCACTTAGCCCCAGGAATGACCAGCTGGTGGCAGTCTTTCACACGTGAGTAGTGGCTTTGTATAAAAATCAACCCTGTTAAGCTTTAGCCTGAGCTATGCCATTTTTTTTTTTTTTTGCAACTGCAATAAACATGTATTGAGCACCTAACGATGCCAGGCATGAATGAGATACAGCTTCCATGTAATGAGCTCAAGGGGGAGAGATTAAAGAAAATGTGATTGAAGTGCACAAACACTTAAGGATCCAGAATACATCCTATTTCTTTAATTATTTAATTTAACTATTAATTTAAAATAAAATTAATTCGGTGTGCCTGGCTGGCTCAGTCGTTAAGTGTCTGCCTTCGGCTCAGGTCATGATCCCAGGGTCCTGGGATCGAGCCCCGCATCGGGCTCCCTGCTCGGCGGGAAGCCTGCTTCTCCCTCTCCCACTCCCCCTGCTTGTGTTCCCTCTCTCACTGTCTCTGTCAAATAAATAAAAATCTTTAAAAAATAAATAAAATAAAATTAATTAATCTCTACCTAATTGAATTGAACTTGTAAACTCACACCTGGATCTTCTCTTAAACTTCCAGGGCTATGTAGTTTTTCTGACTCAGTGACTCATCGTAAACATGTCCTTGCAGCCACCTTTAACTGAGGGCGGGTCTTATCAGACATAGGCATCATAGACTTTTTAGTTCTATAAATCAATGACAGGTTTAAACACATGTGCAATATTTAGTCACAACAGAAAAAGAAGAAGAAAACTTTTAGAAAGTCCACCAGCCTCAATTTTGTAACACCTAATGTCTAAGGATGTTTTCCAAGAGAAGAAATAAGACATTGAGCTTTGTGTTACTTAATTATGGAAGATGATACATGAACCTGAAAATCAGGAATAGCCATTAGAACCCTGTAGTCAGTCCCTCAAGGGCTGATTGGGCCAAATTTAGCATTCAGCTGTTGCTGGAGTGAGAAGACAATCCTCACCACACGGTTGCCTAGAAATTTTATGTGTTTCTGTGTTTTGTCAGCCCAGAAGTTCAGCTGGGAGTCAGGTCCTTTTCTGACTACCAAGTGGATTTGATCCTTCTTTCCGGGACATCCTTCAAGGATAGTGAATGGGTGTTTCAGTGCCTGGTTTTGCAGGGTAGTCCCTGCTGCCTGGTAGGGGCCCATCGTTCCCCTCATTCCTGCTGAGAGGCTTCTTGAGTCAGAGCCGGTGTAATAAAGAGAAGTCCCTCTGTAGGGTTCATCCCTATAGTGTCCTCTCATTGAGCGCTTGGCTTGGTCCTTAACGTTTCTTCTTTTATATGAAGCACATGGGGATATGGGGAAATTTTCCCAGATGTGAAGACATTATTCGGTTTGGAAAGCAGAAATTAAGTTAGTCAAATGGAAACTACATGGAAAGAAATATTCTTACGGTTTGAAATAAGAAGATAACTTAATTTGCCTTGTATTTTTCAGGAGGATTTAAATATCTCAAGTGTTTAAAACTAGGAAAGAGACCAGATAATATACGGCTGAAACAAAAAACCCTTCAGCCTAGAACATTCCAATTATTGTAACAAAGGATTTTGTTGTTGTTGTTGTAAAAAGGACTGACTCATTGGCTCAAATTCCTAATAACAATGCAAATAGAGTGTAAGTCATGCAAAGTGTTTGTGAGCCTGTAGGGGAGAAAAAAAAAACTTTTCCTCCATCCTCTTAGGTTCTGCAATAGAAGCCTGCAAATTAAACTGACAAAAGCCAGATTAACAGGAGAAAAGCTGACACATTTTATGTGATGTTCATTTTTCTACATGGCACAGGGAGCCTCATAGGAAAGAAATGAAAATCCCAACGAAGCAGTTAGGCTTGAACGCTTCTATACCATTTTAACAAACAATGATAAATTTTGAAGAAGTGACTAGACAAAGGAAAGGGGCTGGGGCTTCTAGGGGCAATAAAAGGTAGGAAAGTGACTGATAAATATATGGGGGATACTAATGGAAGATAAGGGTTATTTTGGTAAAGTTTGTTTGTTTAGACTCATCTTGGCATCAGCTCCCAACACCAATTATAAAAATGTTCTCTTCTTCCAGATACTACGTGAAAATTTATGATCTGCTTTTAGGCAGGATTGGGAGGGTAGAGAGCCCTTCCTGGATCTGATGTTTCTCAATCACCTTCAGTTCAAAATATGTCAAAGCAGCACATTTTGGGGTGGCATGTTCTAATCCTCTTCAGGCTCTTTGCCTCAGAGAGTTTTTTCCCTGAGGAGTCAGGCCCAACCCAGCAGTGGTCATGTAAATGTTTGCTTATTCATCCAGGCTGTGATTTTATAAGACTAGATATCAATATACAAAAATGAAAATGGAAATTTTGGTAAGGAACCAGGGTTGTTTTTTTCTTTTTCTTCCTTTCTTGAATTTTATTTAAATTATATTGCTTTTGCTTATTTTTTTAAAATAGTAATGTTGGTAAAAACAAACAAAAAACAGTGACTCTGTTTTTAAGGGAATACCCAGCAGAAACGCTTAGAATGGGCTTTGGTTGTCCTCTAAACAGCCACTTTCAGAGTTGGAACGTATTGGTAACAGAAGAGAGAGGAGCAAGGAAGGACCCAAGTCTGTGTTCATTTATTTAACTGCTATTCATTGCCCATGGGTAAGGTGCTGACCTGAGAAGGAAGTAGAGATGATTCAATTGTCCCTGCTTTCACTGAGCCTACCTCTATAAAGGAAAAAATAAAGTAAGACATAAGTAACTGTAGTACAAAGGAGGATAGTAGGATGAGCAGTGTCTTGAGAATTCTGAGGCTGGAAAGAGTATACTGAATCAGGCAGTCAAGGGAGTTTTCACAGAGGAGATGGCCTTTGAGCTGAGCCTGAATGGATTTCAGTGTGTCCTGATGAAGGGGAAGAGCTCTCTAGCAGATAGAAGGAACAGCATGCATAAGGCACGGTGAGCACTTCATGCAGTCGGGAAAGGGAGGACCCAGGCTCTGTCCAGCATGAGCTGTGTGGGAGAGAGTAATGGGAAGTCAGCCTAGAAGACTGAGGCTGACTCAGGTCGTCTTACAGGAGAGCTTGAAGGCCAGGTAGGGAGGTCCATGTTGGACTGGGACGGCGTCAGGGATTTTCACCATGGCACTCCCAGCACCTGGAAGCTCAGCCAATTAGAAAAGGTGGTGATACCGAGGAACACACTGTGGCCACAGTCGCAGGGGAAGAACATCAATGCTGGGAACCATGGGCAGAAAGAAGCACGACAGGAAAAATGTGAAACCAGAATCTGTGAGATCTGAAGTTTGGCTTGATGGCAGAAGCAAGAATGCAAAAGAACGGTCAACTTGTGAATCCTGGTAGAAATGTGAGCACAGATTGGAAAACCGAGAGTAGCAATGGGGATGGTGGTGAGGGGGGTGCTCCATTGTTTTACATGGTGAACATGAGGTATCTTGGGGAGCACTCGAAGAGGTCCAGAAAGGTCTGAACAGATAGGATGAGCAGCAAAATAAGGCAGCATCCCAAAGCATTTCAAGACAGATGGAAAATGCTCTTCAAGCTTTGGGGTGTGACTCGGGAATGTGTTCAGTAGGCCCTAGATGAGGACAGAGTGTGCTTGTAGGACAGAAATCACTGGCAGTTCCATGGCTTTAAGTGAAGACCTTACCTCAGTTTCTTTATCTTAGAGTGGGGAGAGAGAACTTGACTATCTCAATCTCCCATACCATTTATTGAGCACCTTCTGTATGCAGAGCACATTATTCATTACCTGTAATCCTGCCAGGAATATGCTATCCAGATGAGCATGCCAGAGGTGAAAGGGGCTGGGTTCCTTGCCCCAGGCCACCAGGCTGGTAGGGATGTTAACACCAATGTGTCTGGTTCCCAGGCCAAGCTCTCCATCTATAGGAAGCTGTCTGCTAATGCTGTCACCCCTGTGCCTTCAAGGACTGGGACCCCTGCCTTACTATCAGGCAGCAGGGTTGAGGTGACAGACTTCACTTCCTCACTTTCCCCAGAACAGCCCAGACTCAGCTACCAGCAAGTAGACCTATGCCCAAGTGTTTATGCTCTCACTCTTCTCCTGCTGGATCTGTTTTCAAGAGCAAAAGTCAAAGCAGGTTGTCTGACAAGTGTAAACGTATCAGTCACAGCACTGGGACAGGGTATTTGGAATGAAGACTGTCCTAGAAAAGCTAAGATGGGGGTTTGCCATACTGACGTCCCATAATGGAGTAGGCTGGGCGTGAAAAGTGGTCAGAGACTCTAGGGGAAAGAGTTGGTGGGGAAACGAGATGTTCAGTCCTTCACATCATTAGAAAGTAGCCTCAGAGCCTGCAGGGGGCCTGCCCTCTAACGTGCCCATCTCCTGTCTTGCAGTGCTCAGCAGAGTGTGGGGCTGGAGTGCGGACACGCTCGGTGGTGTGCATGACCAACCACATCAGCAGCCTGCCCCTGGAGGGCTGTGGGAACAACCGACCCGCGGAGGCCACGCCATGTGACAATGGGCCCTGCACAGGCAAGGTGGAGTGGTTTGCAGGGAGCTGGAGTCAGGTGAGTGGCCAGAGCTGGCTGGGTTCATCCGTCCCTGGTAAGAGAGCATGCATAGCAGAGGGGCCGGGAAACAGGACGCGGCGTATCCCAGGCATCCTGGTGTGAATCCCAGCAGTGCTACCTGTGGCCCTGGAGAAGCTGCTTATGCTCTCAGAGCCTCGTTCAGTCAACAGTGTTTCTTGAGCACCTATTATGTGCTCTTCTCAGCACTTGGAATACGTCAATGAGCAACGCGAATATCCCTGCCCTCAGGGAGCGTATGATCTAGCATGGTTTCTTTGTCTATAAAAGGTTAATGACCATACTGTGTGAGGTTATTTTTAGGAGAAATGAAGTAATGTCTATGAAGAATGTAGCATAGTGCCTGACATACAACAAATACACAATAAATCGTAGCTGCTGCTCCTATTATTGTTGTTAATAAAGCCAGTGTTGTCTGTATTTGAGTGTCAGAAGCACAAAGAGATATGATCCAGCGATCCTACTTGCAAGGATATATCCAAAGGAAGCCAAATCAGTATCTCAAAGAGATACCTGCACTCCCATGTTCATAGCAGCATTATTCACAATAGCCGAGGTCTAGAAATAACCTAAGTGTCTGTTGATAACCTAAGGAAGATGTGGTGTGTGTATATATACATATATAGTGTGTGTGTATATATATATATATATGAATATTCAGCCATAAAAAAGAAGGAAATCCTGCCCTTTGTGGTAACATGGGTAGACCTGAAGGACATTATGCTAAGTTAAATAGGCCAAACAGCCAAAGACAGATACTACATGGTATCACTTACATGTGGAATCTGAAAAAAAAAAAATGAAACTCAGGGAAACAGCAGAATGGTGGTTGCCAGGGTCTGGGGGGTGGGGACATGGGGAGAGGTTGGTAAATGCGTACAAATTTTTGGTGACAAGATGAATACGTTCTGAGATCTAATATATAACATGGTGACCGCAATTGATAATACTGTATCACTGAAATTTGCTAGGAGAGTAGAACTTAAGCATTCTCATGCACACACAAAAGAGGTAAGTATGTGAGGTGATGGATGTGTTGATTAACTTGATTGTGAGAATCCTTTCAGAATGCATACGTACATCATATCATCATTTGTACATTTTAAATATATTACAATTTTATTTGTCAATTGTAGCTCAATAAAACTGAGGGGGGAAATAGAAGCAGATACAGGAAAAGTTGCAGTTGTTCCTTATAAAGAACAGATAATACCAAATACTTTAATAAAGTAACTTCATTGATCAGCTGATGTTTTCCTCGGTGTTCCAAAATTGAACACAAATCCCCTAAGAAAATGTGGAAAAGATCGTTCCTTCTTTACTGCCCTGTTATGATTGCCGTTAGTATTTTGAGTTCTCTGGCCACTTAGCATTTGGCAGGACTGGCTGGTTCTCCAAGGACTTTTTGGCTGATGATCATGATTTATACATTATCAGGACCCCTGGCTCCGTATAGAATTTGATTTCTTTTAAGTAGCTCTAAAAACAGACCCTGAAAAAATAGACTGCCCTGTCCTTGTAAGTTGATACAACCCCCTTGGAAAGCAATTTGGCAATAAAAGTCAAGAACCATAAAAATGTTCATTTGCCTTAACCAGTGACTCCACTTCTGGGGATTCATCTTAAGGAAATAATTAACAGAAGAAAAAAAAGGCTTTTTTAACAGAGGTGTTCATGACAGCAGGGCACTTAGGGATATTACAGTGTATCATAACTCATTAAAATACTATGTAACAACAACAGCGATAATTAGGGAGACATAGAAAGTACACATGATATAGTGGCAAGTGAAAACCAGTGAGTGAACTTTATCTCAGCCCCTTTGAAGAATGGGTTTTTATATGAACAACGTGGGTAAATGTTTTCTTCTCAAATTTCCTCTAATGTTTTTATAATACAAACTGGAAAATATAGAAAATTCAAAAAGAAAGAGAATTCAGGTACTCCCAGAGCTACACGAGTGCCTATCAGAGTCAGACTTACCTGATAGCTGGTCCCAGCTCTACTTCTCTGTAGTTCTTCTGACTTGGGGCAGGCAACATAACGTCTGGGAGCCTGTTTCCCCATCCAAACGTGAGGATGAGAATACCTACGAATGCATGTTAGTTCCCTGTTCCCTGTGTTTATTATTTTGTCTGCCCACTGTTTTCCATGTCACTATTGGTAGCAAAACACCTAGGACCCAAATCCCAAAGATAATTCAGAGGGGACTGCATTACACCAAATAGCCACAGAAACAAAGCAAAGGCAAGAGTCCTCTGGGAAACTGGGACAGCCTCCACATGGTGAGGATTAGCAGTGCAACTCAACTTGAACGTCTACCAATCTCAGAAGAGAAGGGAGCAGGATTCAGGGTCTTTTTTGCTTGTGGGCCTCCTGTTGACTCCAGGCCTATTCAGAGAACTGAGAGTGATTGTGAATGTGGGTGAAGGCAGTGTTTGTTTCCGCCAAGATTAGACACATGGAATTCAGTGCCCTGATGCCCAAAAGGGTCAGGACATGATTGAATGAGACAAGGTTTTAGCTCTGGATTTATAAGGATGTTGGAGCCTGCTGTCACCTCCCTACCCTGGGACTCTGATGTTATGCCCAAAGAAAATGAAATAGAGCATGCTTATGTACTGAAACCAAAGTGAAAATAAATGTTCCTTCTATCCATGTGGTTTGAATGAAGTTGGCATCTGGAACGCCCCACGAGCCTGGGCACAGTGAACTGTCCAGGGTGGACATGGAACCCAAGCCAAGCCTAGCAAAATCCTTCCCTGGGACTTTAATGTAGACTTAAGGGAGGAGACTCTCTGAGAAGTTGTGAGCAGAGGTGCTGGTGATGGCCTTGTCGGGGCTTGTGGAGAAAGCCAGCCCAAGAGAATGAGACCTATCAAGCTTAAGGAGTTTTTTTTATACCTGGTGCCAAAGTAGCCTAAATCCTACTCATAAGCTATTCCACCAATATCTAGATTGGTGCCTAGATTGATGCATAGATGTTTCTTTTCTTGCCTTCCAGTTCTGGGTTTACTTCACCTGTAGATTGTCCTTGTTCTTGCGGGGGGGGGGAGGGGCTTTCACAGTCTCTACCATTGGGAGCAGTTCTTTTGTCTGCCTTTCTGTCCGAACTCATTTTCACTGGCATCTGTGTGGATATTTCCACTCTCATCTTGGATCAGTGATCCACCAGAGTACAAATGCAGGAATTATTCAGGTGTAGAAATAATCACTACCACTGCTCGGTGGAAGTAGTTATCGCTGTTAAATACCACCTCTGTCTTCTATGCCTTTCTTCTATGAATTCTATGAATTATATTCTATCTGATATTTGAATTACTCTGATTACTCATTGTTGATTTTCACCTGGTATATCTTTGTCAATTTTTATGTATTTTTTAAGGAATGTCTTTTGTATGCAGGACTATTTTTGTCTTTAATTTTACCCAATCTGCAAGTCTCTGTTTCTTAATTTTAACCATTCACATTTATTGTAATCACTTACATGCTTGGACTTTTCCCCGCCATCTTAATTTGTGTTTCCTATTTAGGTTATTGCCATGCTTTCTTGATCTGTTTCTTCTTTCCTTTCTGCACATGTGCACAGATCAGATTTCCTTAATTCCATCTTTCCCCTCTAACATTTTGGAAGTTATAAATCCTATTTTTATTCATGTAGTCCTAACACTCAAATTTTTAGCACAGAGTTTTAAACTGTCATGTTTCTGTGTCAAGCTATCAGCAATCACATCCTCCCCCAAAAGCAGACAGAAGCCTTAAGTCCCCATGTACTTACCTCCAGTTTCTCAATCCACAATATCTCCAAAAAGATGTTGACATCATCTGGATCTAGCTCCATATTAATGTTAATTAATTTTATAGGAAATACTGATTTAGGTTTAAAAATAGCTGTCTCCCCTCCAAAGGTTATTTTTGTAATTGAAATATAATTCACATACCATAAAAAAAAAATCACCCTTTTAGAAGTTCACAATGCTGCGGTGTTTAGTATATTCACAAATCTGTACAACCATCACCACTGTCTAATTTCAGAACATCCAGAACATCATCCCCCCAAACCCCTGTATCCATTATTAACAATAGCTCTTACCAACTCTTCTACTTTGTGTCTTTCCCGGTTATGTCTTCTTCCTGGTTCTTTTTCATTTTATCAGAGACCACTATCCAGTAAGTCTTTCGAATAGGATCATGAGCTGTAAGTTTCTGAACCCTTAAATATCCAAAAGTGTCCTCACTTTGCCCTTTGATAGTAGAGGCAGATGCCTTCATTTTCCCCTGCCAGTCAGCCCTGCCCTGCTGTTTCTGGTCAGTGCCTTAGCTGATCACTGTCTCACGATCCCAAGGCCTCCTTCCTGCTTCTCGTACTCCTTCTCACCTGAAGCTCTTGAGCTGCTTCCTCTCTGCTGGGCATACTCTTCTATGTGCTTTTTGAACTATGATGTGCTCCTTCAACTTAATCCCACCTGCCTTTCACCATTCAAATATTCCCCATAATTTCTCGTCCACCAAGGATGAGTGTCCTTTCCTGTTTTCAAATGCTATTTCATGCATACATACATACCCCCCCACACACACACACACACAAAACCATTCGCTTGTTCCTAACACACATATTCTGCCATTTCTGGGCATTTAGGGTAGAAGGCTGAGATATGTGCTCATTCTCCCTTAATTGCCTAATCTCTTAAGGACCTCGTTAAAATAGCAGAAAAGAGGGGCGCCTGGGTGGCTCAGTCGTTAAGTGTCTGCCTTTGGCTCAGGTCATGATCCCAGGGTCCTGGGATCAAGCCCCGCATCGGGCTCCCTGCTCAGCAGGAAGCCTACTTCTCCCTCTCCTGCTCCCACTCCCCCTGCTTGTGTTCCTGCTCTCACTATCTCTCTCTCTGTCAAATAAATAAATTAAATCTTAAAAAAAAAATAGCAGAAAGTAGCTTCAAGTTTTGGTCAAGGTTTGTCGTCTGCTATTCTGCCAAGCACTCAGTACAGACACAGACCCCCAGAGCAGTCAGGGGTCTTTCAGATCAGGTCTCCAAACCCCCATTTTGCAAGCGAGACAGTGGACACCTAGGAAAGTGCAATATCTTGGCCAAAGACTCGGAGCTATTTAGTGAGGATGTCTGGACTAGTTTCCATGTTTCCTGTTCCCTCCCCTCCCCCCGCTGCCCCCTGGATCCTTAGCACACACTCTCACTCCCCCTGCAGGGGAGGCCAGGCCTTTGCCTGGTAGCCAGTCACGGCTCTCCGGCCTCCAGTGCTGTTGTTGTCCGCAGAATTTAAAAGAAAAGAAAACCGGAATATACTCCAAATCAGTCATTAACTCACATGGAAGGAAATAAGAAAAACAAACCAAGAGGATTTGTCCTCTGAATGTCTTATGAAGATGCCCCCCCCCAAAAAAGGGCACCAAGTGGAAATTGCTGAGGGTGATGCTTATTACGTCCTGTGTGACTAATAGACCATAGTCTGTTGGTTTGGGGTTTGCCTTTTTCTTCTGTAGATATGTGTGGTTTTTTCCCTGTTTTTATTTGACTACGTTCCTGCATACGGACAGCAGAGCTAATATGAAGAGTTTCAACTAAAGAAATTGTTAGAGGCTTTTATAAAGATAGTAGATTATTTAAGGTTATTAAGTAGATTATTTAAGATGTATATGGATCACAGCTTTAAAATGTTGTAATCAGGAAGTATTAAGAGTAAACCAGACATGAACAGGAAACATTTTACAAAGTAATAGATACTAAAGAGAATAATTTGTGAGCAGCTATACACATCACGTTTCTGTAAACTAACAAAACATACCAACATGTGTAATTGACCACCCTCTTTGGGTGACTACCCTCTCGAGCTTCCCACCAAAGGGGGAAGTGAGAGGCTTGGACCCTGCAGTCAGAGGTTTCCTGCTGGCCACTTGTTGGGAGGGGAGGGCTGACCTTAGGGACATTGTCCCCAGTCTGGGATCTTCTCAGCTTTGTGTGTCCCAAAGAATTTTAATGTAGCCCCTTGTCCAAAAGTGTGCGGGATCCGAGAGACTAAGTCGTTTCCAGTATCCACCCACTGAGACCGGCAGATCAACCGGAATGATAGTTCATTGTTTTGCAGTGAGAAGTGTCAGAATCTACTGGACAGGAACAACCAAATTGACAGACTGATGTGTGTGCCAGGGGAGGGGGCGTCTAAAGAGGTGGCCTAAAAGAAACCATTTCTTTTTTTTTTTTTTAAGATTTTATTTATTTATTTGACAGAGAGACACAGCGAGAGCAGGAACACAAGCAGGGGGAGTGGGAGAGGGAGAAGCAGGCTTCCCGCCGAGCAGGGAGCCCGATGCGGGTCTCGATCCCAGGACCCTGGGACCATGACCCGAGCCCAAGGGAGACGCTCAACGACAGAGCCACCCAGGCGCCCCTAAAAGAAACCATTTCAATCTCACACAGAGGGCACCACGATCTTGGAGACCAGCATCCTGGCACTGTGATAACTCGGGGCACCCACGCTCCATTCCCGACACAGAGCTCTTAGGAAAACTGGCATCCACTTGTTACATCTTACCCAGTAACGTTTTCCAGGTGTCCCTGGGCTCATCCTAACTGAATTGATGATAGAAAACACTCATAAAAATCCCTTGATTTTCCTGTCCCCTTTCCAGCATGTGACACCCATCATTCTCTGATTTTTCTCCAGTGTTCCATCGAGTGTGGGAGTGGGACCCAACAGAGGGAGGTGATTTGTGTTAGGAAGAATGCAGACACCTTTGAAGTGCTGGACCCCTATGAATGTTCCTTCCTGGAGAGACCCGCCAGCCAGCAAGCATGCCACCTCAAGCCTTGCGGGGCCAAGTGGTTTAACACAGAATGGAGCATGGTAAGTCATGGTGCTCTTGACAGAGATTGCATTAGTACATCATTCTTCTTTCCTCCCAGAGACAGTCAGACCACCTACTACGTGCCAGAATGACCTACTCTAGACTATCACTTTCGGGGCACCCCTAGAAGCAACCTGCTTGGTGGGAGGAGCCAGAGGCTGGGACCATCTTGATCTCTAAACTGGAGAGGCCATAAAGCAGTGACTTTCAATCTCAGTGTGCATAAGAATCAACTGGGATCTTGTTTGAAAAAATGGATTCCGGGTCCACCCTAGCCGAGGAATTTGCATTTTGAACAAGCTCTTTAGGTGACTTGGATGCAGGTGTCCTTGGACTGCATTTTGAGAAATGTTGCCTCAGATTAATGGCTGAAGGGGTTCAAGGATGCTCTTGAGGATACTAGATCGTGCAGCGATCTCATTGTAAAACTCACTGAAGGAATTTCTGTCAGGCCTCAGGGACCTGTGTGTGTGTGCGTACTTTTTTCGTCATCCTGTAGACATTATGGATTTGTAGATTATGGGATTGATCCTGTTTTTCTCTTTGAATTGGCCGCTTGGAAACTCAGAACCACAATTGTGGTCCATCTCTCAGAGAGTTTATCAGACCTCACAGAGTGGATTTTGTATGTTAATGTGCCCCAGCTTTTCTCTCTCTTTCCTACTTTTATCTTCTTTTTTGCTCCAGCCTTCTCACCTTTTTTTTCCTTAAATCTTGTAAACCATTAAGTATTTCTTAAGACCTTTCTGTGAGAAGGGAGGGTAGTGTGTAAATGAAGATACAGAGAGAGAAAGAGTTAATACAGAAGTAGATAATTAAGGAACAAAATGGGAAAGGATGAAAATAGGGATAAAAAAATATTTTTTTTTCAAAAAACCTTCCTAAAGCAGGGAACTGCCTAAGGCATCATTGCTGGTGACCATGCCTTGGACACATGAGGGGGTGGCAGAGGTTCGTTCTGCCTTTTGTCACTGAAGATCATCAAGCAGAGCTTGTAGGGGAAGCCAGAGTGAGGCCAGAGCTTTTCTCAGAATCATGCAAAGGTGATAAAAGGGATTTTGCTTATGAAATATATGTATGAAAGCTGAGAATTCTGTTTTCCAACAGTGTATGTCTACTCCAGTGATAACAGGCTTTGGGCTCGGATAAACCACACCTCAGAGGCAAATGGGAACAAAGCAGGTGTTGAGTTTGAAAGGTGTTTTGTCAACTTCTGGGAAATGGAATTCAATTGTTTTGATGTTGGCCATGGCCTTTGAGAATGCAAGAACAGATCACTATGTTATTTTGCCTGTTGGTTTGGAAGGTCTAGAAAGGGCCAAGTTCATCAGGCCAAGTCAGAGATGCCCTCCCAAAACACGTGGCTGGGAACAACCCAGATGTGCCTCCACAGACCAGTGGATAAACAAATAGCAGTACATCCCAAACCACAGAAGAGTACTCAGCAACAAGAACAAACAAGCCAACGTGGTTGAACTTCAGATACACTTTGCTAAGTGAAAGAAAGACCCCAAAAGCTACATATTGTATGCTTCCATTTATATATTCTGAAAAAGACACAACCACAGGGACAGAGACCGCATCAGTGATTGCCAGAGGATGGGGTGGGATGAGTCTTGCTACAGAAGGGCAGGACAAGAAGATCTGCTGTGTTTGATGAAACTCTTGGATCTTATTTGCAGCAGGAAATACACAACTCTAGGAATTTGTCAAAACTCACAGAACTGTGCGCCACCAGAAAAAGTGACTTTTTCTGTATGTAAATTCAAAACAAGTAAACCGAAACAAATATGAAATAAGTGGTTATGATAACAGCAAAGACAGTGAAGGAAGAGAGATATCTTTGGATATGCCTTGTTTTATAAATTTGAGTAAACTGATATTTAGATAATTCTAAAACAAAATTAAATTTGAAAAAAGGAATCCCCAAAAATGGAAAACATAATGAAACAAATTAACCTAAATACGTATCCAGTTGGCAGCATCAGCACTATTGCAGGTGGCTTTAAAACAGTAATTTGGGGCACCTGGGTGGCTCAGTTGGTTAGGCATCCAACTCTTGATCTCAGTTCAGGTCTTGATCTCAGGGTCGTGAGTTCAATCCCCATGTTGGGCTCCACACCCAGTGGAAAACAAACAAACAAACAAACAAAAACAAAAACAAAACAAAAACAAAAACAAAAACAGTAATTTGACTGTCTATCCTTAAAGACCAAGAGAATTAGAAAATGCTGACACTGTTTGCAATGATCATGTTTTTAGTGAGAGTGTTGAACGGTAACCTGAGATAGTTGAGTGGATGGTGAGTGATAAAGCGAACAAGTAATTTACTTTATGATAATATATATGATAGTATATATGACAATATGGTAGTATCTTTCTATCTACCCCAGGATCCTTGAGAAAATAAGATTCTCAACTTAGGAGAATGGAGATAGAGATGAGATAGAAGAGGTTTAAGTGAAAATCCTGTTTTCCTGAATTTGAAGCAGAAACATCAGTATGAACTCACAAAATATCTTAAAAAAAAGTTCTTTCCCAGTTTTACCCATTTACCCATTGAAAGAGCCTAGAAACAATGGCCAACCCAGTAGCAAAAGGCATGCCTATCAGCCAAAGTGTGGTTTCAAAATACCACTCTCCACTAAAAGCAACCAGGAATTCTTAGGGAACAGCTGATTCCAGGTTTGGGACTGTATATGTACAAATTAGATTAGAATATCTTTTTATCCCAAGTGGCAAGGAAGTTCTCAAAGACAATGGAGTTCATGCCCGAAGGACTCAAGAACCAAGTTTTGAGGGCTCAGACTAGCCACTGAGGAGACATCAGTGAACATCAGTAAAGATATTAATTGCCATAGATTGAATGAAATACATCACATGTATTTAAACCCATCCATTTATAATAAGTGTATAATAATAATAATAATAAACTCATTGGAGGATCCACCATTAGGGAAACCATCTCATTATTCTGAAGACTGATAAATAAAGGAAAGTAATCAAGCATTTACCCCGTCTTTCCTAAACAAGCGGTACCACTGGGTGTACCAAAGAGCAAATCTAGGTAGGGATGGGGGCAGGGATTATTTTCGTTCTCTAGCTAATAAAAGAAGAAGAGATGATAGAGTTTTACCACCACTCTTCAACCACAAGTGAATTAATAGATCTGGACATGGCACATCCGTGGCTGCTGACATCCCCAAAACAGAGACAACCACACACATCCAATGAAGCAGTCTCACCACAAAAACAAACAAACCTGCACCTGTTAGGGCCTCTTCTATACCCAACTTCCAATTTACAGGAAATGCAGAGGACAGAGAAAGATGTTAAATTGTACGATGCAGATGCAGTCAGCAAAATCCTGACTATGGGAAACTCTACAGGACAAATGACTCCTTTCCTCCAGATAATAAAGTACAATGGGGGACAAAGGCAATGGGGGTGAACCTGTGGATTAAAAAGAGTCCTAGGGGCCCCTGGGTGGCTCAGTTAGTTAAGCGGCTGCCTTCGGCTCTGGTCATGATCCCAGGGTCCTGGGATCAAGCCCCGCATCGGGCTCCCTGCTCGGCGGGAAGCCTGCTTCTCCCTCTGCCTGCCACTTACCCTGGTTGTGCTCTCTCTCTCTCTCTCTCTGTCAAATAAATAAATAAAATATTAAAAAAAAAAAAAAGAGTCCTAAAAGGCCTGTCGGTCAACTGCAATGTGCGGGCCTGTTGTGGATCCTGATTCAAAAAAGAAAAAGAAAGTATTAAAAACTTGAGGTTCACAAGAGAAGTGGAAATGGGAACTCTGAATATATTCTTGAAGATAAGGACATATTGTTAATTTCTAGGTGTAATAATACAATTGTGGTAACTTTTTAAGAGTTTCACCTTTTAAAGCTACAAACTGCAATATTTTAGAAGAACTGATGTGATGTCTAGATTTGCCTCAAAATAGAAGTGGAGTAGACATGGATGGGGTATAGATGGGACACGGTTGACCATGAGCTGATGATTGTTGATGTTTGTTGATGCATGGGGGTTTGTTTTCCTTTCGAAGATGTTTGAAATTTTGCAGTATCTGCCCTTCCAGTGTGCTGAGCTAATGGACGGCCAAAAACCTACCCCTCTCTTTTTGTCACCATGCAGTGTTCCAAGAGCTGCCAGGGTGGCTTCCGGGTCCGCGAAGTGCGCTGCCTGTCAGATGACATGACCCTAAGCAATCTCTGTGACCCTCAGTTGAAACCAGAAGAGAAAGAATCGTGTAACCCTCAGGACTGTGTCCCTGAAGTTGGTAAGTAGGGATTCCTATCTCGGAGAGAAAGCACACCCTTCTTAAACCCCAGCAAGTTCCCTGGTATGAAAATGCCAAGCCCATCCTTGTCTCTCCATGACCTTGTGCACAGTCGTGGGGCTCAGGGGTTCAAAACACTTTCCATATGATAAGTTTCATAGTTTAAGATGACCGTCCATAGCTTGGGTGGTGATCCAAGCCACCCTCCAAACTTAAATGCAAATTGACTAAAATGGTAATGATTTCAGAGATTTGGTTCCATTATCTTTAAGGTCGAAGGAGTGAGATTTCAACTTTTAATTGTAGGTGTAAAACAGTGGAAGGAAGAAAATTAGTAAGAAAAGTCTAAACTTATTTAGAAAAAAGCTGTTAATAATTAAAAATAAGAAAACCTTGATATAGAACATAATAAGAAATGTGAATGGATAGAGAGACTAATTATTCCTGAATGGGAACACTCAGTACTGTAAAGAGGGGGCGCCTGGCTGGCTCAGTCTGTGGAGCATGAGACTCTTGATCTTGAGGTCATGAGTTCAAGCCCCACTTTGGGTGTAGAGATTACTTAAAAAATAAAATCTTTAAAAAAAAATCTGTAAAGAGGATAAAAGAAGGTTCATGAGGTTCAACATATAATATGCTCAAGTATATTGCCTTATCATATACTTGAACACATTATAAAAATACAGAAATTAAAACTATATGCTGAGTCAGGAAGAGACAGGGTTATGGGTGTTATAATAGAGAATTCTGATACAACGGAAGTGAAGTATGATAAAGGCCTAATTTTTCTTAAGACTTTATTTATTTGAGAGAGAGCGAGAGCCAGACAGCACATGAGCAGGCAGGAGTGGAAGAGGGAGAGAGAAACAGGCTCCCCGCCGAGGAGGGAGCCCGACGCGGGGCTCAATCCCAGGACCCTGGGATCATGACCTGAGCTGAAGGCAGACGCTTAAGTGACTGAGCCACCCAGGCGCCCAATAAAAACCTAATGTTAAGGAAGTGGGGAGAGGAGAGACTTTCATTGCATTCAGATAATCAAAGATCCATTTTAAAAAAAAACAAAGCAAAACATTTTAAATCTTGCTTTATGCCATATATAAACATAAATGCCTAAAGGATTAAAGACCTTTGCATAGAAAACACATTGTAAAAATACCAGAAAAGATAGATATTCTTGGGGTTGGTTAAGCCTTCATAAGCTAGACGCAAAACTCAGAGGCCTTATTGCTGAATGTAAAAACATAACATAATAAATTAAAAACTTTTCTTCTGTTAAGGACATTGTAATAGTCAAGGTTCTCTGGAGATCCAGAACCAATAGGATAGATGAGTGGATGGATGAGTAGACAGATAGATGATAGATAGATAGATAGATAGATAGATAGATAGATAGATAGATGATAGAAAAAAATTCATTATGACAAACTGGTTCACATGAACGTAGAAGTGGAGAAGTCCCACAACCTACCAGTCACAAGCTGGAGACTCAAAAAAGCTGCTGGTATAATTCAATCTGAGTCTTGAAGGCCTGAGAACCAGGGGAGCTGACCGTATAAATTCTGGCCCAAGGGCAGGAGAAGATGACATGAAATGTCCAGCTCAAGCAGCGAGGCAGGGAAGGGGCAAATTCCTCCTTCCTCTGTTTGATGTTCTATTCAGGCCCTCAGTGAGTGAGGTCCGTCTCCACTCCATCAGTTAAAATGCTGACCCCACCCAGAAACACCCTCCCAGACACACCAGAAATCATGTTTCATCTGCGCTCCCCATCACCCGTAAATTTGACACATAAAATTAGTCATCATAGACATCATAACCCAAGTTGGAAGAAAAGAAGAAAGGAAAAGAGACAGAGAATGAGCAACAATCGTGAGAAAAATATGAAACATACCTTATTGGAATGTGATACAACCAATATAAGAAGAAAATGTCCAGCCGGGAGCCAGGAGGAAGAAATAGCGAGAGAAGTCGTACAGGCTCCTGCTTGTAACTGAGTATAATCTTTTTAGAGAACTTTGGCAATATCACTCAATATATAAAGTATTTGATATCTTTGACTCAGTAACTCCACTTCTAGAAATGTATACTAAAGATAGGCTCCTGGGTGGCTCAGTCGTTAAGCTTCTGCCTTCAGCTCAGGTCATGATCCCAGGGTCCTGGGATCGAGCCCCACATCGGGCTCCCTGCTCCTCGGGAAACCTGCTTCTCCCTCTCCAACTCCCCCTGCTTGTGTTCCCTCTCTCGCAGTTTCTCTCCCTGTGTCAAATAAATGAAAAAATAATAAAGATAGACTCTCAAAATTGTACAGATATACATATACACGAAGAATAAGGCTCAGTAAATTGTGTAGAATTAACAAATGAATGAATTGTAGAATTTCTTGTAACTCATAAAAATTAGAAGCAATTATATTTCTACCAGTAGAAGGAAATGGTTAATTATGTTACTGTACACAGGATAGAATTGACATCTTAAAAAGAACGTGGTAAAGTTGTATGTTATGATACATAAATGTATTCAATATATTTGTAATATCGAAAAGCAAACAGCTAAAATTATGTCAGTTATTTTCCAAGTTAATCTATAAATTCAAGCAATGTTAATCAAAATCTAGACAGGGCTTTTCATAGAAAAATCAGACAGACTGTGTCTAAAGTTTACAGCAGAGACCCAATAATAGCCAAGGTAATTTTGATAAGGAACAATGTTGGGAAATGTATCCTACCATGTATCAGGACATACTTCACAAGGATAGACAAACAAATGGAACAGAATAGAGTGCCCAAAAATAAATCTGAGCATGTTACGGTGCATGATACATGGTCAAGGTTAACAGTATGAATCTGGGGAGGAAACATGAACATTCAGTGCATGTTGATGAGACGATTGTTTACCCATATAGGAAAAAAACAAATTGAATTCCTACTTGTCACCACACACATACACATCAATTCCAGGTGAATTATAAATGTGAAGAGAAATTTTTTTAACTCTTAAAAGAGAATATGGGGAAATATATATATATATTAGTGTAGAGAAGGATTTTGTAAATGAGAAACACAAATACCAAACCACAAATGAAAATATTATAACATCTGTTAGATTAAAAATACAATCTTTTTTTTTAAGATTCTATTTATTTTTATTTAAGACAGAGACAGAGATAGTGAGAGAGAGAGCATAAGCAGGGGGAGCGGCAGGCAGGCAGAGGGAGAGGGAGAAGCAGGTTTCCCGCCGAGCAGGGAGCCCGATGCGGGGCTCGATCCCAGGACCCTGGGACCATGACCTGAGCCAAAGGCAGCCGTTTAACTGACTGAGCCACCCAGGTGCCCTAAAAATACAATCTTTTTAACAAATAACACTGCAGCAAAGTGATGAGAAAAGCCACAGGCGTGGAGAAGGTATTTGCAACACATCTAATGAATAAAGGATCAGGATCCATTATATGTCAAGAATTTCCATGAATCATTTGTTTTAAGTTAATTAAATTAGCAAGTGGTCAAAAGATAGGTAAAGCAATTCATAGAAAAGGAAACTCAAATGGCAAATAAACGTATGATGAGCTGTTCAACCTCCTTTGGGGGTAAGGTCACATCCACCAGATCAGCAAAAAAATAAAACACGCAGCATAAGCAAAAGAAAGCAAAAGCATTCTCTACCACTGACAAAAATATAAATTGTTGCACCCACTTCGGAGAGCAATCTGATGAGAGCCAGTAGATTTGCAGATACCTTATGACCCAGCAAGACCCAGAGAGGGCATGTGTAACAGCTGTTTAAAGGGGCAAAGTTTGCAGTCATAAAAAATTGAAAACTGTCAGTGGAAAATGGATCAATAAGTTGTAGAATGTATGATGGAACACTATTCAGTAATGAAAATGAACTCCCTCGAGCATTCGTTAAACATGAACGAATCACACAAAGTCAACGTTGAGCAAGTTGCCAAGGAATATATACACTCTGCATCATTTCTTTTCTTTTCTTTTTTTAAGTTGAAATGCCACATAGTGATTAGGGTACCAGCATTTACAGTTCAAGTATAAAGACAGGATTGGGGATACTAAACACCACATGTGGGGCTTGATTCCTCGGGAGTGAGGAGAAAGGGGGAGGTGGTCACGGAGTGAACTCTGGGAATTGTGTCTGTGTTGGTGAGCAGCGAGACGACAGTCCATTGAATTATATTCTCTACACCTAACTCTGTTACCATGTTTAAAAGAAAAGGAGAAGAATGGAAGCTCTTGGCCCACCCTACACCTCCCGCAGGCATTAAAGCAGGACCAGGATAGAAAGCCGTGTCTCGCGCGCCCTTTCTCCTCCCACTGGTCCCGGCTGGCTCTGTGCTCAGAGAGTCTTTTCTGTTCTCTTGCCGCAGATGAAAACTGCAAGGACAGGTACTACAACTGCAACGTGGTGGTGCAGGCGCGACTCTGCGTCTACAATTACTACAAGACCGCCTGCTGCGCGTCCTGCACTCGCGGGGCCAACAGGCACGCGGGCTTCCTGGGGAGCAGATAACACCCCCGCGCCGCGGCAGGAGGGCAGGTCCGGGAGGTGGGGAGCAGGGGGGCTGGCCGGCCGCTGCTCCACCGGGGACTGCCCCCTACCCCCCCCCCCCCCCCCGTGCTGCCAGCCGGCGTAGTCACCACCCCCACCTTCGGGAAAGCGTCCACGTGGTGCCCCGGAGCCAAGCCACTGTTGTCCTTTAGCATCGCCATAAACCGATGATCCCTCCTTGGGAGCCCTGGCACCTGGTGAGGTGCTCTCTGAAAGCCAAGCGGTGGGGGGTGGGGGGGTGCTCGTAGTTCTCCATCAACTCCCGTGCTAGCACTTTCTAAGTCAGCAAGTCGGGCCCTCATGCGGCGCTGCCTTGTCCATGGTGCTTCTGGCCTTTTCAATATCGGGGTCCCTCGGAGAGTCGGAAGAGGCGGCTCCCACCCCGGAGCCCCACTTAGCCTTGCTGAGACGCCTGCTTCCCACTGTTACCTCAGCCGGTGGTGCCTATTTTCATACACTCAAAGACATGAGGCTTTTTCCTGCCTTGTGACATAAATATCTCCTGTCAAAGAGTGCTTGATTATTTCGCAGGTGTATTCACAGATACTAGATCAGTAGTGGCGCACAAAGTCCTGGAATGGGAGCCAGGGACTGAATCATTATCCCCATTTTACCGAGACTCAACTTAAGGAATTGACCTGCCAGGTATATTCACCTGTTCGGTGGCAGGGTTGAGTCCAACCACACAGCTCACCTGCCTAAAAGCCTTAGGTCTACAAGATGCAGGTTCATTTCAGACCAAGCGACTGAGAAATTTCCCACTCAGCAATCAAAGTCCAGCTCTAGAATTCTTTCCTCTGGCCAGAGGTCAAGACAGCATCCTCGGCACTCAGTTGTTTCCCACGTCTCTTTCTGTTTATCTCTTCCCGACAAGGTCCCGGATCCTGGTTACAGGACTCTGTGCAGGTTTTGTTAAACCCCATCCTTAATGGAATTGCCCTTGACACAAGAAAGCCACTGGGGTAGCAAGGTGATGCCTGAAATTCTGATTCCGTTCCCCAGGGGATATGTGCCCCCCAGGGAACGGCACACCAGGGGGCCCCCAGCCGTGGTGCCTCTCAAGTCTGTGCCCTGGGCTCTCCCACGTCTGCAGCCACCTACCCTGGGCTGGGCGCCACACCTCACCCGGTGGAATGTCTGACCAACCGGTCTTAGCATAAAACCTGTGTTTGTATTAGAAAGAGTCTCCCTTTGGTTTTTCCAGTATGATTTATGGATTTCTGTTTGTGATTTCTCATCCCTCCCTCCCACTACGACTCGCAACCTGTATCTCACCATCCAGACTCGAGCACTCGAGATCTGCATTCATGCCACTAGCCAGGGAGAGAGGGAGAGGGGCCGTGGGCTCCTTCAGTGACAGCCACAGCGGCTGGGTCGTCCCCGGTGCCCTTCACCTAACTCTGCGTTTCCAGAGGCCTCAGGCTGCAAGGGGGATGCAGTGCGTATTGAAAGGTAAACGATCTGAAAAGTCAATTAAAATGAAAGAATATGTGTGTGCGTGTGTACACGCACATGCACAAACATATATATACATACAGTTGACCCTTGAACAATGTGGGGGTTCAGGGTGCCAACCACCCCCTGCACAGTTAAAAATGCATGTATAACTTTTGACTCCCCAAAAAGGTCCTAACAGCCTGCTATTGACTAGAAGCCTTACCAAGGACATAATCAATCAACACATATTTTTATATATCATATGCATTATATAGTGTATTCTTACAATAAAGTAAGCTAGAGAAAAGAAAATGTCATTAAGAAAATCACAAGGAAAAGAAAATACATTTACAGTGCTGTAGGGTATTTGTCAGAAAAAAAAATCTCTGTATAAGTGGACCCATGCAGTTCAAACCCATGTCGTTCAAGGGTTTTATATATATATATACATATTCTTTCACCAATTAGGCTAAACAAATTATAAGTTTATAGAAAATCTGTCATATACAGTACCATGGTCCTGGGTCTATTTCTCTTTTAAAGCAAGCCTGGATTCTTAGTAATAGAGTTTCTTCCGTGAGCCCTTTAACCCCAAAATTTGCTAATTTGATGATCACCTGAAGCTTTTGGAAGGAGTAGCTCCAGCCCGATCTGACACACTGTGTCCGGTCCTTGCTACCCTTGGGCTTTCAGAAATTCTATCTGGCCTTTCCATGGGTGTTCCTGAAGCCGGAGAGCTAGGTTCTCGTCTCACGGAGTCGAAGAATGAATCTCTCAGACAAAGGGGAGTGAGTAAAGCGACAGAGTTCTATTAAGCAAGGATACAGAAAAAGCTCTCAGGAGTGAGAGGGGCCCTGCCAGGGTTATCAACGTGGGCCTCCACTGACGGTCTTTTATTTAAAACTGACCAGGGAGCTTGTGGCCTTATCATTCTTGTGACGTCTTGGTTTGCATAAGGACTTAGTGATAACATCTTTAATGGCTTACTTCTTGTTTGGGGTCTGGTTATTCTTTGTTGGTCACAGGTGACTGTCATAAAAAAAGAGCCCCCACCCCCACCCCGGACACCCAGGGCAGGGTGGTCTGGTGTGTTCCCTTATCTCTGGTTTCCTTACACCTCCGCATTTTGGGGATTTCTGTGAGCCTGATCCCGTAGCCCCCCACCTATCTCTCCCTACCCAGCCCCGCCTGTCCCTCACCCATTCTTCTCTTCTTGGAGCACAGCCACCTCTCCTTCGTACACAGTGTTACTTGCGCAATATGGCGGCCGGCAGAGACCCGGATTCCCACGGCCACCAAGCAAAAAAAAAAAAAAAAAAGACCAGAGAAGCCAAACGGATGATTTCTGCTCTGTGCCCTCTCCCTCTCACCACCTGCTTTTGCTTTTTGTCACAATAGAAGCGTTGCCACATTTGAAGGATTCCTTGGAGGAAGCTTTCTTTACATGCTAGAGGGGGAAGAAGATCAATGGGTGGGAGAGCAGAGAAAGACAAATTTCAGCTCACATTGAGGGAAAACCTTCAAGCCATCCAGCCTGCCCAGGAGAGGTCTGGGCCACCCTTCATGGGTGACACTCTGCCCTAAAGGGGATTTCTTCATCAAGCAGGAGGTGAACATCCTAGGTCCTTCGAACTCGGGATTCTCATGACTGGGCTGGCTCAATACTGGCTTGGCCCCTTTGACATCTCTTTGGTGTCCTGTGACCCCCAAATAAAACCTTACAGTTGTTTAAAAAGGACAGGGATCTTCCCAGGAGAATGGCCATCCTGCCAATGGCAGAACTGAGTCAGAGCAAAAGGGTTAGTGCCGCGTCTTTAGGGGGGAAAAGTACCCAAACCAAGGGTCTTTTTTCTCTTCCAACAAATAGTTGAGCTGTTCTTGGAATCCATTCAACTCTGGAAAGGTTATAAATTACGAGGTCAGGCGTTTTAATGACTTCTTTGTCTTCAAAATCCAGTTTTTGCTAATTTCCTGGTTTCTTATGTCAACATCTAAATGCCTTTGTCCTTCACACAACACGTCTGAGAAGGTCCCTCAGTGTTTCCAGTGGTAAAGTTCCTGGAGAGGGTTGGAGGAGAGCTCACCTTCTGACAACTCTCTCCACAGAGATGCCTCTTTCTCCCTTCCTTGGCACCCCCTTATCTCATCCTTTCTTTGTCATGACCTGCCACCTCCTTCTCAGCCCCCCTCCATGTTCCCTTAACAGGCCACTTGTAGAATTGAAAGTTACATTTTAATGCCGTTTTTCTTTTTTCTGTGTCCTGGATTGCCTCATTGCCTGCTCCGGATTTTAGAATTAGATGAATTGAAGGTGTTACCCGTTTTTTCACAAAAGTCGACTAAGCTCCAAACAGAAAGAGTTGGCTGTTCTACTTTCACTTATTGGAAAAGGAAAGTGTGCCTCTTGCAGCCCAGGCAGAAGCCATTCAGTGTGCTCCAGCCTCCCACCCTCACTGGGACTCGCATTTTCCCCCAGAGGAAAGGAATAGCCTAAGACACAGTAAGGAAAGCTTGTAACCCTGGCCGCCAGATGGAGCCGGGAGTCCTCTGAGTACATTAACGGTGCATCTGCAGCAGAGAGAAATCCAGATAATACTAGTACCTTCTTAAACCTTCTTGGTTCTCTCTCGTGTTTAATACAGCCATTTTAGAATTTGAGTATTGATTTCCTAATGTAGAAGGCATAAATATAAGTGGCAAAAAGAAACATGGCTTTCCTTAAAACAGGCTGAAAAATCAAACCTGGAAGAATCTATCTCAGCCTGGCAGCTGGAGGCCAACATCTGATACTTGCCATATAAAACGTCTTTACTGTGGCTCTGATGGGAAGTTGGACCCCTTACTGATGAAACTGGCGGATGACGTGAAAGTGGTGACAGTGACGGGTTCAGGATCCAAAGAGATCAGGGAGACTAGACCAAAACCTGGATCTTAGGAATTCATCAGGAAGCAACATGCATCTACCTTTGGAATTAAAACAAAAACAAAAATGAAATTATACAAATACGGGGTGGAGGAGATGTAAGAGTTTCAGTTGACTAAGCTCAATGTGAGTCAAGGAAGTGGGATGGAAGCACTCCCTGCAAACCGCACACGAACACACACATATGCGCACGCGCGCGCACACACACACACACACACACACACACACACACACACACAAAATAAGGGACTTAGACTACCTAAGGAGAAAACATTGGGGAGAGTCCTGCCACACTGTGGTTGTGATTGCCAGAACCACACTTGAAGAGTATCCGTGGTGCATAGCATTGAGGTGAGCATGCCCAACCCTGAGGAGGGGAGGAGACAGTTAGAAATGGTGGAAAGGACTTCAGGAGAACGTTTAGCCTGGAGAAGAAGAGGTGGGGGGCAGCACTCTGAGATGGCCTAGCACTATGAGAGTGACCCTAAGGCCAGGAGGTAAAAGCTACAGGGAGACAGACTTTAGCTCCTGCAGAAGAACCGACTTTCCACAGGTGAGAGCCCCCCGAAGGTAGAGGGCTCTCCCATCACTGGAGGTCTCAGCAGAGGCCCAATGGCCATTTGACAGGGGTGCTGGAGAAGGGAGTCAAGCACCTAGCTGGGGCAATATGACTTCTAAGGTCCCTTCTGAGTCTAGGCTTTGGTGACTCTGTCAGTAGAACAGCTTTGAGTGATTTGCCTCGTCTGGGCTCCTTCCCATTTCTGTGTCCGCCATTTTGATCCCAGTGTTGCACCCCTCACCTGAGCTGAATGTGGCCTCATATCTCAGAATCACTAGCAACTTGGTCAGAGCTGCCCTGTCGGGTCCTGCTTTGTAGATGAGTAACCCAACATCCTGATGGCTAGTTCCCTGACCAAGGTCACACACACTTTAATGGGGAGTACCTTGACTAGACTAGGACCCTCTAAATACCTTCTCTCTTTCTCAGCTCACTTGCTTTGCTGCACCTTTACTGAAGCAAAATCATTCTCTCCACCCTGAACCATCCCATACTCCTGGTTCTGTTCGGTGGGTAACAGAGTTCCATTGATGTGCTGAGGAAAAGTGCCTAAGAGAGAGTGGAAACTTCCAGCCAAGTTTCTCGGCATCTTCCTTTGCCTCAGTGAGAGAAAAGCCATTCTGTTACATAAACTAATTTCCAGCTCCTTGACCTCCAGGTCAGTTTGACAGAAGGATATAGTTTGTTATAAGTTATTATTTTGTTCTTTGTAAATACAAGATGTTTATAGGAAATGTGTATTCTGAACTTTATGGGCAGAATGAGTCACTACACCAAAATAGTTCTATTATTTAGAATATGTTAATTTTAAAGGGACCTAATAGGTATTTATTTACATATACAATCCACATTTGTGTAAAATCATTTGATCCTACTAACCCAGCTTCCTGCAAGTTGCGACACGATGTCCTATTCTAGGTTCATAGTTACAGTTTAGTATACTGACTAGCCAAAATTCTTTGGGTTTCAAGATCGAATATAAATTACTCTGCTTTTCGACTCGTTCAGGGGCTCTTACTCCTGGCCTTGTACCTGAAACAGGTCTGTCTGCATTGCCACCTTTCCATCGTAAATATTATGTTTGCTCATATAATCTGCCCTCTCGTCATCCCCAGTTGGAGAAGGAAATATAAGCGTCTTTCTCATCCCTTCTCTTTGTCTTGCCTCCGTCGACTAAGTTGCTGGGGAGGCGTGGTCAGAGCAGTGGGTGAGTCAGGGTCCGCTGGCAGGGGCTCTGCTGGGACTGCTGGGGTGGGGGCTCTGGGTTGTCCTGTCACCTGCACAGCCAGGAGCAAGGAACCCACTAAACACTCCACTGCCTCCATGTCACCCTTAGAGCGTTAAATTATTGTTTAAGCAGGTCGGGTGGGGGTAGAAGGTGAATTCTGTGAGTAAATGCAGTCTGTTTTCTCTTCAGCAAAAATGACAACTATTTTTGTGTATGACTAATTTATTTTTATGATTGTAAAAATACAATAAACTGGTTAAATGATCCGCTTTGTTAACACGTCTGTGCTTTCTTGGGCCTTATTTCATTTCTACTCACGTTGCTTCAAGCGGCCCCCTCTAAAAAGAACTGAGCCCTTTAGAGTTTCGGTTGGCTTGTGAGACTGGTTCTGAGCGCTCTGCACAACGTGGGGCCACTTGGAGAACGCAGAACACCTTCCCTAGGAAGGACATTAGCCATTAGGCTGCTTTAGCTTTACCAGGTCCTCAACCTTGGCTGTACGTTAGAATCACCTGAGGAGCTTAAGATAAGCTGTTCAGGTCTGCGTACCGCCCCCAGGATGCACTCTTACAGATATGTCCTTAAACCTCCCCCAGGAGGCAGGAAAGTTGGGACCCATGTGCGCCCATTCAGTGTGGCCCCAGTCTCTTCAACTGAATAAAACTTCTTCCAACTCCCCTTGGGCCCGTTTCACCTTGGTCTTGAGTTTAGCCAAGTGTTTGACAAAATCTTTCAGGCTCTCTTGGTGCCTAATAAAGTGAGGTATGACTTAGGTCCTCGTGCCCATTGAAAGCCATCCTGCACTGGAGACGGTCTCGGGTGGAGTCTGTCCTTGACTCCGCCCCGCGCAGTGTTCCATCAGTAACTCTCAGAAACTCATTATTGTGCCTACAATGGGCTTCCCGGCCCTCCCACCTACCTTACCTGCCCGGAAAATCTCCACACAGTCTCGTTTCTTTTTGATTCTGGTAAAACTCACTTAACCTAAAATTCACTATTTTAACCATTTTGAAGTGTACAGTGCAGTGGTGTTTAGTACATCCACAGCACCGTGCAGCCAACACTGGAACATTCTCAGGACCCCCAAAGTCCATTCTGTCTTCAACACCCAAATCCCAGGGCTGAGCGTTCTTACCAAATCTTCATAGCAGACCTAGGAAACTATAATGTTATCCCCTTCTGGAAACAGAGCATTGAGACGCAGAGTCTCCAGCGAAGCCTTGGTGGCTCAAGGATTCTACAGTTGGCTGTCCATCGAGACAGGCCTGTGTCTCTCCCAGCTCCATCTCTGCGGGGCCTGGCATGTTCCATGGTCCCAGCATCTATTAGTTCAGTCTCTTTCTCCACATCAATTCTGATCAATGAACATAATTGCACAAGCACAGAATGGCGTGCTTAGCTGTTGGTGAAAAAGTGCAACACTGTGTAGCTTACTCAGGCTCCCTATGACTGATATGATCGTAGGCTACATTTGAAGATACACAGCTGCCCCCGAGAGAGAGACAGCAAGCCTGTTCTGTTCTAGGGGTCAGACCCAAGCTGGAACCCTCTGTCTCCCAATTTTAGGCACCACACATCATACAAGTTCATCCACCATCAGGAAAGAGTCCAGAGGATGGTGGCCAGGATGGGGGTGGGAGGGATCTGGAGAGGAAACTGTCTTCAACCATCTCCAGATATCTCAGAGTCAGCCAGGGACAGACAAGAAACTTGGACACCTCCAGCACATCCGCAAAGAGAAGGGACAGGGAGTCAGACATGCTTCCTGTAATAGAGACGCTTAACAATGGGAAAAGACATTTCAACAGAAAGAGTAATCAGCATAGGAAATTTGAAATATGGACTGTACTTAAGATGATGCAGTTGAATCCACGTAAAACTTCTTGGATGTGATGGTAGCGTTTGGTCAAGCAGGAGTACATGCCTGCTGCAGTATTTAGGGATGAAGGTCACAACGTCTGCAATGCACTTTCATGTAGGTCAGTAAAATTTGTGCGTGCACACGTGTGGAGAGAGAGAATACGTGCAAATAAAGTAAAATGTCCTTTGGTATTAGTGAACGGCATGTGGTGTTCATTACACTATACTTTTCCGAGGTTTGAAATTTTCTAAAGTAAAAAGGGGGTGCAGATAAAGAAAAAGAGGATAAGGAGAAGAACTCAGATTTCGGCAACAATTTTTCACATTTGTCTAATGATTGGGGCACCTCAGTGGCTCAGTCGGTTAAGCGTCCAACTCTTGATTTCAGCTCAAGTCTAATCTAAAGGTCATGAGTTCAAGGCCCACGTGGAACCCCCTTAAAAATTTTTTTTGTTTAACGATAAGAATCACCTGGAGTGCTCATTCAGCCCTCCGCACCGCAGCTGTGTGCCTCCCCCAGAGGCGAGCCCAGCGGTCTGCATGGCGAGCCCGTGCCCCAGGTGATCGTTATCATCACTAAGGCTGGGAAACCCCAATTTATTGAGCACCTGCTTTGTGCCAAGCATTATCCAGGTCCTTTACATAATTCAACTTAATCTTCACAGCAACACTTATGAGGCAAGCACTTCATTTTGTGACCATTTTGTGGATAAATAAATTGGGATTCAAAGAGAATAAGTAACCTGACCAAAGGCATGGCTATCCAGTGGCAGGGGCTGTCTTGGGTTTTCTTGAAGCCTCGGTGTGTAATGAAATCAACTGGGACTTTTTGTTTGTTTAAATGATGTGGGGACCTCACTCCCAGATATTCCAGTCGTTTGGGGTGGGGACCAGGCACTGGTGGTTTTAAAGCCTTCCCAAGAAATTCTAGCCAGGACCGAGAACCACCGAGGACCACCGAGAAGGGTGTTTCTCACTCTTTAATGTGTGTTTGAATTACCTGGGATCTTGTTAAATTTAAGATTCTGAGTCAGTGAATGCTGGGTGGGACCTGAGAGTCTGTATTTCTAGCAAGCACCAGGGTGAAACTGCTGCTTTGAAAATGAGGCATTCAACACTAAGAAAGTTGCAGGTTTTCTTCTTTTTATTGAAAAGTTGAGCACATGACCACTGAGATTCTTTATAAAAGTCTTTAAAATTCAGATTCTTGGACTTAATCCACCAGTTTACCCCTTCAATCAAGGAAACGTAGAGGCTCTGAAACTCTTTTAAGCCTGTACTCATGTGTCATACGTGATTCAGTTTTTTCAAACAGAAAAAACAGACAACCTGTGTATCATTCAGGCATCCGTTGGCCGCATGCAAAAGAAAGCCTGACTATCCCGACTCGGGGATTTATTTTTCTTTTACAACAAGAAGTCTGGCTGGCGTTCGTTAGTGACTCAGCAGTTTCGGGGCCAGCTTCTTTGCCATCCTCTTGGCCTCTTCCTCATGGTTACAAGACAGCTTCTCCTGCTCCAGCTATCACATCCATCTTCAGGGGAAGAAGGAGGAAGGACAGTTGCA
The DNA here is from genome assembly GCF_037043125.1 of Eumetopias jubatus. Taxonomy (NCBI): domain Eukaryota; kingdom Metazoa; phylum Chordata; class Mammalia; order Carnivora; family Otariidae; genus Eumetopias; species Eumetopias jubatus. Next base: position 111,125,192 of record NW_028274813.1, read on the forward strand.
GGTGCATTGGCCTCCGTGTACTAAGAAAGCTAGCATTTTCCCAGAAACCCCTCCCATACCCAACAGGCTTCCACTTAGATCTCATTGGCCAAAATGGGCTCCATGGCCATTCCTACCTACAAAGGAAACTGGGAAGACAGAGAAAGGATTGTCATGATTAGTGTGAACCAATTAGGATCCACCACCGGGTGCTGGACTCACAGTTGCTCTGGGCACAGTTGGGATTCTGTGAGCAGAGACACAGGAGGGGACAAACATGGATGAGGCCACCAATGATGTCTGCCCTTAGTGAGCACTGACTTCTGGACAGGAGCGATCGAAGGTCAAACACCACAGCCTCTGTTCGTCCTTGGCCTGTCGAAGAGCTACTCCTTCAAATGGGTTCAGGCCATCCATCTCCCTTTATTCAACAAGTATTTCTTGGGGCGCCTGGGTGGCTCAGTCGGTTGAGCGTCTGCCTTCGGCTCAGGTCATGATCTCGGGGTCCTGGGATCGAGCCCTGCCTCGGGCTCCCTGCTCAGTGGGAGTCTGCTTCTCCTTCCCTCTGCTCATGCTCTTCCTCTCTCTCTCAAATAAATAAATAAATAGTATTTTAAAAAATAAACCACAAGTATTTCTTGAGCACACACTGTGTGCTGAGCACCACTTTGGGTACTGGAGACATATGAGTCCTGTGGACTTTACAAATTGCTGTCCATTTGCAGATAGGGAGACCCCCAAAGGAGCCAGATGGAGTGGATGAGCCAGTCTTCTGACATGAGTGGCAAATAAATGGACATCAAATTTGGCTGTTTTCTAATAGCTGTCATGGGTGTTGCCGTACAGATCTTCCTAACCAGGCAGTTAGGGAACTCACACTTAGCCTCCTCTGGGCAGCATTATTTAATACGTGGAGCCACCTTGACAGCTGGGTACTATTCTCTCTGTTTTACAGCTGGGAAAGCCAAGTCTCACCAGATTAGGAAATTTACTCACAATCACACATTCCTGGTGGCCAAAGAATTCGAACCCGGGTCTTGTGTCTGTTCCTCCGCATGGTACTACCCCCTCCGCAAGAATTGCAGAAATCCATGCATAAGACAAAAATTCCCTTTAAAACTAAACTTGGGCCAGAACATATTCCTCGAGCTTGTGGTCCACGTTACAGATGCTGATGATGGTGGCTTCACAAGGGTTCTCGGGCTGGAGGTGGAGAGCCCAAGGACAATGGGCAGCCCACTTCTCTGATACTTACCCACAGACACACACGCACCGTTGCCTCCAGGGAAAACACGTCAAGGAACCCCCTGTCCTTCTCTGCCCTGCTTTCACAAGCGTTCTGAGAAAGGCAGAGTCAATCCCGTCTGGAGGCTGGCCAGGGAGGGAGGGGTGAGAGCAGCGAGGCGCAAAGGATCAAATCCGCCTGAACTTGATACCCTGTCAGTCTCTCCTCTCACCCGCCCTGAGTCCTGGATGGGCCTGCTGTCTACCTTTTGCTGTCATCTTTGCCCTGTGGTTCCCCTGAGCTCCGACTCAGGGCCCCCTCACAGCCAGTTTAGAGTCTCAGGTGATGACCCTGTTTGTCTTATCAGTTGCTGAAAAACAGACTCCCCCAAAACTCAACAGCTTAAAACCACTCTTTTCCTATTTCTTACAATTCTATGGGTCAGGAATTCAATCAGGGCACACCGAGAACAGCTCCTTTCTTCCCCACGTGATGTCCCCGGGGGCTGGATCATCCCAGATGGCTCTTCACGCTTAGCTCTGAAGGCTCAGCTCACAGGGCAGGGATGGCTTGCCTCGGGTCCTGCATCTGGAGCCTCAGTTGTCTGTTGGCTGGATTCACTGCTTCTCACCCATGTATTCTCGGGGCCTCTCCCTCCCCACATGGCTTCTTCGTGTGGTCTCTCCTTATAGCGTGGGCTTCTCAAACATGGAGGAGAAGGAAGAGCATGCAAGAAGAAGAGAAAGCTGCCAGGTCTCTTAAGAAAAATGGAGGTGTCCAAAAGGACTTTAATATGCTAAAGAAGACTCTCAGGATACTGGAGGCCTTGCTATCATTAAGCTAGGGTTGTTTTTCCTTCTAGTAAGGGATGAACATTAACACAGCTGGGAGCTTCCTGGAGGAATGTTATACTCTACCCATCTCAGGTCCTTGTCAATGGGCTGCAGGTCATAAAGAAATTCAAGTTTGGGGGGCGTCTGGCTGGCTTAGTCCATTAAGTGTCTGCCTTCGGCTCAGGTCATGATCCTGGAGTCCGGGGATCAAGCACAGGGGTCAGACTCCCTGCTCAGCGGGGAATCTGCTTCTCCTTCTCCCTCTGCCCCTCCCCCCAACTCCTGTGAGTGGGCTCTCTCTCTCAAATAAATAAATAAATACATAAAATCTTTAAAGGAATTTATTGGGTGCCTGGGTGGCTCAGTTGGTTAAGCGACTGCCTTCGGCTCAGGTCATGATCCTGGAGTCCCGGGATCGAGTCCCGCATCGGGCTCCCTGCTCAGCGGGGAGTCTGCTTCTCCCTCTGACCCTCTTCCCTCTCGTGCTCTCTGTCTCTCATTCTCTCTCTCTCAAATAAATAAATAAAATCTTTAAAAAAATCTTTAAGGAAAAAAAAGAAATTTAACTTTGTTTACATTCCCTTCTGCCTCTGTTTCCCATATCACTTTTCGAGAGGAGGGTGATGTTAGGGCTCCAGGAAATTGAGTTATGGGTTTCTGAAAGTTAGGCTATCGATAAGAATGCTTTTCCTTGTAAATCACTAAGACTTTGGTAACCTGAGGGAGACTCCTGTCTTGCAGGACTGTGATCTTTATTAGTTAACCATTTGTTTTTCCCTTCCCTGAGCTTTAGGGCAGTCAGGGGTGCCTGAGGAATGTCACACAAGTCCCACCTGGGAGCGGGGTGTTGTGGGGTGTCAGCTTGTGCTTTGCCCTCGGCTTGCCTTCTGCTCCCTCATCAGGAGGTACAATTTTATTTTTTTAAGATTTATTCATTTATTTATTTGAGCGAGAGAACGAGCAGGAGCAGGGCCAGAGGCAGAGGGAGAAGCCGGCTCCCCGCGCAGCAGGGAGCCCGATGTGGGGCTCAATCCCACACCCTGCTTGTGTTCCCTCTCTCACTGTATCTCTCTCTCTGTCAAATCAATCAATCAATCAATCAATCAATCTGTGACTGGGAATTCATCCTGGGGAGAGAACTTAATGAAATGGTGGGTTTTTTTTTTTTTTCAGGAGTGTTTTCTTCTTTTTTCTTTTAAGATTTGATTTATTTATTTGAGAGAGAATGAGAGAGAGAGAGAGAGCATGAGAGGGGGCAGGGTCAGAGGGAGAAGCAGACTCCCCGCCGAGTAGGGAGCCCGATGTGGGCCTCGATCCCGGGACTCCAGGATCATGACCTGAGCCGAAGGCAGTCGCTTAACCAACTGAGCCACCCAGGTGCCCTCAGGAGTGTTTTAAATAGTAATTTTTCATTTTGTGTTTTCATACATTAATGATAATCCTTTAAAAATAGGTATGTACATATACTCCATTATCTGGTTGACTTCCTTACAGCCCAGAACCACCACTGGGACTGGCACTGGTGATGTAGGAAAGATGTTGGGGTTCAGAGCTGATGGCCAAGAAAGAATTCTTGAGACGTCTTGGGTGCAAAAAGGTGGTTTTATTAAAGCTCGGGGATAGGAGCCGTGGGCAGAAAGAGCCGCACTGGGCTCATGAGGAGTGGCCCATTATATACTTTCAGGTTGGGAGGGGGTTAGAGACAGCGTAAGTCTCTAAGGAATTTTGGAAGCAAGGTTTCCAGGTCCTTGAGCAGCTAGCTTTGTTGGGAAAAAGTCATTTATTACCGTCTAGTAAAACCTGAGTCATGAGAGCCTTCAGATGTGTATCGGTGGGTCATATGCTTGGAGGATGACTGCCAACACGTATCTTGGGGGTAGAGATAAAGGAAGTTTCCAAAGGAATTTTTATATGTTAAAGTAGACTTACAGGATCCTGGGGGTCGGGCTAAGATGGCCTTTTGCCCTTAGCAAAGTGTCAACATTGAGGCAGCTGAGTTCCTAGAGGAAGGTCCCTCTGCCTGTTTCAAGGACTTGTCAGTGGGCTGTAGGTAGTAAGGAAATTTAATTTTTCTTTTGCCTCTGTTCCCCACATCACTGAGAGCAGGTGGTATTGCTTTAATTGTCATGAGTGGAGTTAATATGGAATCAGATTTAGTATTAAAAAGTGGATGCCCGCAAAGCAAACGCCAGATTATATCACAGACTTGCTGTTTAAGACAAAAGAGCTGCAGTAAAGTGGAGAGTTGCTGGCCCTCCCTCGCCGAACCCAGAAAAACCTGCACCCTACGCTCGATTCCTATTTCTAGGCTCTGAGGGGCAGCTGACTTTCAACAGAGCATTCTCTGGTCTGTCCATGTTGTTCCTCTTAATTCCGTTTGCTTGCAGGAGAGTTTTCACTTCCTTAGCAGAGTTTGATCCTTCTACTTAGTTCGATGTTTGTAACATTATAATTAAACATGAAGTTATTTAATCGACCTTGGAGGTTAGTGAAACAATGATTTCCCTTTAAAAGCTGTCTGGACATTACTTGAGCGCAAGCAATACTGCAGTAACCAGTAGCCCGAAGCATCGGATGATTCCAAATAGCTTTCCGGGTGCTGCCTCACTGGTCACCCCCCAGGCAGGGCCCCACGCTCCTGGGCCCCCTGGCAAGAGCGCAGGAGAGCAGTCAAAGTGGCCAAAGGCTGGTCATCACCCGCCCAGGTGTCTTCATGAAGGTCACCAGGGCTCCTCCACAAGCAGGCAGGCGCCCGACAGGTTGGTCCAGCACGGATTCGGGAACGTTCAGCTCATTTATTCTGGTGATGACCAAACTCTGGGGGAAGCAGTAGGCAGGTCTATGTCCAGAAAGTTCTCTGGCTCCCAGGCTCAGGGCATCCCGCTCTTCCTCATCACTCAGACTCCCCGCCCCCCCCCCCCCTGGTGATCTCAGTCATCCCCTTCTGCACAACCTGCTCCGGACCCCTCTCCAGCTTCCCTGTCTCCATGGCAGCAAGCAGTCAACATCCTAGTCTCCTCTGTATCATCCGGCCTCCGCCCCTAGCGTCTGCTGAGTAGGACAAGATCTCTTGGACGGAGCTGTGTTTGTGCCTGATCCCGTTGCTTTCATCCCTTTTCTCTCCTACCAATACAGTATGACACGCCAGAGGTTCCTGACCAAGTCCTAATACAGAAAATGTCCTTCCCGCTCAATGCCCACCCCACCCCACCCCTGGTAATCCGGCCCTTGAGGCAATCGCCTCTAAAATACAGAGAAACCAAAATCCCACTAATTGCTCCATCACATAAACTCTTCTTTGATGCTCTGGTAGAAAAACACAGCTGTGCATTACACACTGGGTAACTTTGCCGGGATTCGTCACTAAAAGATTTTAAATCCTCTGCCTGATGTTGAGAGTACTGAAGATTTTTCTTTTTCTTTTCTGTAATTGCAAAGAAGAAATTCCCCAATCTCTCATGCTAGAACTTGGAGAGTGAAACCGTCCACGGAGCAGGCAAAGCTTTTCTCATGGAGTAACACCTACATCTTGTGGCCTTGCCAGTTATTGCAAGTACATCGGGCTACCTCTAATACTCTGACTAGTGCTACCAGCACCATCGAGGATCTTAGATCCCGGAGACAACTTGAGAAGTCCTCTAATTCCATTTCCTGTCTTCAAACAGGTAAGGTTTATTAGCGCCACTATTTCTTTATTGTAGCAGCCCAGAGAGGTTAAGAGGCTTGTCTGAGGTCACACAGCTAATACGTGGAGTATCTTACCCCAGGCTCCTGCAGTCCTCTGACCACTTTTTAGGCAGAGGAAACCCTTCTTCAAACTAAATTCTACCAATTATAAAACCCAAATGCGAAGGTGTTCTGGTTAAAATGCCAGCCCCTTGGCTCAGCACACCTTGAAAACCAGGGTCCCACACCAGGGGCTGCTTCCCTGGTGAATCGATGAGGAAACATCGGGGGAAAGGCCGGGGAAGGATCCCTGGGAAGATGTCCTTCCATTCGGAGGTAGTTTATCTGACCAGTTTCCTGTTCTGGCCAGACAAGGCCCTTTTATTAAAACACATTCTCTTCTTATCATGATTATTAGCAGCTCTTCATTTTTACATGTCTCTTCCCAAGAGAATCTCTAAGTTGATTTCCAGTAAATGTTTTAAACCTCCAGTGACAGTGTCAATGGCAACATTGGCCTTGGGGGTGACAGCGGCAGGAAGGCGTGGGGGAGCATCCTCCATGCCAGGCTCTGGCCCAGGAGCAGAGGGGTCTGATGCAGTGGGAGTATTCTAGCAGAGGCAAGAGCAGAGGGTCAGAGAAAGGAGCCCCGAACTGCCGGGAAGTAGGGGAAGCTCTCAGTTACGCTTTCAGTCAGCCGTCCAGCAGATCAGGCTGGTTCCATGTGTCAAGCCCTTAAACACGAGAGACGAGATCTCTGGTCTCATAAAGCTTATGTTCTAGTTGGACAAGATAGACACTAACAACAAAACAAGTAGATGAATAGGAGTTTCTGATCGTGACTCTGGGGTGTGGGGAGCAACGTTAGAGAGCCTGGTCTGAGAAGAGGCATTGGGGCCGCATCTGGAAGTGAGAGAAAGAGCGAGCTAGAGGGAGAGGGAAAGCGGAGATGTTGGCCAAAGGGTACAAACTTCCAGTTATAGGATGAATAAGTCGTGGGGATCGAGGGCACAGCATGGTGACTAGAGTGAACAGTACCATACTGTATACTGGAAAGTTGCTAAGAGAAAAGATCTCAAATGTTCTCATCACAGAAAAGTGGTGCTCGTTATGTGAGGCGGTGAAGCCTTTGCTAACCCTACTGGGGTAACATTTCATAATACATGTGTGTATCAAATCGGCACATTGTACACCTTAAACTTATACGATGTTATAGGTCAATCATACCTTAATGATGCTGGGGAGGATTTTAATAAATAAATAAATAAATAAATAAGTCACCAAAATAGCACCATAATTTTTTTTTTTTTTTAAGCCAGGCACTCTTAGAAAGCTCAAGGGCACCGCTGCCTTTTTCTTCTTCCAGGAGGGGGCACTGATGAGTGCGCTAGCCAACCCCATCCAAAGCCAGCACCTGGAATTTTCCACTAACGCCTCACCCTCTTCAACTTAGCTCCTCAAAAACTCCATAGCAAGATCAAAATGGTTAGTGAAGACAGATTTAGGGTGTAGGTGGTAGAAGCAAAGGGAGAAAAAGAAGATTTAGGCTAGAGGGTATGTCCAAAGTCAATGACCACAATTTTTTGTTTCATTTTTCATGTTGAAAATATGTATATATGTTTTTAAATTAACATTTTATTATATAAAACTTCAATCACAAACAAAATTATAGAGATAATAGTTCAATGAAATACCATGGACCCATCTCCCACATCGGCCAACGCCAGCTTTAGTCGTTCTGCCTTCATATACCTCCTCCTTCTGGTCACTCATTTATTAAACAAAATTTTTGTGCTGTCATTTTTAAAAAGCGAATCCAAGACGTTGAATTACTTCACCAGTAAATACTTTAGGATATGTCTCTAACAGACCAGGATTCTTTTTCATTAAGCATAAGCACAATACCATTGTCATAGCAAGCTAAATGTAAAACAAGTCTTTAACGTATTTGTTTTTTAACATTCTATTTTTGAAATAAGTTCAGATTTCTGAAAAAGTTATTTTATTACATTTTTTTAACTTTTTTAAAAAAAGATTTTATTTATTTATTTGAGAGGGAGAGAGCACAAGCAGGGAAGGCAGCAGGCGGAGGGAGAGGGAGAAGCAGCCTCCCCGCTGAACAGGGAGCCCAACTCGGGACTAGATCCCAGGACCCTGGGTTTATGACCTGATCCGAAGGCAGATGCTTAACCGACTGAGCCACCCCGGCGCCCCCGGGAAAGTTCTTTTAAATTTCAATGTCCTTAGTCAAGAATCTCACCTTAAAATCGGGTCTGGGAATAAAATGATAGATCACAGCCTTAACTAATTAGAAATTACCTCCTGGAAACAGACTGTCAGATAAATAAATAAAGATGCCGAAGAAACAGTATGACAACATAAAAGATCAGTAAAATAATGCCAATTTCTATTCAGTGGTATGTTACACTAAAGATAATAATAAATGTAAATAGGTTAAATTTGATATCAACCAGAGTGCCCCTGACTTAGCCAAACTACTTTGCTTTTGTGTACAAGTGCTAGTGTGTCTGCAAGTATAGCGTCTTTTGCTCCTTCATCATGACATTTTCCATATAACTCCTTCCAATGGCAGAAGAACAGCCGTCTTGGAAATGTGCCATAATTTATTACATTAAAATATATACTTAGCTATTCCCAATGCATGCTGAATGAAAGCAACATCTTGACATATCACAGTTTGGTGTCTGTGTAAGAAATTCTAAAGAGCAGGTCTTTCAGGCTCCTTGGGAGGTAACTGGGGAGCCAGAACAGCACATGCAAAGTCCCCGTACTCGAGGGAGTGTGCTGCAATCGGGGATCCAAGAGACCTCCGCAGCCCCGCTGACAGGATGGACCCCCTCCCATACCGTTACATCATAGGGAGAATTGCTTGGAGTGTATGCATTTTCTAAAATGTCATTCTAAAGAATACATCCCTCATCTATGAGGAGGCACTGGTTATCTGTGACCTCAGTTTAGCATTTTCACCAAATTAATAAATATAGCTAAAAAGTAAGGTCAGAAAATACAGCTTACATCAATATCAAAAGTCAGGAAGGCAAATGGGCCAAATTCACATCTGAACACTGCTCATCTAAATAGTTCTTTTTGGACAAATTCTAGAAGCCTGTGCAGTTGTCACGACGTTGTCTGGGATCTCGAGATTAAACCACAAGAGACTCAGACAGAGACGGCATCTTTGTGCCGATAGAGCGAATCTCAGCCTACCTTTGTCACAGGAGGCCCAGGGTCTCACCACACACATACTCACACCTAACCTTCACACATGCACACTACAAGTCATCCCCAGTCATACCTGGTGCAGAGCAAGCCCATTAAAAGCAAACACAGAAAACAAAGACATTTTCTGGCGAATAATCCTTTCACTTATCTCTATAAATTTTTTTTGCAATTTGAATCTAAGAATCTGCGTCTTGTAGAAAAGCTGAGAACAGAAATGTCAGTTCAAAGTGGCTTTCCATAGCCCAGAATATCTGCTGTTTTCTTTCAACTTCACCTGGAGACAGACTGTGTCTAGAGGGGATTTTCTTTCCGAAATGTATGAAGGTGGTTTTTGTAAATATGATATTCCCACTTTTTATTCCCTTACCTTTGGGCAGATACATTCTCCTAACATAACCACCTTCTCTGCCTGGGTTTGAATCCCAACTCTGTCACCTACTACCTCTATGACATTGGGCAAGTCGCTAAACCTCTCTGTCGTTCTTGGTTGTAAAGGGAGGACATAGTGATGATGTCTGTCTGATGGTGTCATGAGGATTAAATAAGTTCTCACCAGGGCGCCGGGGTGGCTCAGTCCATTAAGCGGCTGCCTTCAGCTCAGGTCATGATCCCAGGGTCCTGGGATCAAGTCCTGCATCCGGCTCCCTGCTCAGTGTAGAGCCTGCTTCTCCCTCTCCCTCTGCCTTCCTCTCTGCCTACTTGTGCTCTCTCTCTCTCTGTCAAATAAATAAATAAAATCTAAAAAAAAAAGTTCTCACCGACCAACACTCAGAACTGTGGCTGCTACATAACGATTTCTTAATAAATATTTCCCATTGTTATTATTATTATCATAGGTCATATTTATTTCAAATTAACCAATCTCTTATATTTGTTTTTTTTAAAGATTTTGTTTATTTATTTGACAGAGAGAGACACAGCGAGAGAGGGAACACAAGCAGGGGGAGCGGGAGAGGGAGAAGCAGGCTTCCCACGGGGCAGGGAGCCCGATGTGGGGCTCAATCCCAGGACCCCGGGACCATGACCCGAGCCGAAGGCAGACGCTTAAAGACGGAGCCACCCAGTTGCCCCAGCCAATCTCTTTTAAAACACAAAAAAAGCCTTATTTTGATTACAGTTATAATACATGTCCATTATTAAACACTCAAACAACATAGAAAAATATAAAGAAGAAAAGAAAATAGTAAAATTCTCCTTCAGAGAAACCTCTGTCAACCCTTTGAGCATCCTTCCAGATAGTTCCTGTGTCTGCATACCAAAGATAATGTTACATGCCTGATGGCCTGGGGCTCCTCGTGGACATTTGTCTTAGGCAGTGCTTTCTGCATCTGTAAAAACAGACTTGGTGAACTGTCTCCAAGAGAGCAGGAAATAACATGGCTTAGACCAGTGGTTCTCAACCAAGAACAGTTTTGCCCCTCAGGGGGACATTTTTGGCAATGTCTGGAGACATTTTTGGTTGTCACAACTGGGGAGAAGAGGCTGCCTCTGGCATCTAGTGGGGAGAGGTCAGGGAGGCCGCTAAACATCCTACAAAGCACACGGCAGCCCCCACAACAAAGAATTTTCTGGCCCAAAATGTCAATAGGGCCCAAGTTGAAAAACCCTGCCTGAGGTTGTTTCATTTCTAGGAGATGATAAATATTAGAACCAGGAGGGTCAGTCTGCTAGAATACTCTGGTATGATTATACCCGTTGTTAAACTTTAAAATACTTCTGTACTGGTTTTCAGAGAGCTCCCCACAACCGGGGGCCCCCTGCCTGGGCCCTCCCCCAGCCTCCAGCGCGGCCCCAGCACAGCGTGGAAGGGTCTAGAGCTGGTGTAGACAGAGAAGGGGCGCCTCCAAGACCAGGCTGCAGTGGGCCGCAAGAGCTCGGATGAGGCAGGGCTCAGGCCTGACGCCCTGTTCTGTTGAGATTCTAGCCCTCCCCTCAGGTAATGAGGGAGCGAAATCGAAGGCAGGAGAAACTTCTCATTCTCACACATAGAAATGTTTAACAATTTCTTCATAAATATTTCCTATTATTGTTAATAGTCGTAGTAGTAACATTTATTTCAAATTAGCCATTCTTTTTTTTTTAAATGAAAAGAGCTTTATTTTATCCTGCTTATACTTGTAATACATGTTGATTATTAAACATCCAAACACAACAGCGACCTTCCTGTTTGGGGTGAGAATTTCTGCTTGTGCTATCTTAATAATAGCTCTGCTAGACCTGGGAGAAGCCCACCTCTGGGAGCACAGAGGGGAAGAAGTTAAACAGATACCCTTCACTGCCAGTCATCCGGGACAAAGGAGGAAGGGGGTCACCCCCAGCGTGGGGCTGCAGATCAGATGCAGGGGTTCTGGACAGACTGCCTTTTGTCTGCTCCCCTAGGATGGAAGAAGGAGCCTCTCAAGTTCTGCTCAGACCTTAAAAACGATTCTGGGGGAAGGACTTCAGAAGCCAAGGGCTGGGGAAACTGCAGGAGAATATCTGATTATTTCTAAATGTTATCTTGAAAAGAAAAGAAAGAGGCTTTGTTGAGAAACTTTCCTGCTGTTATCTGCCTCTGGGAGTCCTGAACCTTCCACACACTGCTCTAGAGAAAGAAACTATTGATGCCTTTAGGTCCTACCAGGAAGAAAGGAGTCCCGTGATCTTTGGCCAGCAATTCCCTTGAGACACATGAAATCAGGCATGCTGCTTTGTAGCCAGCTTTCGAGTGGAAACACTGTGGGCATATTTCCATGTAAATGAATATAGAAATGCGACCACGTGCCATGGCTCTCCAGCATGCCACTGTCGGGATGGAGCATACTGGGGGTAGCCTGCTGTCTACAGGTGGGTGTTTTACTAAAATTGCTGCAGGGACCAGCCCTATAATTAAATCTTGGTGAAATTTTCCATGGGATAGGTTCCTGGAAGTGGGCTTGGTATCCTGGTCTCCTTCTCCAAGATCACAAAGATCCAGGGGTGGGGAATAAAGAGCTTATTATTTTTTTTTTTTTTTGACAGAGACATAGAGCACAAGTAGGCAGACTGGCCTGCAGAGGCAGAGGGAGAAGCAGGCTCCCCGCTGAGTGGGGAGCCCGATGCGAGGCTTGATCCCAGGACCCTGGGATCATGACCCGAGCCGAAGGCAGATGCTCAACCGACTGTGCCACCCAGGCGCCCAATAAAGAGCATTTTTAAGAAGCCCCAGAAAATATGTTCCCAGGACCAAATGCCACGACTGACGCTTGTCCCAAACCGGAAGCCCAAGGCTCCTGGAACCGTGGTGTTCAGCCCAGCCAGCCTGACCTCATCCCAGAACCATTCCTCCTGCCTCTGACAATACCCAGGTCAACTCTCAGGCCTGGGACCCAGTGACCCAGTATATGACAGGCCCCAGACCATCGGGGGCAGGGGGCTTTACCTGCCGGAGGGAGGTCTAGTTCTGCAGGCTTTTTCATCCATCCCCTCCCCGTCTGCCCTGCCTGCCCCAGGCCTCCAGGGAGTCAGGGAAGTTGCTGACCTGTCCCCTGGGGGAATAACTGTATTAGTGACAAGGTGACCTCTGGCAGCTTCGTCAGCAGATTCAAGGCTTTGGGCTGCGTAATCCTTTGGCGTCTGCCCCAGCAGCTGGTGGTCACAGATCGGGAGAGAGCCCCTGCCCGCAGCCCCGCTGGGCTGTCATCCAGCACCATCCAGGCTCTGGCTGGGCCTGACTTGCCCAAGAACAGAGGGTCAGGGTGAGAGAGGAGCCGGGCTGACCCCCGTGAGAGGTCAACGTAATAAAGTCCAAACAGCGTAAGAACGGGCACGTCAAACACGGTTAGTGTCTTTTATTCTGATGGATTTATTTTTTGCCATTCTAAGTACCACATAGCCACTACAGAATATCAGGGAAAAAAAAGACAAGTTAAAAATGAGCTACTGTGCTCTAAGTGCCTTGTCATCCACACGCCCAGCTGACCTGAAACTCTGAACCCAGTCCCTGGAACCTTCCATCGGCTGAGGAGAGAGAGGTGACCTGGACTGAGGTCCAATCCTGGGGACAAGACCCGGCCCTGGAGTTTCTTCCTGCCCCCCAGGGCGGCATGCTCCCCTTCTCCTCGGGAACAACGCGCTCACTCGCCGTGGGTACCAGTTACCTTCTGCTGCTAAAGCCAAAGAGGTGCTCAGTCTTCCTTGAAGAGCGCCATGGGGGAAAGCAGGAGGCTGAAACTCCTGACTCCACCCCCAGGCTCCTCTCCTTCTCCGCAGCTTTGTGGCCTGAAGCGATTTGCTTAACCTCTCTGAGACTCTGTTTCCTCACCTGGGGGTTGAGGTTTGCTGTGAGGTTTGGGTATGATGTTGGGAGTATTTGCACTTGCTTTTTCCTTCTTACTGTTGGTGATGCAAAGACGTGGGAGGACACTTGACCTGGACGATGTCTCCATCCTCGAATCCTCTCCCTCCCTTGCTCCCAGGACCCACGCTGTCCTGATTTCCCCAGCGGCTCTTCCTTGGCCCAGACCTCCAGGGTCCGAGGCCCTCAGCTCAGCCCTGGGCGCTTTCCTCCCTGCACGCACACGTATGCTCGGGGCGGCCCCTCATTCCGGGGGCTTCAGTGACCATCTCCATGGACAAGCTGGGGACGGGCTGGTTGAGGCATGTGGAGTCGGTCTCCACACCTGAACTCTGGGTGGGTCTGTGGGTGGAAGCTCCGGCCCAGACCCAGGCAGGGGTCAAGGGCTCACGGAAGCCAGGCGTGTGTGCAAGATCCCCCAAGGAGAGCTGAAAAGATCCTATGGGGCCCGCTCTGGCGCACCCTGAGGTGATGACCATTCAGAGTGGGGAAGAAGATGGCAAAGACATGCTCCAGAAGTAGGAGAGACAAGCTTTGGGAAGGAGGGACCACGTGCATCAAGTTCAAGGGAGATGCCCTGAGCTGTGGAGGTTAGATGGAGCTAGAAAATGTCCAGTAGAGGGCCCTGAGGGCTGCCTGTCTGGAGGGGTGCAGGTGAGCGCAGAGGCAGGGGAGGTCAGGTATGGGGCCTCCGCCTGGTGGCCTCGATCTTCTGAGGCCCCAGAAAGCGGATTACCCCACAAAGCCCCTCGAGCTGACTTCCCAAATCCCCAGTAGTGCTTCCCTGTCACAATGAGGGTTAACCCCACTTACATAAAGGCCTCGCCCCTCCTCCTCTGTCCCCTTCACTCCATGATCCTTCCAGAAACTTCTCACTGTCCCCCTCCCCCTTGGGCTCTAAGCCTGAGCCAGGCGCTGCCCCCCGACCCCCAGAGGTGAGCAGGTCTGCTGAGGATGGGTGGTGGCCTCTAGACCAACCCGGCTCTGTCCTGGGCAGGGGGTGAGAGTGGGGGTGGGGGCAGAGGAGCAGGGAAAGGAAAGGCAGTTTCCTGAGGCTTGCTCTGTGACCTCCTCAGAGAAATCATCATAATAACAGCCCCCACCACGTATTATGCTCTGCGTACTGGGCACTGAAATTTTTGATACCCCTTTTCACAGACACGGAAACTGAAGCTCAGAAAGGCTAAATCACTGGCTCAGGGCTGGGCCGTGTGACTGGCCTGAGCGGGAGCAGGGATTTAAATTTGGCTCTGTCTGGGCTCTCTCCACACTCCCTCTGGAGCCGGGGCTTGGTCCAGCGGAGGCCCAGACTCCTCCTTTGGCCTCCTCACCTCACAACCACACTGGGCTTGAGCTGGGAGGACGGCGTCTGGGGACAGCGGAGAGGCCGGCCTGCCAGGGACGGTGAGGCCGAGTCGGGGAAAGGAGGGGAGGCCACCTGAGAGCCTGGAGCCAGGCTCAGGGGCTGGGTCCTCACGCCCTCCCATCCTGCAGGCCCTGCTCCCCAGGAGCCTACAGCTCCTCTTCCGCTCCTCACAGACCTGAAGGAGGCTGTCCACCTTGGGCCCCAGGCCTTCCTGCCTCCCGGCCAGCCTCAAACCCTACACTGGACCCATTCCCCTGTGTGATGGGCACCACCTCTGTGCTGGATGTGTGGGGAGCCCCCTTCCAGGATTTGAGGGTCCTGGGCCCTAAGTGGTTCCTTATCAAGGGTTCAGGTGGGAACCATGAGGGTGGAAAGCTGGAGCCCCAGTGAACACTATATACGTGGAGACTCACACGCACACAGGGGATGCACACAACACCTCCCAGACATAACTTGTGCTCCCAGACACATGCCCAGCAGCTCAAAGAGATTCAAAGTCCTGGGGGACCTGGAGTCCACACCTCCCTTCAAGATTGGGCATTGGATGGCCAGCCCGCTGAGAGCACAGGGCAGAAGAGACCAGAGACACTGGGCAGCTCGGGGGGTGTGGGGGGGCTCCGGGGGCACCTTGGTGACGCTGCCGCTGTGGCTGGTTGATCCCCTGTGGAGACAGTAAAGATTAAGAGGATCATAAGCTGCGTCCAGCACTGCCCTGCGAGAAGTCTCCTAGAGCCAGAGCCACGGCGGTGAGGGGAAGTCGGGGTGGGGAAGTCGGGGCAGCTCTGAGTTCAGACAGACAGACAGACAGACAGGAGGCAGGAGGACAAAGAGGAGAGACTTGGGAGGGAGTGAGGGAGACCACCAGGGCCAGGGAGGGGGAGAAGTAGAAACAGGAGACAGGGGCACCAAGAGAGGGACAGCGGTCAAAAGAGGGAGGCCAAGGCTGGGCCCACTCAGGGCGCCTCCCTCAGCAAGGCAGGTGCAGGCTGCCCTGGGACCCACTAGCACCGGGCCCACTGCCCGAGCATGAGCTCCAACATGGCTACAGCTGGGCCAGCGACTGTGGCTGCCCCCAGGAAGGAGTCCCCGGGCAGGTGGGGCCTAGGAGAGGAGCCCACAGGTAGGGCTTTCCTGGAGGTGGGGTCTGGGCCCTCGGGGAGTGCAGTGCGGACCAGAGGGTCGCAGGGACCATGAAAGGAGCTCCAAGGGCTGTGGGCAAGAGTCAGGGAACAGGCGGGCAAACCCAGAACCCTCGGAACATGGGGGTGGGCAGAGCCAGGATGGGACCCCGAAGGAGAGAGAAACAGCCTTGGGGTGTGGCCGCGGAGCCCCTCAGGGGTGGGGTCCCGGAGGCTTCTGTGGGAGGGCAGAGCCTGAAGCCACCGGCAGAGAGGGAATGGGGGGCGGGCTGGTGGAGGCCGGAGCTAGCCCGGGGAGGGGCGCGGGGTGGGGTGTCCGGACCAGAGGGACTGGCGCTTTAACTGTGGGCGGGGCCGGGGATGGCGGGGAGGGCTCGCTGAGCCGGTGGGAGGGAGGGGTGAGACCCAGCCGGGCCCCTGTCCCCCTCAGGCGCGGGCCCCTCGCTGCAGTGTCGCGTGTGCGGGGACAGCAGCAGCGGGAAGCACTATGGCATCTACGCCTGCAACGGCTGCAGCGGCTTCTTCAAGAGGAGCGTGCGGCGGAGGCTCATCTACCGGTGAGGGGGGCCCGCCTGGGACGGCCCTGCCTCTCCCGCCCCTGAGGGACCCTGGGCGGGGTGTGTCGGGGGAGGACGTTCTCAGGGGCGGAGGGGCTGGGCCAAGCATGTCCCAAACCCACGGTCGAGGGCCTGGGTGGTGGGGCACTGACACCCTGGGCGCCCTCGGCCCGCAGGTGCCAGGTGGGGGCGGGGATGTGCCCGGTGGACAAGGCCCACAGGAACCAGTGCCAGGCCTGCCGGCTGAAGAAGTGCCTGCAGGAGGGCATGAACCAGGACGGTGAGTCGGGGCCCATCCCAGAGACGAGTGACGTTAGAGATGGGGGCCCAGGCCCGGGGGGTGTCCTGACCCTTCCTGCCTCCGCAGCTGTGCAGAATGAGCGCCAGCCGCGGAGCACGGCCCAGCTCCGGCTGGCCAGCGTGGAGTCAGACCCGGAGCCCCGGCTGGAGGCCCTGGGGGCCCCCCTGGCCCCGGCGGGGCCCAGCCCACGGGGCCCCACGCCTGTTTCTGCAGCCAGAGCCCTGGGGCCTGGGGCCCTCACGCCGCCGGGGCACCACCACTTCATGGCCAGCCTTATAACAGCCGAAACATGTGCTAAGCTGGAGCCAGAGGATGGTAAGTGGGAGGCCGGCTGGGGCCCTGAGCAGCCCCTGCCCCGGCCCCAGACTGGGGGCTGATGTCACCACTTCCTCCTCCAACAGCCGACGAGAATATTGATGTCACCAGCGATGATCCGGAGTTTCCCTCATCCCCATACTCCTCCTCATCACCCTGTGGCCTGGACAGCATCCATGAGACATCAGCTCGCCTTCTCTTCATGGCTGTCAAGTGGGCCAAGAACCTGCCCGTGTTCTCCAACCTGCCCTTCCGCGATCAGGTGTGTGTGTCGGGAGATGCACTTGAGTCAGCTGCGTTGGGAGCGCATACAGCCCCTGGGCAGGTGATGCCTGGGGGTGCCCGAAGCTCAGCGATGGTGACGGTTGGGATGCACGTGTCTCTGAGTCAGTGTTGGTCAGGGATCCATGTCTCAGGGATGTGAGCACTGGGGGCGCTCACATCTCTGGGCATAGGTGATAGTGGGCTGTGCACCTCGGGGGTGATGGTGGCTAGGGCCACTCAGGGATTGGAAGGCAGTGCCTGTGGTCCCCTGGGTCTTCTCTCCTCCTGGACAAAACTTCAGGTCCTACAGTCCCTCTGTATGTGACAAGGCTGTCTGCACACCCTGAGTAGTGCAAGTGGGAGACTCTGGGCTCTCTAGGAGCACAGATGCCTCTGACTTCAGGGTTCGAGTTTCCACCTAACCTCTTTACCTGTAGGACTTCCCTCTGAGCTTCTTAAGGGCAAGCAGACCTGTCACGATAAACCCAGGAAGAGAGGCACACTGAGGGTCTGAGCCCTTGGCCAGTGGTTTGGATGGAGCAGCTCAGAGGTCAGGCCGAGTCTGCTGAGCACACTCAACTTGGGACGCTTGTGGGGACTGTCCCTGAGGCTGCCCAACTTCCATGGCTCTAGGCTTTCCTAAATGTTCTAGTTGAGGCTCTGGAGGGAATGCATAGAGCATCTTGGAGCCTAGGCAGCTGAGCCAGATCATACCAAATCCCAGAGCCCTGGGCCCCTGGCTCAATGTCAGGCAGAGGTCAGGAGATGGTCTGGGCGTCCAGGGCCAGTCCTTCCTTTCCTAGGGCCCTGGAGAAGGTGGCAGAGGCTCAGGCTGAGCCAGAGATGTTGGATCTCCACCATCATGCTCGCTCCTTCTTTGAGCACAGGTGATCCTGCTGGAGGAGGCATGGAGTGAACTCTTCCTCCTCGGGGCCATACAGTGGTCTCTGCCTCTGGACACCTGCCCACTGCTGGCCGCACCCGAGGCTCCCGCTGCCGGCAGCTCCCAGGGCCGGTTGGCTCTGGCCAGCACCGAGAGCCGCATCCTGCAGGAAACAATCTCACGGTTCCGAGCGTTGGCGGTGGACCCCACAGAGTTTGCCTGCATGAAGGCCCTGGTCCTCTTCAAACCAGGTGGCTGAGTCTTCGCCCAAGCCTTACGGAAGTGTGGTTGGGGTTAAAGAATGGGAATTCCAGTGATTTCCTTCTGCCTCTCCCTCTGCCTCCACCACCCCACATAGACCCGGGGTGTGCAGGCTTCTTCCCTGGGGAGCAGGAGGAGCGAGGTGCAGGGCTGGACTCACTCCGCCTGAGGGCCCTGGCTGACTGTGGCCGGGGACGGGCAGGGTGGTCTGGGAGAAGAGCTCACTGCCGATGCTTCTCTCCAGAAACTCGGGGCCTGAAGGATCCTGAGCACGTGGAGGCCTTGCAGGACCAGTCCCAAGTGATGCTGAGCCAGCACAGCAAGGCGCACCACCCCAGCCAGCCTGTGAGGTGACCTGAGCACCTGCCTCCCTGCCCATCTGTCCCTTCACCTCTTTACCCTCCCCCTCCCCCCACCTCTTTGACACCATCCTTGGTGTCACTCATTAGATGGCCCAAAGGTCTGATTCAACCAGCACAAATCCAGCATCTCCTGTGTGCCAGGTCCCAGGGGTGGGGACAGAAATGAGCAGAAGACAAAGTTGTTGCCTTCCCAGGATGCCCAGCACAGTGGCCCCACTACAGATGAGAACCACCCCCATCAGATAGTGAGGGTTCGGGTACCTCTATCTCTCGCTATGCATCCACATAGACAGCTAGGGCAGGAGCCTGGTTTGGAAGGCGTAACAGATTGCTGCCAGAGGAAGGTAGGCGATTAAGCTAGAATAGCGTTCTGGGGCCAGCCGGTCCAGGACTTCAAATGCCGGCCAAAGGCCATATGGGATTTGGTAGGCAGAGGGGAGCCACTGCAGGCTTTTGAGCGGGAGGGCGTTGTACACAGAGCTAGAGTGAGTCCAGAGTACATGACCGGGGAGGGAAGCACGCATTGCCATCCTCCAGGGGAGTCCCTGGAGTCCTGCTCTCTGGGAGTGGCTGTAGGGAGAGGACAGTTGCAGAGGCCTCCAGAAGTCAGAATGCATCTGACTTGGCACGTGGATGGATGTAAGGAGCAAGAGAAGAGGTGCTGTTTGGGAGAAGCGGGAGTCAAGAAATAAAAAGGAAAGGCAGAGGAAGAGGTAGTTTTGAGGGACCATGACCAGGTTTGTTGGAGCTCCGGGGAACATCCCATAGGGATGCCCCTGGCTAAGCCACATGCGTGGATGAGAACCCGGCTGTGGCTGGGTTTGGGGGCAGTAGCTCCTGAGAGGCTGAGAGCGTGGCTGGTGGTGACCCACTAAGTTTAATTTCAGATCCACTAGGGGACGAATACCTGCACTTTAAAAAACAATTTCTCTATTTGACTTTCTAGTTACTTCTTCCTGAAACTCCCTAGCTCAGAAAAACGAGAGAGGAAGGAACAAGCCTAAGACGCACAACTTCTCTGTCCCACCCACTTGGCACTTGCAAGAGAAAGAAAGCCCTTGGGTTGAAACAAATAAGTCCTGCAGATAACTGGGAGATGGCAGAAGGCCTCCCACAGACCTCCACGGTGGGAGTTGAGCGTGGAGCTGCCGCACTTTGAAGTGGCCTCCTTGATGTTGGGCAGTGACCTCTGTTGATCCTCCCATCTGTCTTTTGGGGCTTCACCATCTACCTTCTCTGCACTGGGGATCCTTGCCTTGGCAGATGGTTTGTTTGATTGATTGATGGATTGATTGATTTGTTCATTCATTCATTCATTCATTCAGTAGGTTGCACACCCAGCGTGGAGTGCAAGGCGGGGCTTGAACTCACGACCTTGAGATTAAGACCTGAGCTGAGATCAAGAGTCAGATGCTTAACTGACCGAGCCCTTTAAAAAAAAATTTTTTTTTTAATGGTTCTTATTTAAAACTGCAGTTGCTTTTCTTAGGATGAATATCTCTTTTGCCCACAAAAATTATGCTTCCACTCCAGAACACTTTCACTAATGGCTACTCTATCATCCTACTGGACTTACAGAGGGGCATTTATATTCTTATTCAAATATACATAGAATTAATCATAATTATCATAATAATCATATATATGATTAACACATTCTATGTAGCATTAATATAAATAACTTCTCATTTTACAATCTTTGCACATAATAAACAATATTTATTCACTATTTTTATCCCGGTGCCCCCATGACTCATGCTCAGAAGCTGGTAATAAAACTAATGGTGTCCTCTCTCCTGTTCAGGTTTGGGAAGTTGCTCCTGCTTCTCCCATCTTTGAGGTTTATCACTTCCGAACGAGTTGAGCTCCTCTTTTTCCGCAAGACCATAGGGAATACTCCAATGGAGAAGCTCCTTTGTGATATGTTCAAAAACTGAGGGAGGAGGAAGTAAATGGGTCCAACTACTTTAGGAAACAGCCTACGGAAGGCACTCACTTGCCTGCCCTGTGACGCAGTAATCCCACCAGTAGGTATGCGTCCCAAGCAGAAATATCCACCAGAAGATATTATGAAAATAATCACAGCAGCTTTATTCATAATAGCCCCTGACTGTACATCGGCAGTAGGATGAATTAACAAATTATGGTATATTCATTTAATGGAAAACAGCAATCAAGAAGAATCAGCTACCAACACATGTGACAACATGGATGAATTTCGCAGACATAAAAGCAGAACGAAAGAACTTTGCCAGGCACAGCTTCTGCTTATACAAAGTTCATGAGCAGGCAAGACTAACCGGTGGTGGCGGAAGCTGGAATAGTGTTTACCCCTGGGGTAGGGAGGTGGGGTGGTTGGAAAGGGGCCCAGAGGAGCCCTCTGGTGACTAGAAATACTCTTGATGTTGACCTAGGTGGTGGTTTCACAAATTCTCTCATTCATAAAAATTAATTGAGCCGCACACTTAAGATTTGTGCACTTTACTGTATTATGTTAAATCTCAATAAAAAAGTGGAAAAAAAAAATAAAACCAAGAAAACAAATGTGTTAAAGGCTCTCCATTGGAGAACACTGAAGTAATGAGCACAAGCTCTTGTGTTCCATCTGGTTTCCATACCACGGCAAGAGTCCAGGGGCAACACATTCAAGCCCAGCTTCAAAGTCTCCCACCAGAGTCAAAACCCAGCCTCTCTCCAGATGGGGTCCCATCACCCCACAGGCGCTGTCGGTGTTTCTCTTCCTGCCCTTCCTCACCCCTCCATAAACAAAGGTGAGCACATCTGACTTGATGCCAGGCAGCTACAGGCAATTTTTCTAGAAGGGGAGTCTCTTTCACTTCTTAATTCCTTATGGAGAGATGCTCAGAAAAACCTCCTCCTCTGCAAAGACAGACCCAAAAGACCTAGGAAATGATAGTAATGCAAAAAGTGAACTTGTATGCGCCACTTGATGATACACCAGGCAGTGAACTGAGTGCTGAATGGGCATTGATATTCAATCCTCAGATTAGCTCTGGGACAGGGACCAGTCATCCCCAGTGATAAATGAAAAAACTGAGGCTTGGAGAGAACTTAAACCCTGGTGCAACTCTACTTAACTCCACTTAACTCTGGCACTGCCCTCACCGCCCAGAGCTCCCCACCCCTGGAATGACTGAACGATTCTGTTGCATTTCCTGTCCTCCAAGAATAAATGCCTGAAGTCAAGAGGAGGTCATGTGAGAAATCTGTGAAATCCTAGGGGTTTCTTGCTCTTTGGCCTGTGTATGAATTCTCCCAGCTCACAGAGATATCCTGCCTTGATGGAAGGAGGTGGTTCAGGACACTCTGCTCTGGAAATGACAATAGCTAGGCTGGTGCCCAAAAAGGAAAGAGTATGGCAAGTATTGCCCAGCTTGAGCCCTTTCCACTTGAGCACTTAAAACTATTCTTGATCTTCTTTATATATGGATATAGAGAGAGCGGGGATGAGGGGTAGAGGAAGAGGGAGAGAGAGAGTCCTAAGCAGGCTCCACACCCAGTGCAGAGTCTGATGCAGGGCTCAATCCCACAACCCTGAGACCATGACTGGAGCCAAAATCAAGAGTCGGATCCCCAACTGACTGTGCCACCCAGATGCCCCATATTCTTGATCTTCTAAAAACACCAGACTTGCCTGTTATTCAAGCCATCTAATGCCACTATACTATCCAGTTCCCTATCAAAAGTTTCATCCATAAGGTTTAAAGGCCTGCATATAGAAAGCCTGCGCATTATACTATCCAGTTCCCTATCAAAAGTTTCATCCATAAGGTTTAAAGGCCTGCATATAGAAAGCCTGCGCAAAGGCACTGTAGCAAGAAAGAAGGCTGAAATAGGACCAGATAGGCCCTGGACATCTACTCTACAGTCACGCATCTCAGAACATAGCTGTGCAGAGGTGGCCTGTTGAGTTCATGGGCTGGTGTCTGGGATGTGTGAGCACAGCAATTCTACACTGGGAGAGATTGTTTGGGATCTCCAGGAGGAAGTCTTGGAGAAATAGAGGAGATTATATATAAACTGGATTAGCCACTGTCATCCTGGCATCAATACTACCCCCTTCTAAGGTAGGTCCTCACTGCAGAGATGCCAGGAACTACATTTCCCAGGATCCTCTTCCCCCTATGGCTAGCTAATAGAAGGCAGGCAGGCACTCACATGAGCCTTGGAAGGTAAACGATGAAGTCATTCCTCTGGAGGCAGTTGCAGCCTGTGTGGGAAGGTGATTTCAGGCTGCCTTTCGAATTGCAGTAGCTTCCAGGCAAGCTCTTAACTTTGGATCTTTTGGCTGAGATCTGTGTTGGCTTTCTCGACCTTTTCTGTGGGAGATTCTGTGACCTTTGTTTCTTCAGTTCTTCCAGTGTGTATTATTAAACCCCTAATTCCTGTATTTTGTCCCTCTCACCTGAAATACACTGAGTGGCTCTTGTTTTCCTAATACAATACAGAGCTCAGTTGAGCTTAGGATTTATTCAACATTTTGCTGTAAATTGGCCCCAATGAAATTCGAATGGGAAACAGCTTTCATTGCATTTAGGGCCGTTGCTAGGAGAGGGGATACTGTGAAAGCTTTTTTGCCCTCAACGCCAGAAATATCTTTGGTTATGAAGCACACAGAGACTATCTCTGTGGACCTATCTGGGCCTTTCTTTTCAACTGCAGTTTTCAGATTTGTGAGACAGTTTTCCTCTTCCACCCTAAGGGACTATTTGATGGTAGGAAAGGCAGAGAAAGACCCAAAGATGGCAAGAAGCATTGGGAAGGTTTGTTGTAGATTTAGTTACCACAGGGGTACATTTTCAAAATGGCATTTCTAGGTTTCACTTGGCCAATTAAAGAAACTTTAAGAAACAATTCACTATCCTTTTCATTTTGATGTAAATTTGATGGAAAAATGTAAACAATGCAAAAAGAAATGGGAAAATGATCTCAGGATTTTAAAAACTGAATAAATTTCCATTTCACCTTAGACCTAGTTTGGCATTTGGGAACCCCTGATCTCATTCAACCTGCTTGTCCAATATTTAAGCAAGGGTACCTTTTATTAGGTGCTGGGGATCTAAGAGTCAGGAAGATAAGTACATTTCTTGCCTTGGGAAGCTTACATCAAACAGTTGGTTTATTTATTGAGAGAGAGAGAGAGAGAGAGAGAGAGAGAGAGCACAAGCAGGGGGAGTGGCACACAGAGGGAGAGGAAGAAGGAGGCTCCTGAGAGCCAGCCATGGGGCTCCATCCCAGGACCCTGGGATCATGACCTGAGCCAGAGGCAGATGCTCAACCAAGTCACCCAGGCGCCCCTCAGTTTTTTGATGCCACACATACTGGGCACTGTTGAGAACAAGAGACATCTAACCCAGTTCAAGGGGGAAGAGGAAATTTCCAGTAAACTGCCTTTTACACTGAGACCTGAGAGTCCGTAGGAGTTAGAGAGAAGTAAACCTGAGGAAGAGAACTCATCTCCAGATGGGAAAACTGACACCCAGAAAGGGCTCATGACTTTCCCAAAGTCACACAGCATAGTGGCAAAACAAAAATGACAACCTAGGCATGAATTCCTGGGCCCCTACTAGCAGATGTTGCTACTTCTTCATAGTCTTTTTGGTGAGGATGCTAACTGTAGACTTACCGTCTTCACTGTCCACCTAGCTCTAGGCTGATTAAAGGAAGTCTTTACAGGAAGCAGCTAGCATCTCTTACAGAAAAAGATTATCTTGAATCTCACCTTCACTTGAATTCCGCAGAGTTCCAATAATTACTGCTTCTGCACTTTGTTACTTTGGGGCTCAGTCCTTTCCTTAAACAAAGATCAGCTTAACAAACCAAAATCATTGCTGTTTCTTGGAGTGGGACTGGAGTGAGCTGGGGTGGGAGCCAGGATGGTCAGAAAACAAACCACACGTATTGCTGCTTCTGGAAGCTTTGTTCTTTAATGAGCCATGGAGTGATCTGTTCATCAAGCTGCTTTTGTGTAGCTATACAGTGCATATTCTGAGCGACACAAACTGCACTTTATACAGATGATGTCTTGCTCCTCCCGATCCAAAAAAAACCAACCCAAAAGGAAATTACAAAGTGCCTGTTGATTGCATCAGGAATGTAATCAGTTCCGTGGGTGAGATAAATCATTCTTTTTATAGAATTATTCTGTTAAACAGTAAAATGATATATTTCACAGGATACGTCCTTTTACAATACATAGTCTTTTAAAAAATTTACACTCGGCATACTTATAAATTACTTTAAATCCATTAAAATAATATAATACTAATCTGTAATCCACACCTTTCCCCTAGTAAATACAATTACTTGGTTCAAAAGGTGCAACTTTTAATGTGACCTAAGAGGGCTGATAAATAGGTGTTAATTATAAATGAATAGCAAGGTGATTAGGCCCGTTCGTGTGGCTTTTTTGAAGAACAGTTTTAACCAAGAGACCAACAAGACCTAATAGATCCATCTCCACAATCATCATTTTGCTGTTACCTTTTAACACCAAATCAAATGTGGGAGTGTTTCCAGAGAAAAGTGGTTAAAAGTAAGTGAGGGGCACAGAAAGACTGAGGATGCCCTCAGATACCAAGGACTTTTACTACCAAGGCTAGCATGGTGCCACTGGGGGACAGTGCTGGGGAACTGTCACAAAATTATGGATAGGCATGACGCATTTGTCAACACAGAATGATGCATGCCCCATGCCTAGCTCCCCCACCAAGGGAGAAAAAAGAGGAGAGGAGGATGAGGAAAGCCATCTGGACTAGATTTCTTTTTAAAATTAAAACTCTCTTAGCTTTGAACACATCCTGAGAATTTCTCCTCTAGTTTACCAAAGTGCTTGTGAAAGGTACACATTCGTTATAGTTAAAAAAAAAAAAAAAAAAAGGAAAACCATGGCCCACAGTCACTGAAGTGGACCTGCAGAACCTTGCTGGACCTCCTCTTTTCAGCATGCTTCTAGGACCCCCTTTCTTCTCTGTCTTTGACAGTGAAAACAATCCTACTGTCAAGGAACACAGAAGTCTCCACTAACCTCCCAGCAGCAGGGTAAGAGCTGCAGCTGGTTTCCAAAGCATGAGAAGGTAGGGGCTCTGGTATCCCATCCCCTGACTTCGGGTCCCTCTGTCTCTTCAAGGCCCATACTGGGAACTCTGTATCTCCCTTTGTATTTCCAGAAGCCTAGAGGGGCAAAGGAATTAAAATGGCAGGAAGTGCATTACAAACTAAGTATGTCACCTCCCTGATTCTTGCTGTTAAACAAATTTGCTTCACTTAATGATACACAATGTAACCTTAAAATTATACTACTCTGCTTCTACTACATTTTCCACGATAAGGGACAGTTGGCTTTAATGTGGAGAAGTGAAAATCCAGGCTTTGGTTGGGGCTGGGAATGTGTGATATGAACAGAATTCCTCTGTATTTTGGAGTATGGGCTCCAAATGTGGGGCTGCACATTGCGGCCACACGGGGTTTTGTCTGTGGCATCTGAGATCAAAGAAAAGCAAAGGAGAAGCGATGGGTGGCACAACTGTGACACATATGAAGGTTAAACACCTTTGTTATAAGTGATTATAACACAGCATCACTTTGTGGTAACATAACTTTAACCACGGAGAGGATCAGTTAAGACCGGATGGAAGGAGATACAGCACTTGGTTCTGACAGTTTCTAAGAGTTATGGCTTCATCTCTTTATCAGGCCAACAGTACTTGTTATCCTATGAGAAGAAAAGCTTTCTTTCCTTCAGAGGGAGGGTCCCACACTTGCTCTCCATTCTTACGATTGTGTGGATCTCTCCCCAACCCCCACCCCCCCCTTTCTGGCAGTTTGTTAAATGACTAGAAATCCACAAATCTAGCAACCAAAAAACAAGTATTTTTTATTTAATTTTATCCAAATTCAGGTTTCAGGTCCCTGAGAAATATAAAGTCTCTTAACATCCATCGCCTAGTTCCTATAAAGTGACCTATATATTTTTTTTTTCAACTGCCAAAAACTTATTTTGCAAACGAACAAAATCTGAAAAAATTTAGAAGGGAGAACATATGCCAAGATGTGTTCTCCAGGCCACTCCTCGGGGCCAAAGGAAATTATCCAACAAGGGTCCTCTCTTTTTCGTACGGTATTTAACCAATGTTCTGGAGCAAGTAGAGAGTAGCAGTCAATGCCTAGCAGGACACTACTTCCCCAGGAATACTGAAACAGCCTGCACAGCCCCGCTTGGGGCCCCAGGGCCCCAGAAGTCCCAAGGGGCCCCAGAAGTCCCACTTGGACCCGACCATGCTGAGGGGTTGGGTTTTCCTCTAGGAGATTCTCCGAAGTTCCAATTTTCAAAAGGCTTTACATTTATTACTCCTCAGCATGAACAAGGTGGCAGGTGTTTGCGGGACATAAAATCTAACACTTACTCACAACCATCATCATTCTGGAGATTTAAAAAGATTCCTATCCCTAGCTCATTTCTGAAACCAAACCAGGAAGAGGTTAAGACTCCTGCTACCATTAGCTGCCACTCAGAATGTTGTTCTAAGCCTGACCTCTGGGGCTTGACAATAACCACCGAGGCAGTGACGTGAGGTTCAGTGTTGTGTAACAGGAGAGAATCTGCCTTAACAAAAGTTTTAATATTTCTACAACTTCAAATGGAAGAAGTATGAAAAGAAAGAATAACCAAAATTCGGGTTACAGATGGTAAAGGCTCTTTTTCAGAACAGTGCACGTGGTAGTTAGACAAGATGCATTTAGTAACTTTAAAAATAAACACTTTCACATACTTATCTCAAGAAAGAGTATCATGTTTCATTTTCCATATATTATAAATAGCAAAAACAGATTTCTAATCCCACAAATGCTAAGAAGCTTAAAATGCTATTATAGCTCAGGTGTATGGAGACACCCAGTGGTGAAAAAGATGGTCTGATTTTTCCCTCAACCTAGGGACAGTGGCTCTCACCCCTATCCAATGGCCCCTAATCTGTGGAAAGAAATTCCACAAGGAGGAGGAGGGAAGCATAAGGTTAAAAAGAAATATGCATACTATACATATATATTTACAATAAACTTCAGTAACCAGAATATTAACAAAAACTGCTTCAAGTAGTCCTTATTTTTTCATCTATTTAATACTGATGGTCTGAGGAAAAGAAAATAATAGTTAGATGGTTATATTAAAAACCTTTTTATTTTTTTGGCAGCTTTCTGTTAACACTTATTCATGCAGTGTTGTGTATGAATGTTTTGGGAGAAGTGATTAGATGGTCACATTACTTGTCTGAATTTGTGGTGGAAGATGAACAGGTTCATATGCGATCTTCAGTTTAATCTATACAAAGAAGAAAGCCTGGGTGGATTAGGATGAGACCCTCATGTTTAGGGATCACCATGTCTCTGAGACACTTAAAAAAAAAATTAGAGGAACCTAATCCTAGGACCAGGAAGTATGAGAACAGCAGGGCAACTGAAACTTCAGCCCATGCAATATATTTGGCAGGAACTAACCAGGAATGAAACCAGCATTATTATGACACTGAACATCATCAAAAAACAAAACACGTACTCTCTTCTTCATCATGTAACCAGATGTCTGAGACATGCTCTGATGGCTTCATGGAAACAATTACTTTTTTACTTTCCCCAGAATATAACATGGAGTATTTCTCAAAAATCTTAAAATAGAGGGCTTAGGCTTTTTGTTTACAAATCCTTGGAAAAAAATTATATTCTACCCCAGCTCCTAACTATCCCAAAATAAACCCAAAGGCTTTTGCTTTCACGGTTAAGAAAGATTTATATGTTTTCTTCAAATGTCAAAAATCAGTGGTTCCCTCAGGCCCACCATGTCCCCCCGCCAGTTCAACACCCACCTCTGGGAAGGAAAAGTGAGTGGAGGAGAGGCAAGTAGGAAGACCGCCAACCTGACCCAAATCCTCTGGCCCCAGGCGGCTCCACTTAGTGAACTCTCCAGGCAAATACAGCAGCCAAGGCACAGCCGGCACCATCCCCAGCAGGCTTCAAAGAGGCCTTTCTGCTTCTGCCGGAGGCCCAGGAAATTAGCACCCAAGTCCTCAGTTGTATGCGTGGGCAAGAGGCAGGACCACAGTTAGGATGGACTCCTGTAGACAAGGGGATGAGAAGAGGCCCCGAAGATGAGATGCGTTTACCACTCTGTAGCCATGAAGGGGCACCCAGCTGCCAGTTCAGACCATAAACTCATTGTTTCCAAAGAGAGCTAGCTGTTGGGTGGAGCTGGAGTCTGGGTCTGCAGTTTTCCTGCGGCCAGACACAACTGTCCCCTCTGGGGTCTCTTTGGTTTTCTGAGGTGAGTTTTTCACATTCTTTAATTTTTGTTTGCCCTTTTCAGGGTTGAAGGTTCCTCTGCTGATGAACTGAGGCCTGTCTTCCAGGGATTTGGTCTGGCCCAATGGCCCTTCCATTCCCAGGGCCTCCCCAGCTGAGGCAGCTCGGTAGAATGGAGATTTAGAATAAATCTGAAATCGTTTTCTGGTCCCATGAGAAGATGCAGTGTTAGACGAACATAAAGGAGAGGCTGAAGAGTCCACCGAATCCAAAGAGTCTTGCTGCTTTTTTAGCTGCTTTCGTAGCTTGCTTGAAGGTTCAGGTTTGCCAGACGCCTTCAGGGAGCTCAGGGCTAAGCTTCTCTCTAAAGCAAAAGGAGAAATCAAAGCTCTAAGTGACAATTTCCTCTAAAGCAAATCATCCCAAAAGAATAGGTTTCACCACTTCCGTGTGGTGGGTGGGCTGAGGTCTGAAGGGTCCAGGCTGACCTACTTTGTCCACAGTCATAACCTGAGAAGTTATCCATTTCTACACGTATCATTTAAGAATCAACCCCAAGAAGTCTGGAGTTTGACTACACCATTAGGAGAGGTCTACAACCGTCACTGTCATTTAAAATACTGCCAGGATATGTAGTAATTCTAAGTCTCCCTGAGCCATGCCAGGTAGTTAAATATCTCCTTTGGTATAAGCCCATCTCTCAGCAGGGCACAACTCCTACTAACCACCCTTAGAACATGGATCATGGGTCAGTAAGACAACATGTGTTGTGATTATTGGGTTTTCTCTGTGGTAAACAGAAGAGAAAACATTAAATTGACAAAAAAACTCCATTACATTAAATGTTTGGTTTGATGAACAATATGTAATGGAAGCTTCACAAAGATCAGTATATTTGAACTCCTTAGGACTTTGTCACCTTCTCACATAAGATCAGGCATTCTTGAAAGGGATTTTGTCTTAGCTTGGGAATCCTTATTCCTCCCTTGCAAAACAAACCTGGAGTCTCTGATCTAATATGTTCATTTACCTGATTTCTCAGAGATGGCACCTTCAGACTCAATATTCAAATTTTCTGAGCTATCAGCAGTCCCAATGGAGGCCTCAGACTCAAGCGTTTCATCATCAGAAGCACGGGGTTCCAGTACAAGCATCTCAAACGTTAGCTCCTCCCTGTAGGATATAAACAAGAAATACACTAGTGTTTGATAAGAAGAGGAAGGAAGACAACAGGAAAAAAAGACCTATGATGAAAGAAATTTAAGTAGCAAAATAGTCACATTTCCTACTGTTCCCATCCAAGGTGGTCATGAAGACTGGTAAGCCCCAGATGATGAAGGCTACAAACACAAAGCCTGGGACCTATAATAGAGCAAAAAGTGAGGTGGGAAAAAATGCTGCCGCTGTAAGGTATTTTGGTAAGATGAACCCTGGGCTGATAACCAGGAGATCAGGGTTCTAAACTCACTCTAAACTCATACATAATGCATTGGGAAACTACTTTCGTCTCCCTGGACCTCAGCTTTCTCATCCACAAAACAAAGAGATGACATGAGATAATCTCTAAGATTCCTTCCAGCTCTTTAACTATCTTCCATGAACTGGCATTAACTGGCTACAAGATGATATCCTTTACCTTAACCACAGAGAGACCTCTGATGAAGTAAAACATCACTGATCTTTTTGTCCTTTGCCTCTTATGCCACCTCCACTCACACTCTCTACTCCTCTTCATCAGGCACCCACCTACCTCTCAGTTGTGCCCCCTTGTTCTCTCAAGTTTTGGTACTTGGTTCCTAATCTTGCTTTCTTGCTACTACCTGATGTCAACCTGGTCTGTCAATAAACATCTTTGTAAAAGCTCACTTCAGTATTTTCACACCGAAGTGTCCTTGTGTCTGCTACTTCTAACAACCTTTCCTTCATGTTATGTGGGCAACCTTCTCCAATGGGCAGATCTCAGAGTTTGTCACTACCTGGAAATATACCAGCTCTAAGTCCCAAACCGTCCACAACCTCCTTACCAAATCTCCTCTTTCAGAGCCTCTTAGCTTTGCTTCCACTCTACCTAGCTCAAACTATTCATCCTTCTATACCTCCAATACCATTTTCATCAAAGCTGAGTGAGGTCCTCTTTTCAAATCAGATAGCTAGCCCCTGGTCAATGTGCACCACTTCTGCCTAATCATGTTCTGCACAGCTGAGCCTCAGCTGCTTTTTTAGCTTACCAAAATTCTAGAATCAATCCTGACACGCAAAAAGTTACTTTAACAGACTCATATGTCCCCTAATGCATCAAGCTCTCAGACCTCAGATCCTGGAACTCAGAAACAAAAATCCCCTTAAAACTTTAAAGGGTCTTTATTGTCAATAAGAACCGGTACACAGTACCCTCAAAAAGAACCATAGCGTGTCCGTATTATCCCCAAGATATAGTGTTATTGTTACCTACCCTTGCTCCAGTGATGGTAGAGGGCACAGAGTTGACTATCTCTCTCCTAAATTGCAACCAATTTCCCTAACTAGTATCCCAGCACCCACTAGAGTTGCTGCCTTACCCTGACCATCCAGTTGGTGGCCCCATGGCTATACTGATCTTCAGATAATAGCCTTCTTTAGGGAGTTCTTCTTTTTTTAAGATTTTATTTATTTATTTGTCAGAGAGCGAGAGTGAGCACAAGCAGGGAGGGCAGCAGGCAGAGGGAGAAGCAGGCTCCCCGCCCAGCAAGGAGCCCAATGCAGGACTCGATCCCAGGACCCTGGGATCATGACCTGAGCTGAAGGCAGATGCTTAACTGACTGAGTTACCCAGGTGTCCCACTTCAGGGAGTTCTGAATAATACCCATTCTTGAAAGGGACTCTGTCTTAGCCTAGGAATCCTCACTCCTCCTTTTAAAGACCAATCTGTTCATTGTAACTGATCTCAGACCTGTTAGGAATCCAGGCTAAGACTGACACACCTTATCCCAGCCAGCCTTCTCCAGCACTGTCACTGAAGAAGCTTCAGGTCTCCCTGCTCATGGAGCTTCCTTCGCTAAGGTGACAACTCTTCACTCTCTTACCCGAGTCCAGGCAACATGTCTTTGTCATCTTTGCATCCCCTGTATTACCTGATACAGTGCTTGACACATAGGGGATATTTAAATAAGGAAAAATCAAGAGAGCAGAGAATGAAGAAAATGAAAGCAGGTAATAACTAGTCGCTCCCTTTCCTCCTGGAAACTCACTTCTCTTTCTGTAGGTTCTCAATCTGCTCAGTCAGTACTCTCTCCTCTTGCTGCATAGCTGCTTGCTGTTGTTCTGTGATGTCAGTCTCCACAGCTGCTTCACTAGTCAAGGTCTCTTCTGGGACGTCAGACATGGAGGGCAACCGAACTACAACAGGAGAGGATGGACTTGGATAGTTTCCTCGACGAAGTCGCCCCTTTCCCTGCAAAGAAAAATATGTGTTAGCAAGTAAAGTGAGTGACTGCATTAGTTGTTATGTGGCCCATTCAGGATAGCAAGTGTACTTCCATCACACCAGGTGAATGGTAGGAATAAATGGTAACTTTTGGCAAGGCCTCAGACATTTACAAGATACTGTCCATCAAACACATTTAGATTAACTATTTCTTGCAAGAGCACTAGAAAACGGATACTTTGGTGGGTGGGACTGTAGGAACACATGCACTGAGAGGAGATTCTTCATTTAATCTAAGCTTTGTCCACTCCAAATTAAGTATCCACACATGGCTATTTAAATTTAAATTAGTTAAAATTAAATAAAAGTAAAATTTTAGTTCTGTATTCATACTAGTCATATTTCAAGTGCTCAATAGCCACAGGTAGCTAGCTAGTGGCTACCATACTGAACAGTGCAAGATAGAGAACATTTCCATCATCCTACAAAGTTCTAACGGACAACACTTGGAATGCACAATCTCTCTAGGAAGACTAAAGAAACACGTCCTGAAAAGTCAGTTTCATAAAAAAAAAAAGTCATTTATATATCACAAGATGCTAGTGAGAGAGATTCTGAGATCACCTTAAGGAATTTCCTTCTTGAGATAAGAGGGGGAAAAAAATCTCATTGCTTTTAATTTGGTTACCTTGTATGTGACTTTAGCTTCTGATAATACCAGACTAGGTATTTCAGATTAAACCTCCTGCTGAGAGCAATTGGACCAAACATAAAATATTCCTGAAGGCACCAGAGAGCTAGTTAACAAGGCAAACCAAAGAGAGGCTAGTTCAGCATTCACGGCTAATCTAAATTTAAGAAGAGATGGCTGAGAATCTGAGCAGAGCTTCTGACAGACTACAGCAGGGGTTAGCAAACTATGGCCCTGCGCCAAATCTGGCCTTGTGCCTGATTTTGTAAATAAACCTTTACTGAAATAGATTCATGCTCATTAATTCACACATTGTCTAGGCTCTTCCAAAGAACAATGGCAGCATTGATTGTTGCATCGAAGACTGTATGGTACACAAAGCCTAAAGTACTTGCTCTCTGGTCCTTTACAGAAAAAGTTTGCCAATCCCTGGGGTAGAAATAAAACACACAAGGGTATGGACTGCTGGTAAAACCTCCATGCCTGACACAGGGATCCCCAAGGTTTGCATCCTAAACATAAGAGTAAACTGAAACAAACGTCCTTGTGGACGCTGTAGCCTAGCTTCGAGCCATTTGAAAGGTCCAGAAAACTGTAATTCCTAAAACTGGATTAAAGTAACTCCAGATTGCTAGTGCCCTAGAACCTGACAGAAACAATGAAAAGACGCCTTAGAGTAAAATCATATCCTCTCAGGCTTCCAAATACTTTTACAAATAGTTTTTCAAATACTATATATGACACATAATCAAAGGTAACCAAGCACAAAAAGAGACAAGACAATGTAAATGAAAACTAGTGAAAACAACAAAACCCAGAAACCCTCAGTGACTCCAGATATTGTGGCTATCAGACAGACTTAAAATAACCATGCTGAAGGAGATAGAAAGATTTGAAATACTGGAAGTTAAGTCAGAAGAAAATACAAAGAATCAAGCAGAGAAAACAAAATTTTTCCTGAAAAATTTCAGAAAAGAAGGTAAAAAGTTAGAGAGAACACAATAAAAAGATCTGCCATATGTAAAAAGAATACCAGAAGAGGCGAGAGATCCTGTAGAATACTGAGGAGATAATGACAGAGCATTTTTCAAAACCAATTAAATATATCAACCTACTGACCGAAGAAAGCCTTCAAACGCTAAGGAAGATAAATAAAAAGAAGTCCATACATAGACCAATTGCTAAAAATTAAAGACAAGAGATAATCTTAAGATTTATTTATGACAGACAGAGAGCGTGAGAGGGTGAGCAGGGTGGGGAGGAGCAGAGCGAGAGGGACAAGCCGACTCCATGATGAGCACGGAGCCTGATACAGGGATTGATCTCACAACCCTGAGAGATCATGACCTGAGCTGAAATCAAGAGTCAGAAAAAAAGTATACCTGCAACAAGGACACAAAGTTAATATTCAGAAATCAGTTAAATTTCTATATACTAATAATGAAGTAGCAGAAAGAGAAATTAAGAAAACAATTCCATTTTCAATAGCACCTAAAAGAATAAAGTC